>NC_137094.1:19182944-19254366 GCF_951640355.1 Cnephaeus nilssonii | reverse complement strand
TACATGACGATTCATTCATGGTAGCAACATTACAGTTATGAAGTAGCCACGAAAATAATGTTATGGTTGGGGGTCACCACGACATGAGGAACGGTATTAAAGGGGGTCGGCGAGAACAGGCTGGGGGCCGCTGTGCCTTCTGGGTGGGGGTGGGGGTGGGGTGGGTGCGGGGCCTGGGTGCAGCCCGTCCCTGCCAGCTCCCCGCTCCTCGCTCTGGGGCACATCCTGTCCTTCAGCAAGCCGGATGCTGTCTCTTCTTGTTGGGGGAGCGCCTGGGGCCCTATTGGGACCCTCCTATCTCCCGGGAGCTGGGTGGCAGTGAGTCACGGGCTGGCACACATACCCATCCTTCCCTCGCTCGCTCTGGGAGCGGGAGCCAGGCCTGCGGGGGGGGGGGGGGGGGGCGGGGGGGGGGCGGGGGGTGGGTGAGAAGGGAGCCTGTGGCCCCTCACTTCCCTCCTCTGGGCCCTGGGAGCCAGCAGGGGCCCGGTAGGCATGGCCCGAGGAACCACTGGCACATCTGGAAAGGGCATTGCGAGCGGAGGGGGGGGTGAGCCGGGGAGGAGGTCAGCCTGGGCGTGCGTGCATGTGTGTGGGTGTGTGTGTGTGTGCGTGTGCGTGCGCTGAGTCAGGTAGTTGCTAGATGGGCCCACATTTGCTCTCTGCAAAGAGAAAGGAATGGAGGCCTGCCTCTCTCTCTCTCTCTCTCTCTCTCTCCTCTCTCTCTCTCTCTCTCTCTCTCTCTCCTATTGAGGGGTGTGGGGGGGTCACACGGCCCCTGTGCCTGTCCTATCTCGGCCGGGAAGTCCCCAGGCAGGGGACCCGCTGGGCCCCAACCTCGGTTACCTTTCCCCCTGCTCTCCTTCTCCCTGCCCCCCCCCCCCCTTGCCCAACCCTCACTCGTCTGCCTGCGGGCCTGGCTCCAATGTGCATTATTCCGTTTCCTCCTCCTCGGCCTGCCCTCCCCAAAGCCCCGTGTGCACGCAGCTCCGTGCCGTTCCCAGAGCCTCCGCGGAGCTGAGAGGAGACAGGACGTGCCGCGGCAGGTGCCCTGGTGTGAGTCACGTCTGAGGCCCTGCCAAGGAAGGAGGGGCAGGAGGGCGGGCCTTGGGGTGCGGGAAAGAGAAGGGGTTTTCCCTGCCGGTCAGAAATCAGCGGGGAGGAGGGGGGCGCTGGGAGCCGGCGAGTTGGAGTCCAGGCTCACGGTGGAGGGGGGGGGGGCAAGGGGCGATGCTGACGGCGCCTGGTTCCAAAGTTTCACGCGTGTAACCCGGCCGGTGACACGCAGGGCTGATGCCACAGTGTACCCACCTGTGAGTGACACATTCGCGCCCAGGTGGCCCCGCCCCCGTTTCCCAGGCGAGGGGACGGGCGCCCAGAGGCGGTGGGAGGTTTATCTGGAGTCCCAGAGCAGGGCCGAGCCTCCCGGTGCCACCTGCATCGTCAGCATCAGCGAGATGGTTCATCTCGCCCGCCCGCGGGTCCCACCCAGCGCCCCGCCCTCCTGGCTCTCACCGACCCCACCTGCGGGGAGCGAGGCGCTGGCTCCCCAAAGTCTGGCTGGCCGCCACTCTCTGTCAGAATCCCTGGGTCCACATCGGGGCCTGACCCGTCCCCCGCTGAGGGGGCTGTCACCTGGACTCAGGTTGCACCGAGGGTGTCCACTGACATTAAGAATCAGAAAAAGCCCTGACCGGTGTGGCTCCGTGGATAGAGCGTCGGCCTGCGGACTGAAGGGTCCCGGGTTCGATTCCGGTCAAGGGCATGTACCTTGGTTGCGGGCACATCCCCAGTGGGTGTGTGTGTGTGTGTGTGCAGGAGGCAGCTGATCGATGTTTCTGACTCTCTCTCCCTCTCCCTTCCTCTCTGTAAGGAATCAATAAAATATGTTTTTTTTTAAAGGAATTAGAAAAAAAAAAAACACCCACAGAGGGAACTAGATTTTCAGCAGATCCTGGTTAGTGTTGCCTTAGTCCCTCACCAATGACGCACAAAAACAAACAAACACCAAACACATGGCCTCCTAAATGAGCCCCAACAAGAACCCGAGGAGGAAGGAATCACGCTGACAATTTGGCTCATAAACCTGTCTGTCTCCCCGGCCCAGGACCCCGGCAACCCGGGGGGCGGGGGGACATCCCTGAGCAATGAGCCCCCGGAAGATGGCGCCCCAGCCCCCCACGGAAAGCAGCCTCCACTCCCGCCCGCACGATGCTTCGGGGGCCTGGACAAAAAGAGTTTTCCGAGAACAGTCCAGACTTGTTGAAACCGACAAAATCAAGGGGAGCCAGAGAATTGGGGGGGGGGGTGCTGGGAGACGTCCTGGGGGTCACAGAGACAGACGGCAATGGGCTGGGAGGAAGGGGTCGGTCTAAAAGCATCTCTACCCGCGTCCATGGAGCAACCACAAACCCTTACGTCTCACTCCAACCGCGGACGGACCTCAGAGAGCGCACGTCCGCCCCGGGACCCCACCCGGCACAGCCAAGGGGACTGTGACCCTTTGTGGGTGCTTCTCAAGAATTGTTCTTCTCGGAGACATTCAGAAATATCCCATCAGCCCACACGAGAGGGGGATGAAGGGCCGCCCACGGCCTTGGCTGGTGTGGCTCAGTGGTTAGAGCGCCGGCCCAGGTACCGAAGGGTCTCGGGTTCGGTTCCCGGCCAAGGACAATGTGCCTGGTTGGGGGTCTGTGCAGGAGGCAACCCGTCCGTGGGTCTCTCTCACATGGATGTTTCTCTCTCTCCCTCCTTCCCTTCCCCTCTATCTAAAAAAACCCCCAAACAAAAATGATGGGAAAATATCCTTGGGTGAGGATTTAAAAAAACAAAAAGATATTTTCTTGACGCTTTTGGAGAATGGCTCTCCTTGGAGACACTCAGAAATGTCCCATCAGCCCACTCAGAGTTGGGGGGTCCCGCCGCTCAGCGTCCGTGCGGTTCCCTGCACCCTAGACCCTGCACCCCCCCCCGCAGACACTCGGGCGCCCCCCCCCCGAGCGGCGCGGCTCCTTACCGGGTAGCCCCACGAGCCGCTGCCCGCCTGCAGCTTGGTGTAGTAGCTGCTCCGGTTGGTTCCGTAGTTGTAATTGTCAGCCAGGCCGTCGTACATGGAACCTGCGGGGAAAGGCAGGGGTTAGGGCCGTGGGACCGGCCAGCCCCCTCACCCACCCGCCTTGCCGGGCATCGCCGGGATCCGGGGGACCAGGTCTGAGCCTCGGCGGAGAGGCGGGCACCAGACCGGCCTGGGCTGTCTCCCCCCTCCCCCTCCTCCCCCGCCAGGGCCGGTGCAGACAGCAGCTGGGACAGCGAGTCTCGGGCGACCCCCTCCCGGGGCCCCTGGGGACACCTACAGGCCAGGAGCCGGCCCGGGGGGCCCTGGAGCAGCGCCGTGCCGTTCCAGGGGATCACGACCCCGCGCCCCACGAAGATGAGCCTGCGGCTCGGGGAGGGCCCGCAGGAGACGGACATGCCGGGGCCGGAGCTCAAGGTCAGGGCCGCAGGGCAGCCTCGCAGGTTGGAGTCCACCTGGGGGCCGGACGCTGGCTCCGCCCTCAGCCCGGCCCCACAGGGGACCTCCCGCCCCTTCCTGCATCTCTGGCTGGGGAAGGGGGGTGGCCGTCTGCCTCAAAGGCCCCGTGAGGATTAATTACTGTTTTCCGAGCCCCGAGCCCCACAATGACAGGCTTCTCGGGTGACGGGGTGGTTGGGGTTATTAGCAGCAAATGGCTTTGGGGTTGGGGTTCCCGGGTGGGGGGGGGTGTCCCCTTCTCTCCTCTCCCCTTCACCAGATGGCGGGGGCGGGGGGCTAAAGACAGTCCCTACGGTCCTTGAGACAGGCTCACAGTGCCAGGCCGGGACCTCGCTCCCACGCCTTGTCTGCCATTTCTCCTCGGCCTTGACCCTCGGCCTTGACCCTTGGCCTCACCAGCTCAGAGCCAAGTTCAAGGCGTCCTCCCTGCAGGAGGCCTGTCCTGACAGACCCACGGCCACCTCGGCCTCCTCTGCCTCCGTCTGTGCCCCAGTCGCTTCCCGCCCGGAGTCCCGCTCCCAACACTGTCCCCAGGTGCGAGGGGCGCCTGGGACCCCGACATCCAGACCAAGGACGGGCCCACGGCTAGCTCAGTGCCCGTCTCAGGGGGCCTCTGAGAGCCTCCTAGGGGGGTGAGCGCCCCGTCTTCCTCAGGAGTCGGCCGGGCGGCGGCCTCGGAGGCTCTGTCTGGGGGGAGGGGTTTGCTGGAGGCTCACCTGGTACCTGAACCCCAACCCCACCTGCCGCCCCCACTCAGACTCCCAAGCCCTTTGTTGGGGGGGGGTTGCACCATGAGCAGGAGGAGCAGCCTTAGAAGGTGGCAGGTGGCCTGGCCAGCGTGGCTCCGTGGTTGAGCGTTGACCTATGAACCGGGAGGTCAGGGTTCGATTCCCGGTCAGGGCACGTGCCCGGGTTGTGGGCTCCATCCCCAGTGTGGGGGCGTGCAGGAGGCAGCCGGTCCGTGATCCTCTCTCATCATGGATGTTTCTCTCTCCCTCTCCCTCTCCCTTCCTCTCTGAAATCAATAAACAAAAAATTTAAAAAATAAAAAGGTGTCACGTGTCCCTGCCTGGTGCCACCTCCTCTGTGCAATGCCACCTGCCCCCGGCGTCCCCCCCCCACCTCAGAGGCCAGGGCACTGACCCCTGACCCCGTCCCCCGATCACAGACGATCCCCTGGCCATCCGTGTCGCGGGCTGTGGCCCCGGGAGCCGGGAGGCCTTCACGTTGTTTGGGCTCCGGCCTCTGGGCCTCAGCTCCCTCCTCCGTAAACAGGGGCTGATCTCTGTGCACCCCAAGGCCCGCACGGCTCCGGGGCCCGCGGTTGGGGGGGTGACAGTGACTCGTGCCCGCTGGCCTCCAGGGACGCCGGCTCCTCCTCTCCACGATCGGGGTTCAGCACACGGAAGAGGTGCCCTCACCTACACGACCCACAGCCTCCTGGCCGCCCGCCTCGGGCTCCCCGGGCCTGGCCCTCCCTGACGCCACAGGCTCGTCCTGGGGGCCCCGCCTCCCTCCGAGCTCCTTGCTGAGTGCGGGTGGCTCTGTGCCCCCCTTTCTCCAGAATCTGCCCTCCCCCACCCCCCCAAAGGAAGCCTCTGTCAGGAGGGCCCGGGAGGGGCCGCGGCCAGGCGCACGCCCGTTCTATCGCCCGAGCCATCGCCTCCCTCCCTCCATCCGGCACCTGCCTCCCTCCCAAGGCTTGGCAGCCCGATGCGCTTGGCTGTGGCCCACACGCAGCGAGTTCTCACCGAAGGGCAGGCGTGGGTCAGCCAGCGGCTCTCGGGTGGAAACGCTGGGTGGTGACAGACAGTCCCGGGGCCCCAGGAGGCCTCCCGCGGGGAGCCCGGCTCCCACGGCCTCCGCCCCGTCTCCAGACAGACCTGTCCGCGGTGAGGTCACCACCACCCCCCCCCCCCCCGCCCTCCACCATCCGGGGAGCATCCCTCCCTCGCCGCGGCGCCTGCCCGCCTCCCTCTCACGTTCTTCTCCTGCGGCTGGCGGGCGTTCTCTGCCGTGGAGGCGGGGGTGTGAGTGGGGGCGGGGGGCAAGGCCACCCCTGGAATGCCAGTCCCCCTGTCCAGGAGGGACAGGGGTGGGCATGGAACGCTCACTTCCGGCTGGGCCAAGGCCTAGGGCTCCTGAGTTTGGGGGTCTGCCCGGCCGGCGTGTCTCAGCGGTGGAGCGACGACCTAGGAACCAGGAGGTCAGGGTTCGATCCCCGGTCAGGGCACCGGGTTGCGGGCTCCATCCCCAGTAGGGGGCGTGCAGGAGGCAGCCGATCCATGATTCTCTCTCATCACTGATGTTTCTCTCTCCCTCTCCCTTCCTCTCTCTGAAACCAATAAAAATTTATAAAAAAAAATGAATTTGGGCGTAGACCCCCGACTCCCACCGTAAGATGCTTGGCTCGGCTTCCTGGTGGGAACGGGGCCGCCATCACACCTCGCAGTGAGCCTTGGGGTCAGAGGGCGCAGGCGGGAGGGAGCTCTGTTTGCGTGAGGGCTGCTCCCACAACGGAAAGCGACTTGTCCTCTTCCTGAGCCTGGGGGGTGGGGGTGGGGGTGGGGGGAGGTGGGGGGTCTGGCTGGTACGTATTAGCCTCAAAGTCAAGTTCAACAGCCAGGACCTGGGGCTTCTCCAGGAGACGAAGGGGGCCAGGTGTGACCGCTCTCGCCTCTCCGCCTGGTCCCCCACTTCTCCGGAGCTCACCTCCATGAAGCCCTCCTTGATTACCTCCCCCCGATCCCCTCACCCGGGGCCGACTGTCTACCCTGTATGGGGGCACGGTGAGGGTGGTGCCCCTGCCCGGCGAGGCTCAGCCAGGCCCCCTGCTGGCTGGTCAGGTGAACCAGGAAGAGAGAGAGAGAGCCGCTGAGCACAGCTCTAGAGCCGAGGTCGCCTCCTTTTTTTTTTTTTTTAAAAAAAAATATATATATTTTATTGATTTTTTACAGAGAGGAAGGGCGAGGGAGAGAGAGTTAGAAACATCGATCAGCTGCCTCCTGCACACCCCAGACTGGGGATGTGCCCGCAACCAAGGTACATGCCCTTGACCGGGATCGAACCTGGGACCCTTCAGTGCGCAGGCCGACGCTCTGTCCACTGAGCCACACCGGTCAGGGCGAGGTCGCCTCCTTGAGGGGGGTCCCTGGTCCAGGGGTGGTCAGGGAATCTCCCCACTTTCCAGGTGACCATCCCATCCCCCTGTCCCTCCAGATGGGCGGACACGCCCCTGGCAAAGGGTGGCGCTCCTTGGGGAGCCTGGCTGCCCCCCCCCCCGGCCGGTGCACCGTCCAGGTGACCTCTGCCCCACCTCCGCCCCCCCCCAGAACCCCAGGTCCCACAGCAAGTGCCTCAGGGGGGGCGGGGCCTTCCTAGTGCATCAGCTGCTCTGCCCCCGCCCTGCACCGGGTCCCAGCCAATCGGAAGCCGGCCCCTGGGGAGGCCCCGCCCCTCTGCACCCTGGGAGCCGCCCAGCTTTCCCACCTGCAGAAGCTGCCTTGTTAGGGCGCGTGGCTTCCTTCTCCCGTGGGGACAGGCGGGCCTGGGCCGAGGTGACTCACCCTGCACCCCCGAGCTCCCCAGGGCGGCACACCCACCCCACCTGCGCCGTCTCTCTCCTCCCCGGCCCAGCGCTCTCTCCGCGGGGAACACCGCCCCTCCCGGAGGGGACCCCGCCCGGCGCTGGGCCCTGCACACCCCGCAGCAGGGTCACTGCCCGCTGCCCCGCGGCTCCAGGGCTCCTTGGAGCGTGGCTCCTGTACATGCCGTGTGTGCGTGCGTGTGCATGCATGTGTGTGTGTATATGCATGGTGTGGGCATACGTGTGTGTGCATGTGCGCGATGTACCCACAGATAACGCCACACGAGGCCCTCACACACCTTCTGGGCGCCGTGCCCCCGCCCAGGAGTGGCTCTCAGGTTGCACAGTTAGGACGGCTGCTGGTGGGGAGTCACAGATTTGTGGGCTCGGAGAGAATTTTGTGCGTGTGTGTGTGCACGAGCGCGCGTGTGTTTATACATGTGTGTGTGCGCGCGCGTGTGTGTTTATGTGTGTGTGTGCGTGTGCGTGTTTGTGTGTGTTTGTGTTTTTAAAAAGTTCTCCGCCAATGAGCCGAGCCAGGGAAGCGGCGTTCGCCGTGAAACCCCCTGGAATGCCCGCGCTGCGGCATGCGTTCTGACAGGCCGGCGGAAATTCTGGTTCCAACTCCACGTCGAGCCAAGCTTCGTGGTAAAGAAGCCAAAATTGGTTCATTTGAAGTTTAATTGGCGGTTCGCTGCCGAACAAGCTCAGAACTGCCTCTTACCAGCCCCCGTCCCAGCCACGGTCCCCAAAACACGGCCCCACGTGGATGTCTGTGCACGGTCTGGGGTCCGGGAAGGGCCTCCCCTGTGCCTGGGGGAGTGGGGGGCCCAGCCCGAGCCTGCCCCCAGGAGGCCTCACGTCCCTGTGCCCTGTGATGGACAGGGAGACGGGCACCCCCAGAACGCTGCACCCACCCCCCTCTGCCCAGGGAGAGGGACAGGTCTGGCCACTGGAGGTGGGAGAAGGGAGGCCCGGGGCTGGAGGGCGAAGTCCCAGCTGTCTCAGCGGCAGGAAGCACGCCTGGCGAATGGCGCCACGGGGTTAGGGCTCCCCCACCTCACCGGGCAGCAGCGGGGCTTGGGGTCGGGTCAGAGGGTGAAGCCTCAAAAAGCCACAAAGAACCCCCGTGTGGACAAGTGTCTCCGTTACCCCCAACCGGCCCCTGGTCAGCACCCCCGCAGGTCAGGGCTCCGGCCGAGATCCATGTGGGCAGCCACATCCCCTGTCCCCCACACTCTGTGCACAGAGACCCCCAGAAACAGGGGCCAGTTCCGGGGAAGAGCCCCCCAGGCAGGCAGGCTCCGAGCAGCCTCCTCCCGGGGGTCTCCAGGCCCCAGACCCTCCTCCCCCTGCGGCTCGGGGGTGAGTGTCTGGGAGGCCCTGACAGACAGGCTCTCGGGCCCAGGCTCCCTCCACGCAGCTCCCCTCCTGGGACAAGGCAGAGAGAACCGTGGGTTCTCCTGGATGCTCCCCGGGTGCCAGGAGTCGGGGGCCGGCCTTCCCCGGGCCCCGAATTCTTCACTCGGAGGTCCCTGATGGGCCCCAGGGGCCGGAGAATCCGTGGGTGACATGGAATCGGGGTCCCAGTCTGTCCAGCAGGACCAGGGACATGTCCTGGGGGGAGGTGACCCTTCACAGCCCCCAAGCCCCCCTCCCAGGCCCCAGAGTGGGAGCTCAAGGAAGAGGGAGAGGGAGAGCAGTGAGTGGCCGGGATGAGCAGGGGAGGCTGGGGCGGAGCCGCCGAGGCGGACAGGGAGCTGATGAAACAAAGCCGCCCAACCAGACCCACCAGCTCGGGTGACCTCACCGCCTCTCCCAGCCCCGATGCCGATGCCAATGCCGATGCCGCCGGGGCCTGGCCCCTGGCCCCTGTGGGAACCTGGCCACAGGAGGGGGCACGGGACACACCTGCAGGGGCAGGCCCGGCAGCCCCGTGTACGGAGAGGTCCCCAGGAGCCACCAGGGTCAGCCCTCACCTGGCCGAAGGCCCCTGGGGCACCCCGTGATGGCGGTGTCCCCGTTCGTGGGCAGAAGAAGAGGGTTTGGGCCCCAGGGCTGCTCTGAGGGTTTCCTGGGGCGGCGAGCCCAGAGCTGAGGCCCAAGGGGAAGGGGACAGGTGAGCCTGGCGCAGGGAGGGGCCGGAGCAGACTGGCCGCAGCTGTGACTGGACCGGGGCCAGACATGGGGCCTCTGTTACCCCAAACCTTCTAGCGAGCAGCCGGCGAGGCGCCCGGTAAAGGAGGAGACAAAGGCTTTGGAGGCCGCGCGACCTTGAGCGGAGGTCGGCGGAGGTCGCAGGAGAGGACCCAGGGGCCCAGCCCAGGGCTGAGGGTCTGGGGTCCTGGGGGGGCCCCTCAGCCAGCCACCCCTCTCCCTCCGGACAGGACAGCGAGAGAGGACAGAAGCCAGCGGTGGGCAGTGGCCTGGGGGGAGGGGGTGTAGTCCCCCCGGGCCCGCCCCGCCCCTGTTCACCAGCACCCTGTCTCCCACGAGGCCTGGACCCCATCCTCACATCCTGGCCCACGGTCCCGGTTTGCCGTCTTTAGTCTTCTTTAGCATCGGACCAAAGTTTTACTAAAGAGACCAAACGGCTCACGAACTGGTGTGTGATTTTGTCTGAGAGCATTTGGCCCGGAGTTTCTCCCCCAGCGCGTCAGATACTGTATCTCCCTCCCATCAGATACTGTGTCTCCCCCCTTGAGTTTCGGGGGTCCCTATCCTCGCCCCCTCACCCAGTCTGGGCACTTTGGGGGTGGGGAGGGCTGCCTGGTCAGACAAGCACCCAGATCGAGCAGACAAGCGCCCCCATGGGGGCTCAGCCAGGGGCCCAGGGGGACCCCCCCAGTGGCCAACCTCGGTCCCTACTCTTCACTGTTCGCAGCCGAGCTGAGGGCAGTAGGGAGAATCGTGGGAAACGGGGATTCCCCTAGGCTCCCAGGGGAAGAGGGCGTCCCCAGACCCGCTTCCGGTCCCCAGATCTGCCTGGGGGAGCCCCCCCAGGGAGCGCAGTGGGGGGGGCAACAAGAGCCTGTCCCCGCCCCGCAGCGCCTCTCCTGCCCCCCGTTGGGTTCTGGCGACACCCTCGCTCCCTGGAATCCAGGCTCTGCCCCACCTGGACCGGATCCCACCCGCCTGGGCGCTGGCTGCCCGCGTTCCTGCGCCGCCGCCCAAGAAGGACGGGGCGGTGAGGGCGAACCCAGCGTCCGCAGCCCCTAGCGGAGCCGAGGCAGGAAAGCAGCAGGGTTGGAGGGGTGGGGATGGGGGAGAAGAAAGCCGTCGGGGGCCCCGGCAGGAGGGAGAGCGGTGAACGCGTGGAGAGGGCTCCAGGCGGCATCCCCTGAGCCACCTTGGCGCTCCTGGGCGCGCGCTGCCTCCTGGAGTCCCCCCGCCGGTGGGGGCCGCTGCTACCCCCCTCCCCTTCCCCGCCCCGTCGTCGGGACAGGCCGGGGGGGGGCTCTGGGTTTGCACCCGGCTTAACTCCGGCCTCCACCACACTCCCTGGTCCCCTGCAACCCCCGGGGCCGTGCGCGCCATCGCGGCCTCCGCCAGGGGCGCACGCACTCCCTGCCCGCGCGGGCGCGCGCGCGCACGAGCCTGTACCTCGGTTGGAGTGGGTCAGCGTGGACGACTGCGAGGACTTGGACTTCTGCCGCCGGACCGTCATCATCACCTGCTCCTGCACGCGCTGCTTGCCCGACGTGCCCGTCTGCATCTTCTGGTCCGAGGGCAGCGCCAGCGTCGAGTTGTCCTGGTTCGGGAAGCACTCGTAGGCCAGCGCGGTCTTGAGCGGCGAGTGGTTCATGGTGGCGGCGGCGGCGGCGGCGCGGGCCGGGCCTGGCGTGCGGGCGCGGGCGCGGGCGGCGGGAGGCGCGAGGTGCGGGCGGGAGGCGCGGGGCGGCGGCGGGCTCTTGGCGCTCAGCGGCTCCCTGTGGCCATAGACTTCGTGGTGCGTGTGTCTGCGCGCGCGGGTCCTGGCTCCTCCGACTGCTCGTGGCGCCTCCGCCCCGGCGGGTGCTCCTCCAGGCTCTGGCCGGGCCCGCCCTCCGTCAGACTGGATATACCGCCCCTGCCTGCACCACCCACTCCGCCCGCCGCGCCGTGCGCCGTCGGGGCCGCGCTCCTGGGGGGCAGGGCGCTCCTGAGTGTGGGACGGTGCGCCTCGTCCTCGCTCCCCCTCCCTCCCCCGCGCGCAGGTGAGGTCCCGGGAGCCGCCCCTCGGCCCGGCCCCGTTCCTCCTGCTCAGGGAGAAACTATGTGCTCAGCTCGGGGCCCCGGGACCTGGGAGGCTTCTCTCGAGGAAGGAGATTGTCTGGCGGCTCCTGGACGGACGGACGGCCGGTCGGCCCGCAGCCCATCCCCCTCCGCCCCGGGTCCAGGCGGGGCCTCTCCCGCCTGTGGGACACTCCGTTCTCCGCGGAGGGTGGGGCGGGGCACGAGGCCTGAAACGGGACACCTGTCTTGCGTGGGACCCCCTCCCTCCCCGAAAAGCACGCGTGGATCCTTTTGAAGCGCCAGACTTAGCCCCCCTCCAACCACATGTTAGAGGCTCAATTAAAAAAATACCTTTGGGTCCTGGCCGGTGTGGCTCAGTGGGTAGAGCGCCGGCTTGCAGACCAAAAGGGTCCCGGGTTCGATTCCGGTCAAGGGCACGGACCTCGGTTGCAGGCTCCTTCCTCCCCGGCTGGGGCCCTGGTCGGGGCACGTGCAGGAGGCAACCCATCGACGTGTTTCTCTCACATCGCCGTTTCTCTCCGTCTCTCCCTCTCTCGTCCACTCTCTCTAAAAAAATCAGTGGGAAAATATCCTCAGGTGAGGATTACCAAAAACAAAATAAAATAAATACTTTTTGACCAGCCGGCGTGGCTCCGTGGTTGAGCGTCGACCTATGAACCAGGAGGTCGCCGTTCGGTTCCCGGTCAGGGCACATTGCCCGGGTTTCGGGCTCGCGCTGCTTGCCCGTCGTGCCCGATCGGCTGCCTCCTGCACGCCCCACACTGGGGATCGAACCCGCAACCCGGACATGTGCCCCGATGGGGAATCACACTGTGACCTCCTGGTTCATAGGTCGACGCTCACCACTGAGCCACGGCCACCGGGCTATTTATTTCTTTAAATATATTTTTAATGGTTTCAGAGAGGAAGGGAGAGGGAGAAAGAGAAACGTCAATGAGGGGAGAGATTGATGGATCGGCTGCCTCCTGCACGCCCCCTACCGGGGATGGAGCCTGCAACCCGGGCCTGTGCCCTGACCGGGAATCGAACCCCGGACCCTTTGGTCCGCTGGTCCACGCTCTGGCCACTGAGCCACACGGGCCGGGCTCACCCTGACCGCTCAGCTTCCCCTTGTCACCTGCAGAGGAAGGATGGAGCTCCCGAGGGGCAGTCTCGGGGGCCGCGTGCAGGTCACGCGCTCACCTCCCCGGAAGGAAGCGGGTGTTCCGTGCGGGCAGCCCCGGCGTCTCCCCAGGAGGCATTCCTGGCAGCCGCGTGCTGAGCAGAACATCGTAAAGCGCATTATAGCGCCCAATAGAAATAGTTCTCTAATTGAGGGCCGGGTGCCCGAGGACCCAGGGCCCCATAAACCGGAGATGGGACCGACGGGACGTCAGACGTACAGAAGCCCCACGCCCGTGAGCCTCCAGCATCACGTCAACACGTGAGACGCGGCTCCGGGCCCTGGACCGCCAGGCCCCACGGAGCCCCGGACGCCGCCCGCCCGGCCTCCGCCGCGTTCCGATGGGGAGAGGGGGTGGCCCGCCTGCGGTCACCAGCCAGCACGTGTCAACCACCTCATCAGCCCTGGGGACTCCCGGGCCACCGACTTCCTCTACACGCCCCCGCCTCCCTTATAAACGTCCCATAAAACGGGCACTGAAGTGCCTCGTGCTCACGGGTTACGTAAGGGCCCCGGAGAACTGTAAAGTCACACGCCGGCACATAAAAATCCAGGGGCATTGTGTCACGCACTCGGCCTCTCTGAAACATAACACGCCGGCCACAGTGCGTGGTAACCATGTCTCCACAGAGGGACCCTTTTGCTACCTTCCGGAGGCAGAGGGCCCTGGAGGAGATGCCTGGACCGGCCCATCCTAATATATAACAAGCCAAGGGCCGTCACGACCGAAACAACCGGATGGACGACCGAACACAGGCTGCCTGGGGCAACCAGGCTGACAGGAGGGTCCGGGGTTCGATTCGCAGGCCAGCAGAGGGGGTAGTTGGGGGCAACCAGGCCAGCAGGGGGAGCAGTGACGGGTGACTAGGCTGGCAGGGAGGGCAGTTAGGGGCGATCAGGCAGGCAGGCAGGCAGGTGAGCAGTTAGGAGCCAGTGGTCCCAGATTGTGAGAGGGATGTCCGACTGCCGGTTTAGGACAACGGGCAGTCGGACATCCCCGGATTGGAAAGGGTGCAGTCTGGGCTGAGGGGACCCCCCCCCCCCCCGCATGCACGAATTTCGTGCACCGGGCCTCTAGTTCGGCTATAAAAGGCCACACATAACCCCCGGATGCTAACGCGGGTTACCTTGAAAATTATTTCCAGGTATGACGTTCAGTATTGCTTTTTTAAAAAAATTTTAAATATATTTGTATTGATTTCAGAGAGGAAGGAGAAGGAGAGAGAGAGGAACATCCATGACGAGAGAGAATCATGGATATTCTGCCTCCTGCACGCCCCCTACTGGGGATGGAGCCCACAACCCGGGCCTGTGCCCTGACCGGGAATGGAACCGTGACCTCCCGGTTCAAAGGTCGACACTCCACCGCTGAGCCACGCCGGCCGGCCGGCCGGGCTGAAGTTCGGTTTTTCCCGACGTGTCTGCTCCACGTGGACACAGATTCCTTCGGCTGACTGACAAGGGCCCACGCGTGCCGGCCTCCCGTGACCGGGCGGGTGCTGGCTCTGGAAGGTCCCTCAGACGCGCTGGGCATCCTGGTCCCGCCTTCGCTGTCCTGAAGGCCCGTGTCCGCGATGACCTGTGTCCCGTCTCCTGTCGTCGGCGGGAGACCCTCAGGAATGCCCGCAGCCCCCCGCCCATCTCGGGGCCTCCCCGGGTGCAGGGGGCGCCTGCCCGGCTCACTTCCTCCGGGGAATTCACATCGGGAAGCCGGAATCCGTTCACCCCCTGCCCTGGCCGGGTCACCTCGGGGGAGCCCATAGGGGAAGTCATCTCCCCAAGGATGTACGGTGACCTCTGACCCTCGCAGCCCTCCAAGGACCGGGGCAGGAATGGACCAGACTCGCAGCTTGACCCCTGATGGGACCTTACGTCCCCAGGGCTGGGGCCACGGTGCCTGGGAGGTCGGGAGGGCCGCCGAGCGGCTCCCACCCCTGGATGGGGAGCCGGCATGGAGGGGTGGCCCCCCGAGGCCCTGCCCCAAGCCTTGGGCGGCACCCGGGTGGGAAGGTCAGCGCTCATGACCTTGGCCCCCGTCCCTGAGAGCTGGGACCAGAGGGGCCCGTGCCCTCTCACACCAGCCTGCTCTGCTCCGGGAGCCGACGGGCAAGGCTGGCGGCGGGCGGAGAGAGAGAGAGCAAAGAGGTCGGCCCGGCCCAGACACCGGGACCTGGATGAGCCCAAGGCGGGCCGGGCCGGGCCGGGCTGGGCTGGCGATGGGGCGCGGCCGGGGCGTGCACCAGGCCTCCGGCACGCCAGGACTCTCCCCGGCCTGGCATTCTGGTCTCGCTGGGCGGGCCGGGCGGGGCGGCCAGGGACAGCGATGAATAACAGCGCAGCGGCCCAGCCCCGTCCCAACCGGCTGCCTCAGCACTCGGCAGGCCCGCGCCCCGCCCCTCTGCCAACCCAAAATTCCAGTTCTGCCCTCCCGACGACGCGGGCATAGCCGGGACCTGCCTTTCCGCCTGTCCCCGCCCCCCCCTGCACCCCCCGCCCGTGGGGGCCTCCAGCTCTCGGCGGGACCCAATGGCACGTGGGCTCGGACGCCAGGGCCTTCCCAGGGCGGTGGCCGGGAAAAGGAGAGGAGGCGTGGGCCCGGCTCTCCCACGGCTGGCTGTGTGGCCTGGAGGGAGCCGCTGAACCGCTCTGTGCCTGCGTCTCCTCACTCGTCAGCTCAGCCGAGGAACACCTCGCAGGGGTACGGTGGCCGTCAATATGTGTTTAAAAATACGTTACACGTCCAGCCCGGCGCTGGGAGCTGATAACAGACAGAACTTCCTCGCTCCGGCCCGGCCGGCGTGGCTCCGTGGTTGAGCGTCGACCTAGGAACCAGGAGGTCACCATTCAATTCCCGGTCAGGGCACAGGCCCGGGTTGCGGGCTCCATCCCCAGTGTGGGGTGTGCAGGAGGCAGCCGATCCATGATTCTCTCTCATCATTGATGCTTCTATCTCTCTCTCCCTCTCTCTTCCTCTCTGAGATCAGTAAAAATATATTAAAAAAAAAGAAGAACTTCCTCGCTCCAGCAGCACCGCAGAGTCTCCCAGCTGCCTGCTCTCCTGGGCCAGTTCCCCAGCAGCCTCTCCTCCTGCCCCAGCCTAGCATCAGGACTGCCCTTGGGGACTTCAGAACCTCAGGGGCCTGGGGGGGGGGGGGGGGGCTCACAGACCACTGGTTGGGCCCCTGATGTGTCAGAAGATGAGCTGAGTACCAAGAGGCCTTTCGGGGGGGGCCTGGGTTCCCTCTCCCTTGGGGGAGGATGAGGGTGGAGAGCCAGGGACAAGCTTGAGGCCTGAAGGGAAGCCAGGCGGGGGAGAAATCCCTGAGGGCTTCCTGGAGGCGTCGCTCCCGCCGCCCGGTGCTGGGAGAGGGCTAGCCCCTGGGAGGGGAACGGCCGCGGGGGCCGCCGAGCCGGCAGGAGCATGCGGTGTGCGCCCCAAAGAGCTGAGCAGGCTCCTGTGCCCTCGGCCTCTGTCTCAGTCACCTGCCCGCCCCAACCCCAGCCCCGTACGGCCTGGTGGTAATTTGATGAGTCACCCGCCCGCGCCCGCAGACGGGGCGGCCACACCCAGGGCAGCTGGCATCCCGGACGGCGTTTCTGTTCGGAGCCGCCGGCCGTGGATGGGCACGCACGGGGAGCCGAGACGCCCCCAGGCCTGGGCGGGCGGAGAAGCTGCTGAGTGGCAGAGCCTCTCTCCCGCCGGCCTTGCCCCATCGCTCACCGGCCGCCATGGAGCCCCGCCCGCGCCCTCCTGTGGGGAGCGCCCGTCACCAGGAGCCCCGGCCGCACCTCTGGTCTGCGCCGGGGGGCGGGGCTTCGGGCTGGGCCTGGGCCCTTTGACAAAGAGGAATTGGGTGGGGGGGTGTTAATGACACCACACATCACATAGACACACCACACACACACACACCACATAGACCACATACACACATCACATAGACACACCACACATCACACACATCACACACACCACACATCACACACACATCACACACACACCACACACATACCACATACACACATCACATAGACACACACACCACATACACACCACACACATACCACACACCACACACACATCACATAGACACACCACACATCACATAGACACACCACACACACACACACACCACACATCACATAGACACACCACACATCACATAGACACACACACACACCACACCACACATCACACATCACATAGACACACCACACATCACATAGACACACCACACATCACATAGACACACCACACACACACACACCACACACACATCACATAGACACACCACACACACACATCACATAGACACACCACACACACACCACACACACACCACACACACACCACATACACACCACACACATACCACACACATACCACACACCACACACACCACATACACACACACACCACACACACCACACACACATACCACATATCACATAGACACACACACCACACACACACACCACACACACACCACACACCACACACACACATACACCACACACACACACCACACACACCACACACACACACACACACCACGCACCACACACATACACCACACATCACATAGACACACATACCACACACACACACCACACACACCACACACCACACACCACACACACACACACACCACACATACATACCACACACCACACACACACCACGTTCCTGGGCGGAGAGCTGCTCGAGTGCAGGGTCTGGGGAAGGACGTGAGGGGCCGTGTGGTGGCCCCGAGGAGCGGTCCCTGGTCCGGCCCGAGCCTGCGTGTGCCCAGATTGGGGAGGAGGTCGTGCCCCCTGTGGGCTCTCGCCATGAGGTCACCGGGTGCAGGGCAGCACCGGATCCCACGGCCAGTGTCCCTGCAGGAGAGCCACGTGGAGACCAGGCAGGGACGGAGCCGCGCGGCCGAGCCCAGGACGCCGGACGCCGGGAGCATGGCCTCTGCCCGGAGCCCCGGCAGGACCCCCGGGGGTGAAGCCCAGGAAACAGGGCCCCGACCCCAAACGGCAGGGGCCGGCCTGGCAGGAGCGGTGGCCTCTCAGCGGGCCCACGGCACGTGGCTCGGGGCGGCACCAGGGCTGCCGGGCACACGCCAGGATGACACAGCCCCTCAGCCATGCCCAGGCCGGGCCGCGGCGACCGTGGGAAAGGCAGTGGCCGCAGCGCCTCACCCTCCGGGGCGGGGTTTATGAAGCCAGGACGCAGGGGCCCAGCGCTGACGACTGTCACCCTCACGGTCCTTCCTTCTCAGCGAATGAGGGCCCGGCAGGTGCGGCCCGGGGCCATCGCTCGGCCGGGAGACACGGTGGACGTTGTCTGTCTGCGGGCCTTTGGTCCTGAGAGCTCGGGGCGGGGGGCGCTGGGAGCTTGGGGGGCCCCCACTCTGCTCCTGGATGGGTAAACCGAGGCCCCGGCCAGGGGGAGGACTGGGACCGGGCGCCGGTCCACCTGTCAATCAGTCTCCTGGCTCCCCCGTTAGCTCTGAGGCCCCCCGGCTCCCCCATCAGCTCTGAGGCCCCCTGGCTCCCCCGTTAGCTCTGAGGCCCCCCCGGCTCCCCCATTAGCTCTGAGGCCCCCCGGCTCCCCCGTTAGCTCTGAGGCCCCCGGCTCCCCCATTAGCTCTGAGGCCCCCCCGGCTCCCCCATTAGCTCTGAGGCCCCCCGGCTCCCCCGTTAGCTCTGAGGCCCCCGGCTCCCCCATTAGCTCTGAGGCCCCCCCGGCTCCCCCATTAGCTCTGAGGCCCCCCCGGCTCCCCCATTAGCTCTGAGGCCCCCGGCTCCCCCATTAGCTCTAAGGCCCCCCCGGCTCCCCCATTAGCTCTGAGGCCCCCGGCTCCCCCATTAGCTCTAAGGCCCCCCCGGCTCCCCCGTTAGCTCTGAGGGCCCCCGGCTCCCCTGTTAGCTCTGAGGGCCCCCGGCTCCCCCGTTAGCTCTAAGGCCCCCCCGGCTCCCCCATTGGCTCTGAGACCCCCTGGCTCCCCCGTTAGCTCTGAGAACCCCCTGGCTCCCCCGTTAGCTCTAAGGCCCCCCCGGCTCCCCCATTGGCTCTGAGGCCCCCCCGGCTCCCCCATTAGCTCTGAGAACCCCCCGGCTCCCCCATTAGCTCTAAGGCCCCCCCGGCTCCCCCGTTAGCTCTAAGGCCCCCCTGGCTCCCCATTGGCTCTGAGGCCCCCCCGGCTCCCCCATTAGCTCTGAGGCCCCCTGGCTCCCCCGTTAGCTCTGAGGACCCCCCAACTCCCCCATTAGCTCTGAGGCCCCCCCGGCTCCCCCATTAGCTCTGAGGCCCCCTGGCTCCCCCATTAGCTCTGAGGCCCCCCCAACTCCCCCATTAGCTCTGAGGCCCCCCGGCTCCCCCATTAGCTCTGAGGCCCCCTGGCTCCCCCGTTAGCTCTGAGGACCCCCCCGGCTCCCCCATTAGCTCTGAGAACCCCCCGGCTCCCCCATTAGCTCTAAGGCCCCCCGGCTCCCCCGTTAGCTCTGAGGCCCCCCGGCTCCCCCATTAGCTCTGAGGCCCCCTGGCTCCCCCATTAGCTCTGAGGCCCCCCCGGCTCCCCCATTAGCTCTGAGGCCCCCCGGCTCCCCCATCAGCTCTGAGGCCCCCCGGCTCCCCCATCAGCTCTGAGGCCCCCGGCTCCCCCATTAGCTCTGAGGCCCCCCCGGCTCCCCCATTAGCTCTGAGGCCCCCCCGGCTCCCCCATTAGCTCTGAGGCCCCCGGCTCCCCCATTAGCTCTAAGGCCCCCCCGGCTCCCCCATTAGCTCTGAGGCCCCCGGCTCCCCCATTAGCTCTAAGGCCCCCCCGGCTCCCCCGTTAGCTCTGAGGGCCCCCGGCTCCCCTGTTAGCTCTGAGGGCCCCCGGCTCCCCCGTTAGCTCTAAGGCCCCCCCGGCTCCCCCATTGGCTCTGAGACCCCCTGGCTCCCCCGTTAGCTCTGAGAACCCCCTGGCTCCCCCGTTAGCTCTAAGGCCCCCCCGGCTCCCCCATTGGCTCTGAGGCCCCCCCGGCTCCCCCATTAGCTCTGAGAACCCCCCGGCTCCCCCATTAGCTCTAAGGCCCCCCCGGCTCCCCCGTTAGCTCTAAGGCCCCCCTGGCTCCCCATTGGCTCTGAGGCCCCCCCGGCTCCCCCATTAGCTCTGAGGCCCCCTGGCTCCCCCGTTAGCTCTGAGGACCCCCCAACTCCCCCATTAGCTCTGAGGCCCCCCCGGCTCCCCCATTAGCTCTGAGGCCCCCTGGCTCCCCCATTAGCTCTGAGGCCCCCCCAACTCCCCCATTAGCTCTGAGGCCCCCCGGCTCCCCCATTAGCTCTGAGGCCCCCTGGCTCCCCCGTTAGCTCTGAGGACCCCCCCGGCTCCCCCATTAGCTCTGAGAACCCCCCGGCTCCCCCATTAGCTCTAAGGCCCCCCGGCTCCCCCGTTAGCTCTGAGGCCCCCCGGCTCCCCCATTAGCTCTGAGGCCCCCTGGCTCCCCCATTAGCTCTGAGGCCCCCCCGGCTCCCCCATTAGCTCTGAGGCCCCCCGGCTCCCCCATCAGCTCTGAGGCCCCCCGGCTCCCCCATTAGCTCTGAGGCCCCCCGGCTCCCCCATTAGCTCTGAGGCCCCCCCCGGCTCCCCCATTAGCTCTGAGGCCCCCCCCGGCTCCCCCGTTAGCTCTGAGGCCCCCCGGCTCCCCCATTAGCTCTGAGGCCCCCCCCCCCGGCTCCCCCATCAGCTCTGAGGCCCCCCGGCTCCCCCATTAGCTCTGAGGCCCCCTGGCTCCCCCATTAGCTCTGAGGCCCCCCGGCTCCCCCATTAGCTCTGAGGCCCCCCCGGGTCCCCCATCAGCTCTGAGGTCCCCCCCCCGGCTCCCCCATTAGCTCTGAGGCCCCCCGGCTCCCCCATCAGCTCTGAGGCCCCCCGGCTCCCCCATTAGCTCTGAGGCCCCCCGGCTCCCCCATTAGCTCTGAGGCCCCCCCGGGTCCCCCATCAGCTCTGAGGCCCCCCCCCCCCCGGCTCCCCCATTAGCTCTGAGGCCCCCTGGCTCCCCCATTAGCTCTTTGGCCGCCCGGCTCCCCCATTAGATCTGAGGCCCCCCGGCTCCCCCATTAGATCTGAGCCCCCCCCCCCCGGCTCCCCCATTAGCTCTGAGGCCCCCTGGCTCCCCATTGGCTCTGAGCCCCCCTGGGGATGGAGGGAGTGGCCTGGACTCCCAGGATGAGAAGGGGAGCAGCCAAGGGTGGAAGCAGCCGCCGCCCCTCACCGTCCCGCCCTGCGGGTGGGATAGCGGCCGAGGGGAGCGAGGGTGCCCGGTGTCTGCTCTGTGGTCTTATCGGTCTGAGTCCTCACCACCGGCCCGAGGGGGCTTCTGTGACCCCCACGTCAGAGGCTCAGAGACGTGCCCGCGCCCCGCGCTGGGGAGAGCCCGACCCACGGCCTGGGCTCCAGGTATCAGGCCTTTCCGTGATTGGTGACGTTCCCAAACACGGCATTTACACGGGACCTGCCCGCGTGCCAGGGGCTCCTACACGCCGCGGCCCATCTGTTCTCCCAACAGCCCCCGGGAGGGCGGGGACGAGGCGCGGTGGCCTCTGACAGTCGGGGTGGGTGACCGGCCCCAAGCCTGGTCCTCCGGACGCAGCCCCCCAGACGCAGCAGGTTCTTAGAAATGGGGGCTCGGCCCCGCCCCGTCCTGCTGCCCCAGCATCTTCCCGATCCCCGGGGGTCGCACCCACATGAAGGCGTGAGGAGGACTGGCTTCGAGCACCGACCCATAAACCCCTCTTTTACAAGCAGGGACACAGCCCAGAGAGGGCAAGCGACTTGTCCGGAGTCACACAGCACGCTGGCGGCTAAGCCTGCCTCGTTCCTACCCTCCCGGAGGCGGGACCTCAGAGACTGCACCTGGGCAGCCCGTGGGCCCCGCCGCCCCAGCTCAGGTGCAGCAGACGGGAGCCCGTGGGCTGGGATCCAGGGATCCGAGCTGCATTTCCCTTGGGAAATTGCTTGGGTTTGGCGGGAGCCGTCGGTCTCCATGGCGACGAGGTCTGTGGTGTAAGGCAGGGTGCCTGCTGGATCCTCCAGGACTGGGACTTCCCCCCCGCTGTGCCCCCCCTATCCCCAGCACCCTGCCCTCTCCCCCACCCCCCACCCCTCACAGGGTGTGTGTCCCCCCACAAGAGGCTGCCGGGGGGCCGATCCCACCGAGCCATCAAATCTGGTCACGTCCAAACAGAACAATTACCCTAATTGCTGTTTGTACCAAGTTTACTGTCAGCACCGGCCTCACAGCGGGAGGGGCCGGAGTCACCCAGACGGGCCCCCGACAGCAGCCCGGGGCGCCCAGAGCCCCGGCCACCCGAGGGGGGGACCTGAGGGACCCCCGGTGCCCAGCCCCGTCCTGAATGAACCCCCTCCCCGCTCCAAGCCTCGGGTCTCCGGCCGAGTTTCTAGGTCTGAAGGGTTTAGGTGGGGGGATGGGTCACGTTTATAAAACACACACCCACGGCCTCTTTGTTTTTATTTTATTTTATTTTTACAATACATTTTTATTGATTGCAGAGAGGAAGGGAGAGGGAGAGAAACGTCCATGATGAGAGAGAAGCATGGATCGGCTGCCTCCTGCACGCCCCTCACTGGGGGATGGAGCCCGCAACCCCGGGCATGTGGCCTGACCAGGAATCGAACCCGGAACCCTTCAGTTTGCAGGCCGACGCTCTTTCCCAGGGGTCCTCAAACTTTTTAAACAGGGGGCCAGTTCACTGTCCCTCAGACGGTTGGAGGGCCGGACTATAGTTTAAAAAAAACTATGAACAAATTCCTATGCACACTGCACATATCTTATTTTGAAGTAAAAAAAAAAAAAAAAAAAAAACAGCAAAAACACCTGCATGTGGCCCACGGGCCGTAGTTTGAGGACGCCTGCTCTATCCACTGAGCCAAACCGGCCAGGGCATAAAATTTGTCTTTTTTTAAAAAATCCTTACCTGTGGATATGTTTATTGATGAGAGAGAGAGAAACACTGAACAGTTGCCCCCTGGAACCTAGGCATGTGCCCTGACCGGGAATCGAACCCACAACTCTTCTACTGCTGAACTGGACGATGCTTCAACCTACTGAGCCACCCGGCCGGGGCAAAAATGGACCATTTTCACCATTTTTAAGTGTCCAGTTGGGAGGCATTCAGCAGCCCTGGCCGGTCTGGCTCCGTGGATAGAGTGTCCAGCTGCGGACGGAAGGGTCCCTGGGTTCGATTCCGGTCAAGGGCATGGACCTCGGTTGCAGGCTCCATCCCCCGGCCCGGGCCCTGGTCGGGAGGCAGCCCCCATCGACGTGTCTTTCTCACACGGATGTTTCTGTCTCTCCCCCTCCCTTCCTCTCTCTCTAAAAAAAAAAAAAATCAGTGGAAAAATAGCCTCGGGCGAGGATTAACAGAAAAAGAAAAATAAAGCGTGAAGCACCTTCCCACGGTCGTGCAACCATCACCGACGTCCTCCTCAGGACGCTTGCATCTTCCCAAACAGACACTCCACCCCAATAAAGACCACCAGGGGGTACCCTCCCCACCGCGGGCGCCCCCTCCTGCACCCCGTCCCTCGGGATTGGGCTGTTCCGGGTCGGATACGTGGAACCCCACGTGTCCTTTGGGGCTGGCCCATGCCACAGAGCACGGTGCCTTCCAGGATCCCGCGGGCCCTGGCCGCCCCACGCTCCCTCTCCGTGGCCGAGTGACCTTCTGCTGTACGCACAGAGCTCGCCTCGTCTGCCCACTGACCCCTGCAGGGCCGCCTGGGGGCGCCCACCTTTAGATGACGGTAAACAACGCCGCTGGCAACGTAGGGGTCCCTGTCCCAGTCCCTGTTCCCAATTCGTTTTTTATAAAAATATATTTTTTTAAATGGATTTCAGAGAGGAAGAGAGAGGGAGAGAGAGAAACGTCCATGCTGAGAGAGAATCATGGATCGGCTGCCTCCTGCACGCCCCACACTGGGGGGTGAGCCTGCAACCCGGGCCTGTGCCCTTGACTGGAATCAAACCCGAGACCCTGCAGTCCACAGGCTGACGCTCTATCCACTGAGCCACACTGGCCAGGGCCTTGGTGGGCAAACTCATTAGTCAACAGAGCCAACTATCAACATGACAACGATTGACATTTCTTCTGAGAACCACATTTTTTGAACTTAAACTTCTTCGAACGCCACTTCTTCAAAATAGACTCGCCCAGGCCGTGGTGTTTTGTGGAAGAGCCACACTCCAGGGGCCAAAGAGCCGCCTGTGGCTCGCGAGCCGCCGTTTGCCGACCGAGGAGCCAGGGCCCTGTTTTCAATCCTTCCCCAACCCCTTCTCACCCTTCTCACCTGGCCTTGTCACCCATGGCCCCCCCTCCCCCCCCCCCCCGCCCCGGCCTAGAATGACCCTGCTTTTCCGTCTCCAAGTCCCACCTGGCCTCTTCCAAGCCCAGCCCCCTCCTGGCGGCCCCTTGGGGGCTGCAGGGTGGACGGTTGCAGGGCTGGGCCCCGGGGCCCCGGGAAGAAGCAGGGCCCTTGTCTCTGGGACGCCCCAGGAGGGAGGGCAGGCTCGCCGCCGTGTGTGAGGCAATCGGGGGAACAATGGGGAGCAGCTGTGATTCACCGGCCTCGGACCCGGGCGCACAGAGGGTGCGGGCAGAGCTGCTGGTGTCAGCTCAGCAGCTGGGAGAACGCCCGCGGGGGGGGGGGGGGGTGCCGGGGACAGGAGGCGGCGCCCCAAGAGGGGGGCAGAGTCCAGCCGGGAAGGAGACCCACGCTCCACCCGGAGGCCGGCCCCGCGCCCACGTCTCCTGGGTCCGAGAGCGTGTTCCTGCCGTGGGAACCCGGACGAGGTCACGGCCAACCCGGGCTGCGAGGCGGAGGGAGGTGGCCGCTTAGGAAAACAGATGCGGAACGAAACGCCCGCCGCTGCGTCGAAGGAAAGGTTTAGGACCGACAGCCCGTCAGGCTAAAGATAGAACGGCAGGGAGCCTCCAAACCGCCGGGTCCGAGGCGAGGGACAGACACAGGGGCGGACGGGACCGGAGGGAAGAGGGGTTCGGAGGACAACCAACAGCCCCGGCCGGTGTGGCTCAGCGGATAGAGCGTCGGCCTGCAGGCTGAAGGGTCCCGGGTTTGATTCTGGTCAAGGGCACATGCCTGGGTTGCAGGCTCGATCCCCAGTTGTGGGGCGTGCAGGAGGCAGCCGATCCATGATTCTCTCTCATCATGGATGTTTCTCTCTCTCTCTCCCTCTCCTTGCCTCTCTGAAATCAATAAAAATAAATTAAAAAAAAATAAAACTAAAATGAGCATCAAAGGCCACCAAAGTCACCCAGGAAGACAGGGTGGAGGGCGGGAATCGGGAGCCACAGGGCCAGGGGGCCAGGGGGGCGGCTCCTGTCCCAGCAGGGGCCCGGGGAGTGACATGGCTGTAACACCCCCCCCAGCCCCCCGTCCAGGTCCCCCCACCCCACCCCCAGGGCCTGGCGTGAGCTGAGCACGGACCCACGGTGGGTTTGTCCACCGGCAGCTCCACGTCCCTCCAGTCAGTCCCTCTGGCATCGGCCCCCCTCCTCCGAGGGCACTGCCTGCTGGGGACACGGGGCGGGGGGGGGGGGGCAGCCACGGGCCCTGGAGGAGGGGTCTCGGGGAGCCCTGCACGGGCTGGGCCGCCGGGAATGACAGGGCGTGAGTCGGGGCGGCGTGGGGCGGGCGGGGTGCTGCCTCATCGCTTGGGAAGCCAGTGCAAGCGCCAACAGCTCCCCTGACGCAGGCGGGGGGCGGGGGGGTTATGGGGGGGGGCGGCGCGGCTGCCAGGGCAACGGCAGGCTCCCCAGGCTGGGCCGGCCGCGCCCTCCAGGCCCCGGGGTGGGGGAAGCCCCCGTGAGCGCTGCACGAACCGAGCTCTCTCTCCTCGGGGCCTCAGACCCCACAGCCCCCCGGGGCCCGGCCCCTGGTGGACGGCAGCCTCCTGGGCGAGGCCAGGCCTGGCGGGCAGCGGGGGGGCCCAGCGGAGGCCCCCGGGGGAACAGCAAAGCCACATCTGGCTCTCCTGTACCAGAGGAGGCCCCCACCCACCGCCCGGGCCCGACTCCTCGCCTGCCCTTCCTAACCCCGTGCAACCGCCAGGATGTGCCGACGGCCGCCAGCCGGGAAGAGGACGAGCCCAGCGCCCCCGGACAGGGGTCGGGGGGAGGGGGGGCGAGGCCTGCATCTCCCCACGGGAGGGGAAGGGGGTCCCAGGCAGGCAGCCCAGCCTCAGGGGCAGGTGATGCCAGCAGGGACCAACTCCCTCGTCATCACATACACACACACACACACACACAGACTCACACGCTCTCAGGAGAGTGAAACTGGCAGCTCAGCAGAACGGGGACCTGCCCTCCCCAGGAGGCTCCGAGGCTGAGGGAGGGCGAGCCCGAGCCTGCAGGCCCCCCTCCCCCCCCGCGTGCCCCTCCCCCCTCTGTCCCCCCTCCCCCCACCCCCGTGTCACCCCCCAGCAAAGGCCAGGCCTGCTGCCCCCACGGCACCCGGTCCGGCCCCCGCGTCACCCCAGCGTTTGGGCCGGGAGGGGGCCGTCCTGGCCGAGGCTGCAGCTGAGCTGGACGGGACAGAGGGGCGCAGGGGGCACCCCGTCCCCTGCCCTGTGGGCGTCAGACCTGCCCCTCCCTCCGCCCTGGTCCCAGGGGGTCCCCTGAGGAGGGACAGTCCCAGGCGGGTGGGTGGGGTGGGGTCCTGCCTTAGGGACACCGTGCGGCTCCCTCAAGGCCCGGAGGGGGCCCTGGAGACCCCCGGCCTGGAGGGCAGGCCCCTGGGGGTGGGGACTGTTATGGGGACAGAGGGGAGGGCTCCACAGGGGACTGTCGGGGTGGGCTGCAGGGCAGGGGCTTTGTGGGGTTGGGAGGGGGCAGGTTACCCTCCACGGCGGGGGGGGGGGGCGGCTGGCAGGAGGGCCCAGCGCACCCATCCCCGCTCCTGGGAGGGGCCGCCCGACTGCTGAGTGCGGGCAGCTTCCCGCCAGGCGCTCGGCGGCTGCCAAATGCTGGAGCAGCGCTTGTCCTCGGCCCCTGGGGGCCCCACCCTCCCCCCACCCTCCCCGGCCTGCACCCCAGTCCCAGCACCTCACCCAGGACACCGCGTCCCGGGACACCAGGCTGTCAGCAGCCCGGCCGCGCCCTGCGGTCGGTCCTCCCGCCTGGCCGGCCTGCCGGCGCCCGGGAGGTGGGCACGGGCGGAACAGAGGCCTGTCCGCTGTCCAGCACCCACACCTGGCCCGGTCTGCGCCCCTGGCCCGGTCCGGCCTCGGCGTCTCTCCCACCAGCCCGTCCACTCCTCCCTGACGGCACGCTCTGCAGTCCTGCCCAGGCCCCGAGGGGGTCACATTGGCTGCACCCCCACACACCACTCCTTGACCTCAGGGACCCCAGCTTTGGTCTCAGGAAGGAGAGGGGAAGGCTGCTGGGGGTTGGGGGGGGGGCGGCCTCCACATCAGCAGGGCAGAGGAGGGGGGTCCGAGCTGCTGAGGAGTCAGAGAGCCAAGCGGGAGAGGACCTGTCAGTCAGGGACTGATGGCCCCGCCCCCTGTCCCCACCCAGGACCCCCGGTCCAGACCCCCTCAGGCCCCCAAGGGTCCTGCCTCCGGGCCTCCACCCTGAGGACTCTCTCAGTGACACCCCGAGCTCCAGGCCCCACCTCCGGGAGCCCCCAGGCTGAGGGTCTGGCCAGGCTGGGCCCTGATTGCACGTCTGCCACCTTCCCGGCCACTGCAGAGCCTGCGGCGCCACCTGGTGGTCAGGTCTGGAATGGCAGGCCGGTTGACTGGAGCGGGGGATAGGACGCAGAGGAGGGGGCTGAGGCCTCCCTGTCCGCTGTCGCCCCCCGCCCCCTGGCCCCCTGGCCCCCTGACCCTCTGAGGGCAGGCGTCAGCCCCCCTCCTCACAGGCCTGGGCTCCTGGCTCCCCGCTGCCCACGTCACAGTCTCCCCGGGGACAGAGGACCTCACAGCTGGGGGGTGCCCTCACATGAATGTGGGGAGACCCCGGCCCAGCACGGCCCAAGTGCCCCGGAGACACTGACCCACAGGAGACACGCTTGGGGTGAGGGCCCCCTCCCCCTCTCCCCTGGACTGTGCTGTCCTCGTCGTCGGCCCGATTCTGACCCCCTTCTTTCCACAACCCAGAACCGCCCCCCCCCCCCGCCCCCCGCAGCTGCAGCCGGGTCTCCAGGCTCTGCTCGGGAGCCGCCCCCCAAACACACCTCCAGGCCATCGGGAGTGGTCGCCCAATGTTTTAATGAGGGAAAGCACAGCAGCGAGCAACCCCCCCACGTGTCCTCTGGGCCCCGGTGCCCACCCAGGACCTGGGACCTCCTTCCTGTCCCCTCCCTGGGGTCACAGCGGCCCAGCTCTTCCCGCCCGGGGCCCGGCCTCCCCCCTGCAGGCGGCTCCCGGGGGGGCGGGGTTCAGTGAGAAGGAAGCAGCAGGGGGAAGGGGGAGGTTCGCCTGTGGGTGGGGCCGCAGGCTGGGGTTCCCCCGTTCCTCCTTTCCGTCCCCACGGGCTTTCCTGGGGGGACCTCCCAGAGGCCCCTCGCTGCTGCCGCCCTGGCCTCCGGGGGGCGTCCTCCATCCGGCCCGCGTGGCGATGAGGCGTCCGTCCTCCCAGGCTGGGTGGCCGGGCAGGGCCATCGAGGGCGAGGCGGGCTAGGAGCTGGGATCTGCAAGACACGAACACCAGGGCATCGGGCTGGTCCCGGGGGGCAGCGCCCGCCCCCCCCCCCCCCACACACACACCTGCTGAGTGGGACGGTCCTACAGCAAAGGGGTCAGGCCTGGGCTCTGCCGCGGGGGCCGTGGGTTCGAATCCAGAACCACAAGGTGCTCTCTGAGCTCAGGCCAGCCCTTCCGGGCCCCGGGCAGACCTCAGCACCCAGACAGGAGGCACCTCTGCCAGCAGGGGTTCTGAGGGGCCCCTGAGTGCTTGGCACAGAGGGCGCAGGGCGGGGAGGGGGGTCCCGGGCCAGAGCTCAAGGGCCATTTTTGTACCAAGGACAATTCTGAATAATTAAAAGTGCTTAGGGTTATTTATGTGGCTATTCAAACTATGAGATGTTCAAACTATGAGATTATTGGGGAGAAATTGTGTTTGTGTGTGTGTGTGTGTGTTGTTAATCCTCACCCGAGGATATTTTCCCATTGATTTTTAGAGAGAGTGGAAGAGAGAGGGAGAGACAGAGAGACACATCGATGGGTTGCCTCCTGCACGCGCCCCGACCAGGGCCGGGAACCTGTCACCGAGGTACGTGACGTGCCCTTGACCGGAATCGAACCCGGGACCCTTCAGTCCACGGGCCGACACCCTACCCACTGAGCCACACCGGCCAGGGTGAGCACTGCTTTCTTTTTAGCGAACGCGATTCGCTCCGCTGTGAGGAATTTTACTGACGAGAGAACGCCACGGCTCTGGGCGTGCATGTTTACGGAGGGAACACGCAACTCTAAACCTCTCTCTGTGGACGCCAAGCATCGCCTGTCCACGACGCGGTCCACATCCCACCTTTGCCGACCAGCCAACCGGGGGCCCTGGAGGGCCAGCGAGGGCCAGCGAGGGCCGGGTTCAAGGCAGAGTCCATGGCGGCCACTCGGAGAACCCCGCCTCGTCCCTCCCCTCCCCGGGGACCCCTGCAGGCAGGCGGCCACGCCCCTGGCTCCCTCCCCTCCCCGAGCCCGGCCGTGGCCAGGCCGGCAGGTACCTGTGACGAGGAGGGTGGCCGTGCTGATGGCCTGGCCCAGTGCGTTCTCGGCCACCGCCTTGTACAGGCCGCTGTCCTCGGGGCCGACGCCGGGGATGACCAGGGAGCACACGCCCAGCGTGTCGGTGCTGTACACCCCGCGGCGGCCCTCCAGGCTCTCGCCGTTCCGGAACCAGGTGACGCGGGGCGGCGGGCAGCCCCGCACGGCGCAGCTCATGCAGCACTCGCAGCCCGCGGGCAGCAGGTGCGAGCGCAGGCCCACCAGGAACCAGGGCTTCTGGCCACGGTCCGGCTCCCGGTAGCTCGGCGCCTTCGCCGGGACCTTGTCTGGAAGGGAAGCACCGGGGACAGACAGGAGGCTCAGAGGGAGGCAGGCGGCTGGGGACGGCGTGTCCTTCCTGCCAAGCAGGCCCCAGGCTTGCCTCACTCCTTTTATTTTTATTTTTAATTAAAAAAACAACATTTTAATGGATTTCAGAGAGGAAGGGAGAGGGAGAGGGCGAGAGAAACATCCGTGATGAGAGAGAATCACGGATCGGCTGCCTCCTGCTCGCCCCACACTGGGGATGGAGCCCGCAACCCGGGCCTGTGCCCTGACCGGGAATCGAACCCTGACCTCCTGGGTTATAGGTGGACGCTCCACCCCTGAGCCACGCCGTCCAGGCGAGGGATTTTTTATTTTCTATTTTTAAAATATATTTTATTGATTTTTTTTATAGAGAGGCAGGGAGAAGGATAGAGAGTCAGAAACATCGATGAGAGAGAAACATCGACCAGCTGCCTCCTGCACACCCCCTACTGGGGATGTGCCCGCAACCAAGGCACATGCCCTTGACGGGAATCGAACCCGGGACCCTTCAGTCCGCAGGCCGACGTTCTGTCCGCTGAGCCACACCGGTCAGGGAGGGTTTTTTATTTTTTTACCACGAGCTAACACAGGTCCCTTGTGGACACGTGAGGGCACAGAGCGAGTGAAAAGCCAGCGTCGCCTCCATTTTTGGAGTGGAACCTTCCAGGCGCGTCTGAACGTTAGAAAATGCGCCTGATGTCGTCCTCGCTTCTAACATCGGGGGCCTGTGTCCAAGGTCTCCTCTGATTGGCTGTGTTTTCTGTGTTTTCACTGACCTCATTGCCTGCCCCCCCGAGGGCGCCTGGAGCCCCAGGCACCCACAGCCCCTCCGTCCTCCCCACGGAGGTGGGACCCCCCGAGTCAGGGACTCAGAGGACCCGGTGCAGGGGGGTCGGGCAGGAGAGGGTCCAGCTACCCGCGGAGACGCGCCCCGGCCGCGCGGCCTGGGCACCCCCACCCCCTGCTGCCCCGGGGTGCCCACCTCGCCGCCGCGGGAGGCACCAGGGCTGGCCCGTGTCCGAGGGCTCGCTGGCGCCCAGCTCGGTCTTGGCCACCACGCGGAAGTGGTACTCGTGCCCGGGGACCACGCCCAGGAAGGTGAAGCGGGTGGTGTGCACGCGGTCGGCCACCTCGCGCCAGGGCCCGTGCGCCGCCGAGCGCATCAGCACGGTGTAGTGCAGCGGCACGCCCCGGGCCTCGTCCGGCGAGGGCTCCCACGCGGCCGTCACCGTCCCCGGCACGTTCTCCTGCAGGTGGATGGGGCCCGGCGCCTGCGGCCGCGCTTTTTTCATAAAAAAAAATAATAATAATAAAATAAAAAGAAAGAAACGGCCGTTGGGAAGGTTGGGGTGCGGTCCCTGCACAGACAGGTGGAGATGGGGGGCAGGGGGGGGCGCACAGCTGAGGCCTGGGGCCCGGGCGCCTCACCTGCCACCCTGAGGGTGAAGGTGTGGGTGGCCTCCTGCCCCTGCGGGCCCCTCAGCACCACGCGGTAGAGGCCGCTGTCCGAGAGCCCGGCCGCGGGCACCAGGAGCTGGGTGAGGCCGTCCTCGGTGGAGGTCACGCTCCTCTGGGACAGGGGCAGGCCGTCCTTCAGCCAGGTCACCTCGGGCAGCGGGGCCGCCTGGGGGGAGAGGGGAGCGCGGGGAGGGATGTTCTGGGGTGTCCACGGCCTGTTGGGGGCGGGGCCCGCGGGGACCTGGGGCAGAGAGGGTGCTGGGAGGGGTGAGGGTGGGGCTGGGCCTGCGAAGAGACCCCTTCCTTCCTTTTTTATTTTATATTTTTGTTAATCCTCCCCCAAGGATATTATTCCATGGAATTTTAGAGAGAGTGGAAGAGAGAGAAACACATCGATTGGTTGCCTCCTGCACGCGCCCCCGACCAGGGCCCGGGCCAGGGAGGAGCCTGCCACCGAGGCACATGCCCTTGACCGGAATCGAACCCGGGACCCTTCGGTCCGCAGGCCGACGCTCTATCCACTGAGCCACACTAGCTAAGGCCTCCCTCCCTCCCTCCCCCCTTTCTCTCCCTGTGGCCTGATGCCCAGTGCCAACCCGGGTCAGAAGGGCACCGAGGGCCGAGCCTGGCTCCCTTGGCCGCGGGCAACGGCCCCTCCCCCACGCCGTTGGGCAGACGCGCTCACCTTGAAGCGGACGGGCACGCGGATGGTGTCCCCCACGCGGACCACCAGGGTGTCCTGGGTGCTGGCGTCCACCAGGAACCTGGGAGAGACTGCAACACACAGGGCGGCCGTCACGCCCTCTGCTGTCCATCACGGTCACCACCAGGCGGGCGGGGGAGGGCGGGGCTGAGACCTGAGGGACAGGTGGCCCCCGAGGCGCTGAGGGAGCCGGGAGGGGAGGGCGGGGTTGGGCAGGGACAGAGCGGGACACAGCGTTAGCCAGCTCTTCCGGAGCCTCGCTGGGGCGGCCGGGCGGGCACCTGGTTTAAATCCCGTCTCTGCCACAGCCGGGGGGGTGGGGGGGGGGGGTGAGGCCCGGCCAAGCGCCTCGTGTGAACGTGGGGGATGCCCCTACGAACCTCCTGGGATTTTTTAAAAATATATTTTATTGGTTTTAGAGAGGAAGGAGGAGGGAGAGAGAGAGATAGAAGCATCCGTGATGAGAGAGAATCACGGATCGGCTGCTTCCTGCACGCCCCCTGCTGGGGGATCAAGCCTGCAACCCAGGCGTGTGCCCCTGGCCGGAATCGAACCTGGGACCCTCCAGTCCGCAGGCCGACGCTCTATCCACTGAGCCACACCAGCCAGGGCGGATTATTATTATTATTTTTTAATCCTCACCGAGGATGTTTTTTCTACTGGTTTTTAGAGGGAGGGGAAGGAAGAAGGAGAGACGGAGAGAAACACCGATGTGAGCGAGACACACGGATGGGTTGCCTCCTGACCACGGCCGGGAGCCTGAGACTGAGGTCCATGCCCTTTGACTGGAATCGAACCCGGGACCCTTCAGCCCACGGGCCGACGCTCTACCCACTGAGCCGCACCGGCCAGAGCACCTCGTGGGATTGTTTTACAAGTTGCAACGGGAAACCGTGTCTGAAAGGGCCCGGCCGGCACGTAGTCGGTGCTCCGTGAACGTGACCTGGTTAAACTGGGGGAGGGGTTCCGGGTCCGAGCCCCGGGGGGCCGCTCAGGCCCGCCCCGCCCCCCCCCACCCCAGGAAGGGCGAGGAGGGAGGGGCGCTCACCTTGGGGGGGCATGGCGTGCACCACCACGTCCAGGACGGCCGGCTCGCCGCGGCCCCCCTCGTTCACGGCGACGACCCGCACAAAGTAGGCCGCCCGGGGCCGCAGCCCCTTGGCCGTGTGGGCGGTGCCAGGCACGGTGCCCGCGTGGCACGGGGCCCACTCCAGGCTGTCCGAGGGGCACAGCTCCACCACGTAGCCCTGCGCCTCGTCCGCGTCCTGGGCGTCCGGCGCGGCCCAGTGCAGGCTGATGCTGGTGTGCGACGTGTCTGTGACCTGCAGGTCCCTCACGGGCCCGGGGGGTCCTGGCCGAGCACCGGGGAGCGTGAGGCATGCACCTCCTCCAGGGAGCCGCCCCTGCTCACTCCGCTCACTCAGCAACCTGCCCGCCCCCCCCCCCCGCTCCCCCCACCCCACCATCCCCCCGTGACTCCTGCCACCTGGGACTCCGTGGGTGACGTCTCCATCCCCAAGATCCCAAAGACTAGCATCCTGTATCTCTCTTTTTTTAAAAATATATCTTATTGATTTTGCAGAGAGGAAGGGAGAGGGATAGAGTGTTAGAAACATCGATGAGAGAGAAACATCGATCAGCTGCCTCCTGCACACCCCCCACTGGGGATGTGCCTGCAACCAAGGTACATGCCCTTGACCGGAATCGAACCCTGACCTCCTGGTTCCTAGGTCGACGCTCACCCACGGAGCCACGCCGGCCGGGCCTGGCCATTCCCGACCGACTGTCCCTGACCCACGGCCTCCTGTCCTGTCTCCCGGCTTCAGAGCCGCCCCCAGCTCCCCTCCACCCCCCTCGCCCCGGGTTGCCGCCTCACTTACTCATGGGGTCCCGAGCGAAGACGGGGTCCGAGGGGGGCCCAGGCTGCCCGGGGCCGGAGGGCGCCACGGCCGTGACCCGGAACTCGTACTGGCAGCCGTGCCGCAAGTCCGTCACGGTGCACCTCCGCTCTGTGAGAGACCCGCCCGTCAGCGCCCCGGGGGCGGGACCAGGCGCTGGGACACAGGCGGTGCCTGGGGGTCCCGGAGCCCCACACAGCCCTGTGCCCAGCCGGCCGGGGAGACCCAGACCTCGCCACGGCGCAGCGGGCGCTGCTCACGGGCCAGGCCCCCAATCCTTGCCACTGACTTGCCGGGTGGCCACGGGCAGGTGCCTTAACCCCTCATCTTTTTGTTCGAATGGACTAGGTGTGCCGGGGAATAATGCGGATTTTATTCAACAGATGGAGCCACACATATGTTGACATGTATGCGATGTGACATGTGTGCTGTTTTGTTGTCTTGCTCCTTCAGACGACCCCTTGTTCCGACCGCCGGCACACGCACTGTCTGATCAGCCCTTCAACACGTACGAAGACGTGGACAATGGGGTCTCTGAATGGTCTGCCTCAAAACAAGAAAAGTTCTGTTGGGACGGTACCCACAAATGACCTGAAAGATGGGGGAAATGTGTAGCTAGCGATGGACGTTACTTTGAACAAAGCACGTTCGATGTTTCTCTTGAAATGATCGTGTTTTCTTTGATGACAAAATCCGCATTATTAACCGGTAAAGGGTCAATCCGCATTACTAACCGGTACACCTAGTATTTTTATTGATGTCAGAGAGGAAGGGGGAGGGAGAGAGAGAAACATCCATGATGAGAGAGGATCATGGATCAGCTGCCTCCTGCACGCCCCCTACTGGGGATGGAGCCTGCAACCTGGGCACATGCCCCGACCGGGAATCGAACCCTGACCTCCTGGTTCATAGGTCAATGCTTGACCACTGAGCCACGCCGGCCGGGCTTAACCTCTCCCCTGTGGTTGAGACGTTAAGACCTGGGCAGGGAGTGAGCTACCCAAGGTCAAGGGTGGACGGGGGGTCAGGCTAATGGCCATGTCTCCGGCTTCCACCCCAAGATGCCCGCCAGCCCGGGGTCTCCCCTCCGTGCTGTGGACACTGGCCACACGATTCCTTGTTGGGGTGATGCGGGCGGAGGGAGCCGTCCTGGGTGCTGTGGGGTGTTGAGCAGTATTTCCGCCCGCCTCACCCTGGACGTCCCTCCCCACCTTCTCCCAGCATCCCCAGGGGCAGACGCCCCCGGGGAGACCCACGGCTCGGGGCGCATCTGGCCTGAGTCACCCCCGGACCTCGGAGCCAGGGGGACGCCCGGGGCCGTGGAGGCCGAGGGTGCGGGCCGCTCACCAGGCACCGGCTGCTCGGTCACGGCCACCCACGTGTTGCTTCCTTTCTTGCGCTTGTCGACCAGGTAGCCCAGGATGTGGGCGCTGCCGGGGCCTCGGGGCGCCTTCCAGCTCAGGGTGATGCTCTGGCTGGAGGCGGACAGGATGGCCGGGGCCGAGGGGGGCCCAGGGCACGCTGGGGGCGGAGGAGGGGGGTCAGCCGGAGGCTCAGGACGGGTCGGAGGGGCCGGCGGGGTGTCTCCGGGGCCACATGGTCCCTCCCCGGGGAGCGTTGTTCAGGGACGCGTCCCGGCTGCCCGGGGAGGGACGGGGACAGAAGAGCCCGGGGCCGAGGGGTCCTGCCAGACGGGCGTCTGTGGGGGACGAGGTCACCCGCCCCCCCGGGCTCTCGCATGGGTCCCCTGCGTCCGGAGAGCCCCGGCTGGGAGCAGACCCCACATCTTGTTCCAGATCCTGAGTGACACGGGGAGGACCCACGACCCTGCATGGTCCCTCCGCCCCGGGCACAGAGGGGAGCCCAAGCCCCCCCCCCCTGGCCCCCCACCCGTCCGTCCTCTTACCCTCGGGAGCCACCAGCACCTCCTCCGACTCCAGGGCCTCGCCGGGCCCCTCCGAGGTCACGGCCCGCACGCGGAAGGCGTACTTCTTGCCCTGCTCCACCTGGGCGTCCGTGAAGCTGGTGGCGTCGGCGGGGGGCTCGCCCACCTTCAGCCACGTGCTGCGGCCGGCCTGCCGCCGCTCCACCACGTAGCGCTCCACGGCGCGGCCCCCGTCGTCCCGGGGGGGCCCCCAGCGGAGGCAGACGCCAGCCCCCCGGCAGTCCTGCACCTCCAGGGGGCCCTGGGGCGGCTGGGGCTTGTCTGGGACCCGGGGGAGGGGCAGGGAGAGAAGGGGCGTCAGAGGAACTGGGGGGGCCTGGTGTACCCCCACCCCGGTCAGCAAATAAGCCTGCCGTGGGGGGACCCCCAGAGAAGCCTAGGTGGGATCTAGATGTGTCCTTGGTCTCTAACCCAACACAGACACATGCATACACACATATACACATGCACACACTCACACGTGTGCACACACCATATGCATATGCGTGCATACACACACATATGCACACACTCACATGTGTGCACATGCCATATGCAGACACGCATATATGCACACACTCACACATGGGCACACACCACGTGCATGCACACACACATATGCACACACATGTGCACACACAACATGAATGCACACACATATGCACACACTCACACATATGAACATGCCCAGGGAGGTATAATGAAGAGCACCAGCCCCGAGCCCAGCTGCCCGGCTCAGCCCTCCAGCTGCACCAGCCGGCCCCCCTCAGGACCGGGGCTCCCTCCCCCCAGGCTGTGGAGGGGAGAGGGGATGGTGGGGGGCAGCTGCTTTGATCTTAAACAGCCGGTGGGCTGGAGGGTCAGCGCCGGGGCCCAGGCCGTGGGGGAGGCGGGGCGGGTACCTATGACGTGCAGGGTGAGCCCGGCCCGCACGGAGCCGCCCTGGCTGCGCAGCGTCACGCTGTACTGGCCGCCGTCCCTCCTGCTGGCGCTGGGGAGGCACAGCCGCGCGAAGCCGTCGCCCAGGGCCACCTGCGCCCCTCGGCCCCCCGTGCCGTCCACCGCGGCCCCGTCCTTCGTCCAGGCCGCCTGCACCGGGAGGCGGCTCTCGAAGGCGACCTTCACGCTCAGCGGCTTCCCCGCCTTGACCACCAGCGGCTCCTTCAGTCTCGCCATCATGTCCGGGGCGATGACCGGGGGGTCTAGGGGCGACACAGGGCAAGGGGGGCAGGGAGGACGGGGCCCCAGGCGCCGGGGGAGGGCACAGAAGGGCTCAGAGACGGAAGTTGGGGCTAAGAGTGAGGAACCTGAGGACTAATGGGGGGGGGGGGCGCTTTGTCTGCAACAGAAGGGTCCCGGGTTCGATTCCGGTCAAGGGCACACGCCCAGGGTGTGGGCTCGACCCTCAGTAGGGGGCGTGCAGGAGGCAGCCGATCCATGACTCTCTCTCATCATGGCTGTTTCTCTCTCTCCCTTTCCTCTCCTTTCTCTGAAATCAATTAAAAAAATATATTAATATGTAAATAAATCCTATATAATAAAGAGGTAATATGCAAATTTAGACCCTCACGCCCTCGCACAAGATGGCCGCCCCCATGTGGTCAAAGATGGCTGCCACAAGATGGCCTGCAGGGGAGGGTAGTTGTAGGCAATCGGGCCAGCAGGGGAGCAGTTAGGCGTCGATCAGGCTGGTAGGGGAGTGGTTAGGGGGTGATCAGGCTGGCAGGCAGGCGAGCGGTTGGGAGCCAGCAGTCCCGGATTGTGAGAGGGAAGTCGGACATCCCCCGAGGGGTCCCAGATTGGAGAGGGTGCAGGCTGGGTTGAGGGACACCCCCCCCCCCCGAGTGCATGAATTTTGTGCACCGGGCTTCTAGTAAAATAATAAAACCGTCTTCTCAGACGGAGGGTGGGCGGGACACCGGCTGCAGACCAGCCTCCCATTCGGGGGCTTGTATAGCGCCCGGCACTGACTGCCAGGCGGGCGAGGGCGGGCCGGGCCTCACCTCGGACGGTCAGGGTGGCCTCGCTCTTCTGGTCGCCGGCCACGAAGCTGTACCTCCCGGCGTGGGCGCCCTGCGCGTGGGCAATGAGCAGCCTGCGCACCAGGCCCTCCTGCTCCAAGACCAGTCCGTCCTGGGCGCTGAGCTGCAAACAGGCCGGCAGCTGAGCCAATCAGCTCCCGCCCAGGCTCCTCCAGCCCCGCCCCCCCGGGGGGCCGTCACCAATGCGCTCGCAGGAGCCACCGTGACGGGCAGGTGAGCATCGAACATGGGCGCGGGCCAGCCACGTGCTCACGCCCTGTGAGCCGCCACCGCCCTGAAGGGTCCCTACGGCCTCACACAGTAGGTCCATTATCCGCCCACGTGAGAGATGAAGCCAGGCCCCCGACGCCAGGCCCGAGCTCTGAAACAGGGGGGGCACGCCCCCTCCCCAGAGGTCTGAGGCCGTCCCGGGGCCAAGGGGTCTTGCCTCGTTAGGCGGACAAAGCGACTTTTGTACGTGGCCTTAAAGGACACGTCGAGCCCTGGCCGGTGTGGCTCAGTGGATAGAGCGCCGGCCTGCGGACAGAAGGGTCCCGGGTTCGATTCCGGTCCAGGGCACGTGCCCGGGTTGCAGGCTCGATCCCCAGTAGGGGGCGTGCAGGAGGCAGCCCATCCGTGATGCTCTCTCCTCGTGGATGTTTCTCTCTCTCTCCCTCTCCCTTCCTTTCTGAAATCAATTAAAAAAAATTTTTTTTTTTTAAAAAAAGACACATCAAGTTCCACAGGTGTTGTTGGGACAGAAACAGCAGCTGAGAGCAGGGCGCGTGGGAGGGGGGGGGGGGCGGCAGGGACCGGGGCGCACAGTGGGTCTAAAATCCTGCGTGCTGTGAGCACACTGGGTGGTGGACTAAGTGCCCAGGTGCGTTCAGAAGACGAAGAAGGACGCGTGGACCCGGGCCTGCTCTCTGCTCTCCCTCTGGCCCTGCCCCAGACGAGTGGTGGAGATCGGGGGGGGGTGGGGGGGGGGGGGGGAAGGGGGAGACACAGTACCTGAACTCCATCCTTAAACCAGGCACCTGGTCCCAGGTCCCGGCTGAGGGTACAGGACAGGGTGACCGCCTCCCCGAGCCGTGCTTCCGTGTCAGCCAGGCCCCGGGAGAAATGGCCCTGGGGGGCTGGAGGGACAGAGACAGAGGCTGGGATGGTCACCCCGGGACCCCCCAAGGCCCAGCCTCCTAGGCTCTGGCCCCCCAGGTCCCGCCAACCGCCCTCTGCCCAACCCCTCGCTCTTCTCAGCGGGGCCTGGGCTAGCGCAGGGCACCTGGGGTGCACGGTGGATGGAGGGCCCCCGAGTCACAGAGACGGGCGACCCCCAGCCCGGGGGACCCACAGCGTGAGTCGGACCGGACCGCCCTGGGCTTTGGACATCGTGTGTCTGGACAGATGCTTGGGGCGGGGGGTGGGGGGGTACCCCGAGGCCCCTTGGCCCGGATCCCACCTGCACCAGGCTGCCTCCTGGTCGGGAGGAGGTGCCCCCAGATAGGGGCGGGGGGCACTGGCCGGGACGTGCCTGACGCTGGAGGAGGACCTGGGAGGAGCGGGCCCCGGAGGGCAGGGTCCCCGCGGAGCCAGCCTGGCTGCACACCTACCTCGGGCCTCTTCTTCGCAGAAGCAGCCGGTGCCGAGCTTGTGTCTGCCTCGGGGGCTGCGGGGGGCGTCCTGCCCTCGGCCCCCGGCGCCCGGCCTGCCTTCCGCGCCGGCTCTCCTGCTGCCCGCGGGGCTCCCGTCCTCACGCGGTGCCTCCCCGCCGCTCCCCGCGTCGTCCTCCGCTCCGGGCCGCGGCCCCCGGCCTCCGGCCTCCTCCAGCGCCCGTCTCTCCCCGCCTCCGGCCGTGGCCCCCGACCGCGTGCGGGACCGGCTCCCACGCGGGGCCCCGTCCTCCGTCGGGGCCTGGTCGTCCTCAGCCCCCCGGGTCCCCCTTCCTCCTCTCTGTCCTCTGCCGGGCGGGGACCCCGAGCCCCCGGCGTCCGTGGATCTGTCTCCGGAGTCTTTGCTGCCAGCGGGACCTTCCAGGCCGTCCCGGGCTCCGTCCACGTCCCGGGGGCCAGCGGGCCGGCGGCGGCTTCCTGCCCCTGACCCTCTGCTCTCCCGCGCCCCCGGGCGCTGCCTCCCACCTGCCTCTCCCGGGCCTGCAGCCCCTGCCCGGTCCCGGGAGCCCTCTGGCCCTTCCTGGGTCCCCCCGAAAGCAGCACCGTCCACGCCAGAGCCGGGGGGCTGGCTCCCAGCTCCTGCACGGCCCCCATCAGGACCCTGGTCTCCCCGGCCCGGGGCCCGGGCTCGGCTAACCGCCGGCCCATCGGCAGATGCCAAGGCGGATTTGCCCCTCTGCCCGGGCCCCCGGCCTCCGTCCCGGGCCTCGCCTGTGCCTGTCCCCGAGGCGGCCGCCGCCCCCCCCACCTCCCAGCTGGGAGTCCCCCGTGCCCCGAGGCCCTGGTCCTCCCTGGGCATCGGCTCCGCCCCTGTCTGCTGTCCCTGCCCCTGCCCCTGCTTTCCGGGAGCCGTCTCCCCCTCTGGATCCCGGAGCCCCTGCCCCTGCCCAGGCCGCACCCTCCATGGCCCCCCGACCATCAAGGCAGCCAGGAGCCCCCACAGCCCCTGCCTGATCTGCAGACCCGCCCTTCCCGCGGGGGGCCCCTCTGTCCCCGGGAGACCCTGGGGCCCCCGAGGAGGCAGAGCCCCCGGCGCCCGCCGCTCCGGGCAACCCCGAGCCCACCCCAGGGCCGGCCCCGTTCACCAGCCCCGGTGCCCTGCCCCCCTCGGAGCCGGGGCCCCCGTAAGGCCCCTCTGAGGCCACCCCGGACCCCGCCCCGGACCCCGCCCCGTGCCCCCCAGCTTCTCGGCCTTTGGGTCCCCCCTCCTGTCCCGCTGAGGCCAGAGCGCCTGCTACCCCCCGGCGCCCGGGGCCGCCTCCAGAGCCCCACTCACCCTCCGGCCCAGTCTCCCCAGACCCTCCCGGGCCTCCCCTGTGACCTGCCTCAAGCCCTGACCCCCCTCCTCTGGACCCCCCGAAACCATCCTTAGGACCTGCCTGGGCCCCTGACCCCACTCCCCCAGGAGCCCCCAAACCATCCCTATAACCTGCCTCACTCCCTGACCCCTTCCCTGCAGCACCCCCAGTCCCATCCTTATAACCTGCCTGGGCCCCTGACCCCATCCCCCCAACACCCCCAGTCCCATCCTTATAACCTTCCTGGGCCCCTGACCCCATCCCCCCAACACCCCCAATCCCATCCCTATAACCTGCCTGGGCCCCTGACCCCATTTCCCCAGGAGCCCCCAAACCATCCCTATAACCTGCCTCACTCCCTGACCCCTTCCCTGCAGCACCCCCAATCCCATCCCTATAACCTGCCTGGGCCCCTGACCCCATCCCCCCAACACCCCCAGTCCCATCCTTATAACCTTCCTGGGCCCCTGACCCCATCCCCCCAACACCCCCAATCCCATCCCTATAACCTGCCTGGGCCCCTGACCCCATTTCCCCAGGAGCCCCCAAACCATCCCTATAACCTGCCTCACTCCCTGACCCCTTCCCTGCAGCACCCCCAGTCCCATCTTTATAACCTGCCTGGGCCCCTGACCCCATCCCCCCAACACCCCCAGTCCCATCCTTATAACCTGCCTGGGCCCCTGACCCCATCCCCCCAACACCCCCAATCCCACCCCTGTGACCAGCCTGAGCCCCCGACCCCATCCCCTCAGGAGCCCCCAAACCGTTCCTATAACCTGCCTCATACCCTGAGCCGGCGCTGTGCCTGGACCCTCCCTCACCACCCCTGTGGCCGGCCTCACTCCCTGACCCCACGCCTCCAAGCCCCCCTGAACCGTCACTGAAGCCCGCCTCCCCGCCTGGCCCCATCCCCCCACGCCCAGGCCCCCCTGACCCCCCAATGTGCTGAGGCCCCGGGACCCCGGATCCACCGCTGTGACCCCCGTCAGAACCCACCCCGCTGCCGGGAGCCTGGGCCTTGGGGCCCCGGGTCCCCTCCCCACCGCCCCCTCCGCCCCCCGCCCTCAGAGAGCCTGGCTCCGTGGCGCCCGGACCACCAGACCCACCTGCCCAGTCTCCTTCTCCGGGGGCCCCCTTTGCCCCGGAGGCTCGAAAGCCCCCACCCTCTCGGGCCGAACCCCCTGGCTCTGCTCCCACATGCCCCTCCCCTCCGGCCCCCACGGTGGCTGAGGTCCCGAGGCCAACGCTGGGACGTCGCCTGCCCCCAGGGCCGGCCTCCCCCGGGCCTCCGGGTGTGGGGCCCCAGGCTTTGGGCTGCACCCCGGTTTCCTCTCCTCCTACACCCCCAGCAGGTGTCCCGGGCCCCCTCCCTGCAGGACCGTGTCCGTCTTGGTCTCCAGGCCTCATTGCCCCAGGTCCCCGCGAGCCGCCCCTGTGAACGCCCCCCTCCTCAGCCTCTGCCCCCCCGGGCGCCCCGACACCCCAGGCAGAGCCCACCTCTCCCAGCGCCCCCGAGCCATCGCGGGAGCCAGCCCCACTTCCAGGGCCTGTTCCCCTTAAATACCCCGAGCCGTCACCGTACCGGGACCCCACTAAGCCAGCCTCGGCACCCCTGTCACCTCCGGGCCCCCCTTCTCCGGAGTTCTGAGCCCCATTCCAGAAATACGGTCCCGACCCCGTGGCCCCTGGCCCCTGAGCACCCCGGCCTGGAGCCCCAATAAGCCCGTGGCTGCTGGCATCGCCCCCCGGGCCAGACCCCATCAGCCCGGGCGCCTGGGTACCGTCCACACCCCCTCTCCCTCCTCCAGGCCCAGGGTGGGTCCCGGCCTGGCTAAGGCCGGACCCCATGTCGCCCCAAGGCCCTGAGCTCCCAGCCCCCATCCTGCCGGCCCCCCCGGCCCCCCTCGGACCTGCTGCCTCTCCTTGGGAACTCGGGAGGGTTCTGCCATCCCCGGCCTCGCCCCAGGCCCCCCCTGTCCCCTGGCCCTCTCCTCCCCAGCCCCCGGGTCCTCCTGGGCCTCCCTCCTGCCTCGAACCCTCAGGACTCCCATGCCCCCAGAGGGGGTCTTGGCCCCCAGGTCCCGAGGGGCCCTGGGAGTCCTGGCCGGCGGGCGTCTGTCCGGGAGACGGCCCTGGTCCCCCGAGGCCCCTGGCGTCCCCGAGGTCCTCATCACCCCGTCCCCCCGAGCCCCAGGACCCAGGGCCTCTGCCTGGCTCGGAGCCGGGGCCCCTTCCTTCGGGGAACCCCAGGGCCCCAGGACCTCCGGCCACACTGCCCTCCCCAGACCCCCCCAGGCCGGCCCCGCCGCCCCAGACGCCCCAGGCCTCTCCGCTCCCCCTTTCCCGGCTCAGAGCATCCTTCCCCCCGACCCCACCCGGGCTCTCCTCCTGCAGTAACCTCTCCATCCCTTCCCCTCCCGCCCCAGGCCCCCCAGGGCCGGACCACGACCCCTGCAGGGCCGCCGTGCCTGTCCCGGGTCCCAGCTGAGCACCCCCGAGCTGCCCCTGGCTGTGCCTGCCCAGCTGTCCCCTGCTGCCCCCACTGCCCTCCTGTCCTTCCCCACGGCCCCCCAGTCCCCCAGCCCCCCAGCCCCCCACCGGCCCGCCGTCTCGGCCACCATCCAGCCAGTGACCGCCCGCGAGGCCCAGCCCTGACCCCGCGCCTTCTCCCTGCGACTGGGCCCCCCCCGGGAGGCTCGTGTCCCCGCCGCCCCCCTCTCTGTGGCGCTGGCTGTCCCCGGAAACAGTGGCCCCGAATCTGTCCGCTTCCGGAAAGCCCTTCCCCGCCTGCCCGGGGCCCCAGGCGGCCCCGGCGGCCCCCTCGCCCCCCACCGAGGAGTAGCTGTGCCCACCAAGGCCACCTCCGTCCAGGCCAGCTGGGAACTGGCGGCCGGGATCCAGCCCGGCCCCCCCGGGGGCGCCCCCCTGCGCTCTGGGAGCCCCCCGCTCGCCGCTGGCCCCGCTGGACTCTTGGGCGTCGGAGGCCGGGGCTCCTTGCCCCTGAACCTGGTGGTCAGCACCGGTGGTCAGCAGGCCTTGGTCCTGCCCAGCTGTGGACGCCACCACGAGAGACAGAGAGGAGGCCGTTAGCGGGGGCCGACGGTCCGCGGCCCCCACACCCCTGCTTGTCCTGACCCTCAGGGTCCCGGCAGAGAGACCAGCTGCCCTCGGAGCAGGGAGCCCGGTGGGCCAGGCAGTGACGGGACACGCCATCCCCGCTCTCCAGCCCCGCACCCACCCCCCACCTGCCGAGTGGCCCCCGAGGATTTTGGGGGCGGGGGATTGCAGGAGCCAGAGTCACTTGCTTATCAAACCGTCAGGAGGCCGGGAGCCGCGGCATAGTTTGTTAAAAGACCTACATGGCTCTGGCCGGCGTGGCTCAGTGGATAGAGCGTCGGCCTGCGGACGGAAGGGTCCCGGGTTCGATTCCCGGTCAAGGTCACATGCCCAGGTTGCGGCTCGATCCCCAGTAGGGGGCGTGAGAGAGGCAGCCGATCCGTGACTCTCTCTCATCATGGGTGTTTCTCTCTCTCGATCCCTCTCCCTTCCTCTCTGAAATCAATACAAAAATATTTTTTTTTAAAAAGGGTTTCCTGCCCTGGCCAGTGTGGCTCAGTGGATAGAGCGTCGGCCTGCGGACTGAAAGGTCCCGGGTTTGATTCCGGTCAAGGGCATGCACCTTGGTTGCGGGCACATCCCCAGTAGGGGGCGTGCAGGAGGCAGCTGATCGATGTTTCTCTCTCATCGATGTTTCTAACTCTCTATCCCTGTCCCTTCCTCTCTGTAAAACATCAATAAAATTTTTTTTTTTAAAAAAAAGGGTTTCCTGGCATTGACCAGTTTTTTAAAAAATAGTAACAAAAATAAAAGTCCTCCTTGCCCTGCTGGCGGCCTTCACCATTGTCCAGTCTCCTGTGCACTGTACAGTCTCCTGATTCTATGGCCTCATCCAGGGGCGTCTCATCCCCCGAACCTGGGCCCCTGTCCCAAGCGCTGACCAGGCCCCCAGGGCCACTGAGTCCCCCCACAGGCCCAGAGGCAGCTGGGAGGGGCTGGCAGGCTGGGAAGGGCCCACCCGCCGTGGGTCAGCCAGACCTAAGGACAGGTGCCCTCCTGGGCCGCACGCCCTCCCCGCTCCCCCGCCCCGCTCAGCCACACACGCCCGCACTCACGTTCAACCACCAGCCAGGCGCTGGAGACGTGCAGCCCCGTGTCCAGGGAGTAGGGGCCCATGTCGGAGAGCCGGGCGCCCCGCACCGCCAGCCGGTGGGTCAGCCCGTCGGGGGACACAGACACCTCGTACTTGCCGCCGGGCTGCAGCGGCTGGTGCTTGAAGTGCCAGGCGGCGAGGGGGCAGGGGCTGGACAGCACGCACTCGAAGACGGCGTCGCCCCGCTCCTCGCAGCGGGCCTCGGACAGCGGGACCACCACGCGGGGCGGGATGGCTGCGGGGGGAGCGGGAATGGGGCTGTCAGCCCGCCCGCCCAGGTGGGGCCAGCTCAGCCCCCTCCCCCCGCCCACACACACACACCCACGTCACCTCAGAGGGTCCCCTGGCACCCCTGTGTGGGTCAGAGGGGTTCCCATTAGGTTATGAACAGGAAGACGGGCCCTGGCTGGTGTGGCTCAGTGGATAGAGCGCCGGCCTGTGCACTGAAGGGTCCCAGGTTCGATTCCCGGTCAGGGCACAGGCCCGGGTTGCGGGCTCCATCCCCAGGAGGGGGCGTGCAGGAGGCGGCCGGTCCATGATTCTCTCTCATCAGTGATGGTTCTATTTCTCTCCCTCTCCCTTCCTCTCCGAGATCAATAAAAATGTATTTAAAAAAAAAAAAAAAAGAGAGAGAGAGAATACCGACCTTGGATGTGTGGTCCCCTCCCCGCGATCACTGTCACGTTCGTCTCCCCCACCCGTGGCGCCGCCACGGCCCCGCAGGCCTGCCCGCTCCGGCGCCCGCAGGCCCCGCTCACCGCTGGCCTCCAGCTCCGTGGAGAAGACCTCGGCGTCCTCCACCTTGACCTGGTAGAGGCCGGCGTCCTCGGGCCACAGGTCCTGGATCTGGAAGTGGTAGTGCTTGCCCAGCCGCCGCGCGCTGCGCTTGCTGTGGCTCTCGGAGCCGTAGGGGATCATCTCACCGTCCTGGGGCCAGGAGAGGGAGAGGGGTTCAGGGCCTCCGCGGGTCCCCAGAACCTCCTGTCCCGATCCCCCCCCCCTGGCAGCAGCCGGCGCTTGACTCCCACTGGCCCAGGCACTGGCCCGGACGACACATTCCTGGGACTTACAGGGGCTGGGGCAGGGGGAGAGTGGGGGTGGGTGCAGGCCCCAGGCCAGGAGGGAAATAAACCGTCCACGGGGGTGCGTGACGCGGACCACAGAGCCAATGACCTGCCGGCGATTACCTAACACTGAGGCGCCCGCAGTGGGCCGGGCACTGTTTTAGGGACTTCGGACGGACACATCAGGGGATAACACACAGACAAGGGTCCCTGCTCCCAGGGAGCTGAAATTCTATGGGGGAGACAGACACATACTAAGCATCATCTATATATATATAAAAGGCTAAGTGGCTGACCGTCTGACCGTCCGACCGTCCGACCAGTACATAGGACGTGCACTGGCAATTTAAAAATAAACGTTGACTCGTGCACGCGCGATCCCTATAAAGCTCTCGCTGGCGAAGAGCAGTATTAAAATATTTTGTATTTTAATTTTATAATACTGCATCATATATACTCTTTGGACGTGTAATTTTTTGCAGGGATGTAAGTACCACAGGAATCTTCCATGTGCACGAATCCATGCACCGGGCCACGAGTAAGTAGACAAATATAACGGACGTTAGAAAGAGATAGACCTGCCCTGGCTGTTTGGCTCCCTGGTTGGAGCGGCGAGAGAGAATCACGCATCGGCTGCCTCCTGCATGCCCCCTACTGGGAACCGAACCCACAACCCGGGCATGTGTGCCCTTGACCGGAATTGAACCCGGGACCCTTCCGTCTGCAGGCCGACGCTCTTGACGAGGACCTCAGAACCTCTTTCTACACCCCCCACCCCGCCCTGCCCCCCCTCCCCCCCGTGTCCTGGTTGGAGAACCCGGTGGCTCCGTGAGTCTCTGTGGCGTGTCTACACCAGGGTCAGACCCGACTCCGAGCAGGAACTCCGGGGGGACATGGGGCTCACACCTGTGTGCTTAGGTAAACCCACAATCCCTGCCCCTGGGACCCGCAGCATCCCTGCCAGAGCCCTCCCCTGGCCGCGGGCCCCCAGCCGCACCTTGTACAGGTAGACATTGCTCTCGGGATCCTTGAGGTCCAGGTCCAGTTCGAAGAACGCCACCCCCTCTTTGGTGACCTTCATGTGCTTCGTGTTGGAGACCGTGTTGACGTACTGGGGAGGACAAACCCATCAGGGGGCGCCCTTCAGGGCACTGCAACCCCTCAGGCCCCGGACCCCCCAAATCCCAGGCAGGTGGGAGGCGTGAGCCCCGTGGAGAAGGGCGTTCTCCGAGAGGAGACATCAGGTTGGGAAGGGGAGCAAGAAGGAACCCAGGCGTCCAGGGGGCGCCGAGAACACAGTAGGGCTTGGTGTTCATCGGTGGTTTCATCTAGTAAAAGCGAGTTGAGCGCCTACTGGGTGTCCTAGGTGTACCGGTAAATACTGCGGATTCTTTTCCATAGACGAAGTCACACATAGGTTGATAGATATGCAGTTTGATGTGTATGCTGTTTTGTTGTATTGACAACAAGCTTCAAAGCTTCCTATGCCAAGTTTTCTGAAGGTGTTAACATCATAGATATTTTTACGCTTAAAAATGTCGAATTTCGTGCCCAAAAAAGAGCATTTGCGGGAAGTTTTAGTTCATTACTTTATTTTGAAGAAAAGTGCTGCTGAAAGTGATTGTATACCTTGGGAAGCTTATGGTGAACATGCTCCACCTCAAGGTACGTGTGAACGCTGGTTTAAACGCTTTAAAAGGGACGATTTCGATGTGAAAGACAAAGAACGTCCAGGTCAACCGAAAAAGTTTGAAGACCAACAATGACAAGCATTCTTGGATGAAGATGCGTGTCAAACTCAAAAACAACTTGCAGAACGATTAAACGTTGCTCAGCAAACAATTTCCGATGATGGTGATGATGATGATGGTGATGTGATGATGACGATGATTATGATGATCTCGAGGGTGACAATGATTATGGTGATTGTGATGATGGTGATATTGGTAGTGGTGATGGTAGTGATGATGATGGTGATGATGGTGGTGATGGTGGTGATGATGATGGTGGTGATGGTGGTGATGGTGATGATGGTGGTGATGATGATGGTGATGGTGATGATGGTGATGGTGGTGGTGGTGATGGTGGTGGTGGTGATGGTGGTGGTGGTGATGGTGATGATGGTGATGGTGATGGTGTTGGTGGTGATGGTGGTGATGGTGATGATGGTGGTGGTGGTGATGGTGGTGGTGGTGATGGTGATGATGGTGGTGGTGATGGTGGTGATGGTGGTGATGGTGATGGTGTTGGTGGTGATGGTGGTGATGGTGATGATGATGGTGGTGATGGTGGTGATGGTGATGGCGATGATGGTGATGGTGATGATGATGATGGTGATGGTGGTGATGGCTCTCAGGAAACCCTTGCTATGTGTCGGGCACTCAGCCAGGTGTGCCCAGTGCACCCTCTCGCACCCCCTCTCGGCAGCCCCCTGAGGAACCTGTGACCATAACACCCATGTTACCAACAAGGAAACCAAGACACGGCGGCCCTTCTCCGAAGCCCAGTGTTAGTGTCAGAGGCCGGTCCAAAGCCAGGACGTCGGCTCGGAAACCTGGGCCCTGGGCCAGAGGCCACCTTGAGGGCTGGATGAGGGCGGGAGGCCGGGCTGCAGGCCCAGCTCCGGGGGTGGGCCCGCGAGGCCCCGTGCGGGTACCTGCGCCATCCTGTCCGCGCGCTCCCTGCGCATCTTCTCCAGCTTGCGCAGCATGCCGCGGAAGTCGGCGATGCCGTACTGGATGCACAGCCTCTCGTAGTCCTTCCGGTCCGCCGACATCAGCAGCTGCCACACCTGCTCGGGGTCCATCTTTTTCTTGGGAGGCGGGGCGCTGGGGAGCAGGGCCGGCGGGTCGGAGGCCAGGGGAGCCTCAGGAGCTGACCCCCCAGGGGGCCTGGGGCGCTGCCCTCCCTGCACCCCGGGAAAGGGACCGACCCCCTCCCCAGCTTCCTAGCAGGATCCCGGACCTAACACCTCCTGGTGTGGCTTTCCCAGCGCGATGCCTTCGGGGGCCATTGCCCTGTTGCTTGAAACACACTGTCCCAGCGGGACGCCCCGTCTCCCCAACGAGCCAGTCAGGCCCCGGAGGGGCGCTCAGAAGTGGCAGAAGGGCACCCAGCGGGCCCACCTCGGTGCACCCCTCTTCCCACCCCGTCCCTGCGGTCCAGCCCCCCTGCCCCTGCTCAGGGCGGAGGCGAGGGCTGAGCCTCAAGTGCTCATGGAGGCAGCGGGGGACGGGGACCCCCCACCACGGACGCCCACACCCACCTCTTCCTCAGCATCCTCCGCAGGTCCATCAGCTCCTTACTGAGGTCTGCAACGGACGGGCAGTGAGGCTCGGCCCCCAGGAAGCCGAGGGGGGTGAGCAGGGGGTGGGAGGAGGGCGTGTGGTCCGTGGCCAACAACACGGAGCTTTGGAAAGGGGGCCCTCAGGTGGCCCGGCCCGTGTGGCTCAGGGGTGGAGCCTCGACCTCTGAACCAGGAGGTCACGGTTTGATTCCCCGTCGGGGCGCATGCTCGGGTTGCGGGCTCGATCCCCGGGAGGGGGCGTGCAGGAGGCAGCTGTGACCCGTGATACTCTTTCTTCATGGATGTTTCTCTCTCTCTCCTTCTCCCTTCCTCTCTGATATTAATACATATATAGATATAGATATAGATATAGATATAGATATAGATATAGATATAGATATAGATATAGATATAGATATAGATATAGATATAGATATATAGATATATAGATATAGATATTTTTAAAACAAAAGGTGCCATCCTGTGGACTGGACCCAGGTGGCCTCTGTGGGGGCCTGGCCAAGTGGGGGGGGCACCAGGCAAGAAGCAGCCCGCCCCCCAAAGGCCCCAAGCACAGCCCTTCGACCTACCCTCCTGGGGTTCCGTGGCCCTCTTCCGTTTCTTCCTAAAGCCGACTGCACCGTCGGGGAGGAGCGGGGAGTCCGTGTGGGCAGGGAGGAGAGAAGCCAGACACACCTGTGGTCTCCCCAAGAGCCGCTGAGCACCGACCGGGGTCCCGACCCCCCCCCCCCCATCCCCCGAGGCGTGGGACAGCCCAGCAGCAGGGATGAGCGGGATGGAGGGCCTGCCCGTCATACCCGTGGACACCCCAGAGCCTCCGCGGGACTAACGTGGGGCCCCCCTGCTGGCACCTCAGGCAGGGAGGACTCCCCCACCCCCCTGCTCAGGGGCCAGGAGGTGGCTTCCATGTGACCCCTGGGACCATAGCTGAGCCCCATCGGGGAGCTGCCGTGTCAGGGTTAGGCCCCACTTTGCCAACCAGCTGGCTGGACCTGCAGCCATTCACCACCCCCCCCCCCCCCCCCCCGTCTCCATCACTTATGGCCCCTCCCCGCCCCCTGAGGCCTCTGACTGACTCCTCTTGGGCACCCCAGGGGCCTGAGCACCGATGAGGCAGGCGGGGGGCTGGGGGGCTGGGGGGGGGGCCCACCTTCGATGACGGTGAGCCGTGCGGAGCACACGGCCTCTCCGTACGGGTTCTCGGCGATGCAGTAGTACTTGTCCGTGTCCTCGCCCGTCAGCTTGCTGATCTGCGGGGGGCCGAGCGCGGGGACGGGGGCTGGCACTCCCCCTCCCCCGTGACGAGACCGGGCTGTGGGCTGGCCCCCCGGGGGTGGGGAACGTCCGGCCCGAGGGCCGTATACGGCCCGAGAAATCATTGGGCCTGGCCCTGCCGAGGCATTAGCCGTGAGCTCATTCAATATTTGACCACCTAGAACATCGACCTAGGAACCAGGAGGTCAGGGTTCGATTCCCGGGCAGGGCACAGGCCGGGGTTGTGGGCTCGATCCCCAGTGGGGGGCGTGCAGGAGGCAGCCGATGGATGATTCCCTCTCCTCATGGATGTTTCTCTCTCTCTCCCCCCCTCTCCCTTTTGCTCTGAAATCAATAAATTTTTTTTTTTTTTTTTTTTTTTTTTTTAAAGAAAGGCCCTCGCTGATGTGGCTCAATGGACAGAGCGTTGGTCTGCGGACTGAAGGGACCCGGGTTCGATTCCCGGTCAAGGGCACATGCCCAGGTTGCGGGCTCCATCCCCAGTAGGGGGCGTGCAGGAGGCGGCCGGTCCATGATTCTCTCTCTTCATTGGTGTTTCTCTCTCTCTCTCTCCCACTCCCTTCCTCTCTGACATCAGTAAACAAATATATATTTAAAAAAGAAAGAAAGGAGCTTGTCCGTCAAAGACGGGGTGAGCCGGGCTTGTCCCCCTGCCGCCTGACTCCACCGCTTGCGTTCTTGTGCGTCTGTCCACAGCGCCCCCAGGTGGCCGGAGGCGGTACTGCGGGCCTGCCCGGCCCACACTGGCTCCCGCCCCCGGAGCCCCAGTGGGGTCAGGCCTCCTGGCTGCAGGGAGGTGAGCGGAGGCGGCCTCCTCTGGGGGTCGGGGGGCCGCGGAGCCCCTGGAGGGGCCGAAGGAGACCCCGGGGCCGGGGGGGGCGGGGTTCTCACCTGCAGCGCGTGCTCCCTGCTGCCCGGGGCCGAGAGCAGCTGGAACTTGCTGGAGTTGCCGAGGTCCCCCTTGCTGCTCCGCCAGCGCACCTGGGGCGGGGGCTCCCCGCAGACCACAGCCCGCAGGACGGCGTTTCTCCCTGGGGCAGAGCGGCCGCTTTACCCGGCTCTTACCCTCCCGGCTCCAGGCATCTCGCCCACCCGGGTCAGGAAGGGGGCCGGCCGCCGACCTGGACTCAAGGACCCTCGTGGGCACAAGGCAGGCTCCCTGATGCCCGGTCCCCGGTGCCCAGTCCCCGTGCCCAGTCCCCGTGCCCAGTCCCCGTGCCCAGTTCCCATGTCCAGTCCCCGTGCCCAGTCCCCAGTCCCCAGTCCCCGTGCCCAGTCCCCGTGCCCAGTCCCCGTGCCCAGTCCCCAGTCCCCAGTCCCCGTGCCCAGTCCCCGTGCCCAGTCCCCAGTCCCCAGTCCCCGTGCCCAGTCCCCGTGCCCAGTCCCCGTGTCCAGTCCCTGGTGCCCAGTCCTCGTGTCCAGTCCCTGGTGCCCGGTCCCCGCCTCCAGCACGCACAGCCCCCGTCCCCACATCCATGTTCCTCTCAGTCTCTCCCCCCCATTTCACTCTCTCTAAAAAAAATAGAAAGAAAATATGGCCCATTCTTTCCCTAAATCTGACTCCGGCCCAGGGTGGGTGAACAGGGCCCGGGAGGGAGGGGCCTTGTCTTGGGTCCGAAGGACTCCCCCACGTCGGGGGCGGCGGGGCCTTTTTGTGGTCCCGTGTCGCCCTCTGGGCGGGAGTGACAGCCGTGGAAAGGGGTGGCTCTCGGGTGCCCGGAGGTGCTGGTCCTGAGACCCCAAGCTGGGAGCAGCTCCCCTCAGGCCCCCCCCCCCCCCAGCGCCGTCTCCGTGGGGAACTGTGTGAACTCCAGGACCTTCCCGGGGGCGAGAGGGATGGGGTTTCTCATGACCTTGACCTTGTCAGGTCTGGAGTCGGACCCGGAGTCAGATTTAGGGAAAGGATGGGCCATATTTTCTTTCTTTCTTTCTTTTTTTAGAGAGAGAGTGAAATGGGGGGGGGGGGGGGAGACTGAGAGAAACATGGATGTGAGAGAGACACATCGACCGGCCGCCTCCCGCACGCGCTCTGACTGGGACGGGGGGGGGGGGGGGGGTGGGGGGGTGGGGGGGGTGCCGAGCCTGCAACCCAGGTGCGTGCGTTCGACCCGATTCAAACCCGGGACCCTTCAGTCCACGGGCCGGCGCTCTACAAACTGAGCAGCACCAGCCGGGGCCCCAATCGCATCTTGTCTCAGAGGAGCTAGACCCATTCTGCGCCTTCTGGGACCCAGGCAGGCACCCCCCCTCCCCCCAGTGCAGGCAGATGTGGCCTGGCTGGTGGGGACGTGGGGACGTGGGGACGGGGGCTGTGCGTGCTGGAGGCGGGGAGCGGGGTCCCCCCAGCAGCCTCCCCGCCGGGCCTCACCCTCCGCCAGCGCCATGGTGACCGGCTTCTGCTCGAAGTCCGGCAGGCTGCATCCCTCCGGGACCTCGGCCACCAGCTGCCGCGTGGTCACCCCGTGCTTCTTGACCGGCTTCCCTGTGGACGCGGGAGACAGGGCGGTGGGCCTGCCCCCCTTCGTGAGCGGCCCTCACCACAGGGCAGGACGGACCCCCCCCCACCCCCCCCCCCCGGGAGCTAGAGGCCTGGCGGGTGCCCTGGCCCCGCGCCGGGTGGGACAGACTCACAGCTCCGGCCCGTGGGGGGCACGGCTGACTTTTGTGGGGGAACCGGCAGGGAATGGGGGCCCTGGGGAGAGGGCAGGGGCCCCCTGGGGAGACCCCGGGAGTGTCCCTGAGGAGAAGCTGGAGAAGGAGAGAGGGAGGCCCACCTGGCCAGGAAGCAGGACCTGCCTGGGGAGGTAAGCCGGGGGGGGGGGCAGGGGGAGACTCTAAACCCTTTAATTTCTTACCTTTTTTTAAAAATATATTTTATTGATTTTTTACAGAGAGGAGGGGAGAGGGAGAGAGAGTTAGAAACATCGATGAGAGAGAAACATCGACCAGCTGCCTCCTGCACGCCCCCCACTGGGGATGTGCCCGCAACCAAGGCACATGCCCTTGACCGGGAATCGAACCCGGGACCCTTCAGTCCACAGGCCGACGCTCTATCCACTGAGCCAAACCGGTTAGGGCAAATTTTTTTTATCTTTTAAAAATACATTTGTATTGATTTCAGGGAGGAAGGGAGAGGGAGAGAGAGAAACATCCATGAGGGAGGAGAGAGAATCATGGATTGGCTGCCTCCCGCACGCCCCCTACTGGGAAATCGAGTGCAACGCGGGCCTGTGCCCTTGACCGGGAATCGAACAGTGACCTTCTGTTCATGGGTCGATGCTCAACCCCTGAGCCACACCGGCCAGGGTGATCCCTTTATTTAGGAACACAACTCAAAACCCAACGTAGAAACTGGGAAACGTGGACACCGGTGAGCTCCCGGGGCCCGGAGCCCCGCCCTCCCCTCCCCTCCCCTCACCTGCCATGGTCTGGCTCCCCGGCTCCTGAGGGTGGCGGGCGATGGGTCCTGGGAACAGGAGGAGGAATTGGTTCTGGGCGGGCGGTGGCCAGTCTTACCCTGCCCCTCCCCCCCCACAGCATCAGGGCACCGGCCCGTATCTGGGGGGACCCGGGTGTAGTTGCCGCCGCCCCCGGACGCTGGCCCAACCCCAACGAACGCCACCGATGGGTTTCCTGTGGGTCCCTGGCCCCGGAGGCTGCGAGGGCTCCGACGCTGCCCAGAGGCCCAGGTCCAGGAGACAGGTGGGGTGAGCCCTCACCCCGTGTGGTGGGCTGGCCCCCGGGGGGACGCCCAGGCCCGACGGCCACTCAGCGGGCGAGGCCGCCTCCTCCAGCCTCAGGAGCCCAAGCCCCCCACTTCCAGGGGTTTCCCCGCTCTGACAGCCTGGGGCCCTCGACTTTTTAAAAAATATATACACACTGGAGGCCCAGCGTGCGAAATCGCGAGAGACCCAGACCTGCCACGCCGCGGGACCCATCAATGCACCTCCTGGTGACCGGTCTTTGGTCGTCACGGCGTTACGACCACTGGGGTTTTTATGATATAGATGTTTACTGATTTCAGAGAGGAAGTGGGGGTCAGGGGGGCGGGGAGAGAGAGAGACACACACATCCATGATGAGAGAGAATCAGGCATCGGCTGCCTCTTGGGGATCGAGTCCGCAACCCGGGCGTGTGCCCTGACCAGGAATTGAACCTCGACCTCGTGGTTCATCGGTCGATGCTCAACCACGGAGCCACGCCGGCCGGGCTGGCGGCCTTGACCTTGGACATGCCTTTCTCAGGGACATACGGGTTTCCCAGTGGGCCCGGTGGCCCCTCCCTCCCACCCTCAGCCAGTCTGGGCTCAGCCCATCGGGGGCCAGGCCTGCAGGATTCCCCTCACTTGGCTGCTCGTGGGTTCTGGTCCCCATGAATCCATCTGCGCCCCCCACTCCCCCCGAGGCCGGCGAGTTATCACGTCAGGTGGACAGGTGTCTGCAGCCTCTTCCCACCTCCCCCGTCCCCCCAGTTTCCTCTCGTGGCCTCGGTCCATCGTGGCCGAGGGGAAGTGCCCCCCAGCAGGAGGCACAGGCTCTGGGCCGGGAGAGACCCCTGAACTGGAGGCGAGGGGCCGTCTTGGAAGGGTTCCCAGCCATCCCCTCGCCCCCCGACGTGGCTGGCCCTCGGCCACTGCATTCCATTCCCCGACTCCGTTTCCCGCCCGAGCGCCTGGGACCCGCCGGACGGGGCACATTCCTGCCCACACCGCCTATTCCGTTTCACAGTTGCCCACCCGCTGGCATCGCCGGCCCCACGGCCCCTGCCCCGCCGCGCAGGAATGCCACGGAGCGCCAGGGCGTGCCGGCTCGGTCACAGGGCCGCCGCCACCGTGTGTGAGGCGGGCGGGGAGTCACGAGGGAGCGCCAAGGCAGAGGCGGCCGCCCAGCTGGCAGCGGGGCCCCGTGCCACCCACGCCCGGGACGGCCGCCTGGCCCCCCGCCGGGACCCCACCCTGCCGCCCGGGCCTCCGCGCTGTCACCGCCCTCACCTGTCATCGTCCCCGCCCGCCGGCCGTTTGTCACCGTGAGGAGGCGGTGCTCACCCGGCCCCGGCTCCCAGCTGCCCCCCCCCCACACACACAGCCGCTCGGCCCCCCCCTTCCCCGCTATTAGGGCGCAGCTGACAAGGAGCGAGGCGCAGAGCCCGGCGCACGGGATGGGGGTTCCCAGGTGAAGCCAGGTCACCCTGGGGACCCCCCTTCTCTTCAGGAAGAAGCCAGACTTGGTGAAAGGTCAAGGCCATGGGGGGGGGGGGAGTTTGGCTGGCTGGGCTGGAGACCGAGCACCGTGCCCTCCACTGGATAGTGGGGGGGGGGGTGAACCCTCGTGTCCACATTCCAGCCCCCCAATGAGGCTCCTGCCCCCGGGACCGGGACCCACGGCCCTCCCTCCACCCCCTGCCCTCGCCCGGCGGCTTCAGCCCTCGGACCCCCGTTCCCGCGGCCTCTGCTTGCTCAGCTGGGGGCTCTCTCGGCCGCGTGGCGATGTCCCAGGTCCGGCCCCGGGTCCTTATTCTGGACAGCTCGCCGGGCCTTTAACCTGCTCACCGTTTCATGCCCTAAGCCCCCGTGGTCGGCAAACCGCGGCTCGCGAGCCACAGGCGGCTCTCGGGCCCCTTGAGTGTGGCTCTTCCACAAAATACCACGGCCTGGGCGAGTCTATGTTGAAGAAGTGGCGTTCGGAGAAGTTTACATTTAAAAAATGTGGCTCTCCAAAGACATGTCAGTCGTGCTGTTGATGTCTGGCTCTGTGGACGAATGAGTTTGCCGACCACGGCCCTAAGCCACGGGGCTTCAGAGCCGGGACCCAAGCTGCCCGGACAGGGGGACCCAGCACCCTGGGCGAGCCTCCTGCCCTCTGCCTGCCCCTCCGTGAGCGGACAAGCCGGAGAGCACGCAGGTCTCCCCGCCTCGGTGCCCGGGCCCCACCCAGGTGGGCAGCCAGGTGTGCAGGACCCACTCACCTGGGCGCCCAGCCGGCCTCCTGCCTCCGGTCCGGTCTGCCTCCTCCTCCCGCGTCCAGCTGCCGCCCGGCTGAGGCTCTGGAGGGACTGAGGTGGACGGGCAGGGCTGGGGCAGATGTAGGTCACTGCAGCCTCTTTGGCCTTCCTCGGCCCCTCCCCCTGGCCCCGCCTCCCTCCCCCCCCCTCCTCCTCCTCCTCCAGCCCGGCTTGGCAGGACAAGGCCCCCCAGGCGTTGGCCCCGGCCTCCCCCCCCCCCGCCCCCCGGAGGTCCGCGATGGAAGAAGGGTCCCTGGACACTCGGTGCCGCCCACGCCCGGCCTGGCAAAGCTCTCCGCTCATCCCCAGGCCGGCTTAGCGGCGTTTGCTCTGGGCCGTGCCACTTGGATGACCCCCCTCCGCGGGGGCGTCTCGCTCTCCGAGGCCCCGGCTTGACAGCTAAGCCGGTCCCCGGGGGACCCCCGATCCCGTGGAGTCACACAGACACATAAAAGCCGCCGCCGGTCCTCCTGGGAATCGCAGCCCCACGCCGCCGCTGCGCAGGCCACACGGGTGGGGAGTGAGGGCCCGTCCCAGGCGGGCCAGAGGGCGTGATCCCACAGACGCCACCCGAGGGGGGGGTCCGCTCCACGGAAGGAGGGCCTGGGGGTCGTGCAGCCAGGAGGCCTTCCTGGAGGAGGTGAGCTTTCTCAGGACAGAAGGGGGGACCCGGCCAGCTGGGCAGGTGGCTGGTGGGAGGTGAGGGGAAGGAAGGTGGGAACTGGGGGTCGAAGGGCACCTGCTCTCCAGGTGAGGAGGGAGGGCTGGGTGTTACCATCGAGGATTCAAAGGACGGCCAGGAAGCCGGGGTCCATGCTGCCTTCGAGGGGACACTGAGGGTCCCCCCGTCCCAGTGAGCCAAGAGCCCGTGTGCTCACGGAGGGAAGGGTGTGTGTGCGTGGACGTGTGGACGTGGGGGTCCCCCCGCCCCCGTGTTTCCGATCCTGCGTGTCCGAGGCAGGTGTTTCGTTTATTCAGCAAATACATGCCGGGCACCTGCCCCGTGTCGGGCCCCGGAATACACAGGTGGGCAGACCGGGCCCCTGCTGAGCCTGCGGGCCCCGGGGGGCCGGCCGAGAGCGGGGAGCTGGGGGGTGGGGGGGAGAGGGGGCGGGGAGACTGAGGTGCGATTGCACGGGAGGCTTGGGGCGTGGCCTGAAGACTCCGTCCCCGTCCTCAGGGCGAAGCAGCCTCCTGTCGGCTGGAGGGAGGGAGGGAGGACAGGACTCACTTCACAATTTCAAATGTTTTTTAAAAGGTATTTGTATGGATGTCAGAGAGGAAGGGAGAGGGAGAGAGAGAGAGACATCCATGAGGAGAGAGGATCACGGATCGGCTGCCTCCTGCACGCCCCACGCTAGGGATCGAGCCCTGGCCTCCTGGTTCGTAGGTCGAAGCTCACTGAGCCACGCCGGCTGGGCCCAATTTTGCATTTTATTCTTATTTATTTATTTATTTTTATTGATTTCAGAGAGGAAGGGGGAGGGGGAGAGAGAGAGAAGCATCCATGAGGAGAGAGGATCACGGATCGGCTGCCTCCTGCACGCCCCACACTGGGGATCGAGCCCTCAACCCCAGCAGGTGCCCTGACGGGGAATCGAACTTTGACCTCCTGGGTCATGGGTGGACGCTCACCCAAGGAGCCACGCCGGCCGGGCCCAATTGGCATCTTTAAAAGCTCACTCTGGCCCAGGGCAGAAACGGGGTCGCACAGGGTGTTCCCAGGAGGGCAGTCTCGTCGCCCCTCGGGGTCTCCCTCACAGTGGGGCCCTGGGCTCCCGCGGACCTCCTGAGCCCCAGGACGGGGAGGGGGAGCCCGTCTGCGTTTGAGGGGACCCTTTGGCCCCCAGGAGCCGCCTCTGCTCCCCTGAAGCCCAGAGACAACCAGCCGGCCGCATTGGGGGTGCCTCCCGCCCCGCCCTGCCCCAAGCTGGGGTCCCCCTCGCTGCCATAGACAGGAGTTTCAGGGTTCCCCGGGGTCCAGGGGTCCCCGCCCGCCCCTGTCCTCTGTCCACCCTCGGGGACGCGCCGTGCCCGGGGCACGAGGGTGTCAGCCGACCACTGCGTGCCGGGTCCCGGTCAGAGGCCACGTTGCCCCTGGGATGGGCAGCGGGACGGACGGACGGGAGGGGGCGGGAGGGGCTGCCCAGCCTCGGCCCGGCCTTTTCTGGAAATCTCCGGCCACCACGCGAGCCGCTGACAGGTGCTCTCCGCGAGCCTCACGCCGCCCAGAGCCGTGTGGCTGGTGACATTTCACACGCCTCTCCCCGCGGCGGGCGTAACCCTAGCACCCTCCCGGGAGGCGTCCCCGCGGGAGGGAAGGCGGCAGGTCCCCACCTTCACGGCCCGAGGCGGACGCTCCCGGGGGCCAGCCGGGTGGGGGGGGGGCCGGAGAGGACGCCCCACGCCGTGGGCCCGGCCTCCCTCGGGGTGAAGGGCAGAGCGTCTCCTTGCCGGGGTCAGCGCTGTCCCTCTGGCACCGGCTTCTCAGATTCCCAGCAGCCTGGCCACACAGCTGGCCGTAAAGTTCAGGCTGAAACCCCATCCCTGCCCAGCGGCCCGGCCCCGGGCCCCGCGCCAGAGCCGGGACCCAGGAGGGCGCCCCGGAGGGCACCAGGAGCGCCTGGGCCGTGGCTGGCAGGGAGCGGGGCCCCGGCTCACCGACAGGCCCGGCCGGCGTGGCGCGACCAGTGACCCAGGAGGTCGCGGGTTCGATTCCCACCAAGGGCACAGGCCCGCGTCGTGGGCTCGATCCCCAGTGCGGGGCGTGCAGGAGGCAGCCGGTCCAAGAATGAATCTCTCTCATCGTGGATGTTTCTCTCTCTCTCCCCCTCTCCCTTCCTCTCTGGAATCGATGAAAATGTGTTTAAAAATCAATAAAAAATGAAGGGAGAGGAGGGCTCCCGCCTTCTGGGCGTCCTTTGTTCGCTGGTGTGCGAGGTGTGCGAGGTGTGCGAGGTGTGCGAGGTGTGTGTGTGGGGGGGCTCACGCCCGCCGGGACGTCTGGTCCCAGATAAACACCGCGTCTCGCGTCTTTGACCTCCTCCGAACGCTCTCCCCGCCGCCTGCCCGTTCCCGCCTGTCTGATTTCTCAACGCGGCCCCGGATGGATGTCCGTCCCTTCCCCGAAGATTGGATTCCACATTCCGGGAGCGCGGGCCGCGGCCAGAGCCCAGCGAGGGACCGAGTGGTCAGGTGCACACGAAGACCTTTACCCAGAAGACCCCGGGGCGTCTCCCATGGGCAGGACGCGAGAGAGCGGGTCCCCTCGCCTGCCGCCCTGGCCAGTGTCCCCCTAAGGGCTTCCTCCTGAGAGCCAGAGACACGGAAGAGGGAGGAAGAAGGGAGGGGGAAAGGGAGATAGAGACGACATCGGAAGGAAGGGAGGGAGGGAGGAAGGAAGGAAGGAAGGAAGGAAGGAAGGAAGGAAGGAAGGAAGGAAGGAAGGAAGGAAGAGGAAGGAAGGAAGAAAGAGGAAGAAAAGAAGGAAGGAAGGAGAAAGGAAGGAAGGGAGGGAGGAGGAAGGGGGAGGAAGGAAGGGAGGGAGGGAGGAAGGAAGGAGGAAGGGAGGAGGGAGAGGGTGCCAGCCCTCAGGAGGACAGGTGTGTGAGCTCAATGACACCTCCACAAGTGACCTCAGAACCCAGGGGCCTGCCTCCCCGCGCCCCCACTTCCCTCCCCCCCCCCCCCCGCAGTTCCCACTGGAGGAGCCCCCGCAGGCAGCGCCGGGCTCCACTCCGGTCCAGGGGCCACCTGTCGGCCGCGGCTGTGAGATGGGACGCGGCTCGGGGAGATTGACAGGGGCGGCTGAGCCTCATTAATGCCGAGCGGAAAGGGCTTTGCTGTCTGGTGACCGGCCGGTGCCCCAGGAACCCGATTAGGAGCCTGTTGACAGGGGCCCCGGCCGGCGGCTGAGGGAGCCGGGCCCCGAGGGCCGTCCGTGGTCCGTGGCCCGTCTCGTGGCCGTGGCCGTGGCCGAGGCGGGGGCTCGGGTGCTCCCGTCCTCGCTGGGGAAGGTCCCGCGGGGCCTTCTCCCGGGTCTTCTCGGGGCTGGGGGTGCCGCCCCAGCCCCCGGTGGGTTCCAGGGTCACCTTCGCTGCGGGCGTCCCTCTCTGCCCCCGACGATGCTTCCTCCAGGACCCCAGGCTGGTTTCCCCGGCTCCTCCCAGCCCGGCCGAGTTTCTCTGCAGGAAGCCGGGCAGACGTGACCTCAGACCCCGGAGGATCTCAGAGCTCCTCGGCTCATTTACAAAAATGACAGGGATGAGAAAACTGGCCTCTGACCTCGTGGGCAGTGTGAGAATTTTTTAAAAATATGTTTTTATTGATTTCAGATAGGAAGGAAGAGGGAGAGAGAGAGAGAGAGAGAGAGAGAGAGAGAGAGAGAGAGAGAGGGAGAGAGAGAGAAACAGCCATGATGAGAGAGAATCATGGACCGGCTGCCTCCTGCACGCCCCGCACTGGGGATGGAGCCTGCAACCCGGGCCTGTGCCCTGACCGGGAATCGAACCCTGACCTCCTGGTTCATAGGTCGATGCTCAGCCACTGAGCCGCGCCGGCCGGGCCTGGGTCTGATCCAGAGAGAGCAAGGCCTCCTGGTGGTGCTCTTATCGGAGCCCGTGAGCCTCTGGGGACTGAGCTCCAGGCCCCCCAACCCGAGGCCTCTTTGCTGCCCTGAGCCTGGTCCCGAATCGGCTTCGTGTCCCTGCCGAGCTCCACCGTCCACGGCCGGTGGAGGGCCCCCTGGACCTTCTGCCCTCTTGCCCTTCCCCCATCCGTCATCGGCCAAGGCAGCGGCCGCAGTCTCGTCCCCCTGTCCCTCCCCCAACTCACACAGCCCCACGAGCTTCCCCGGGGGACAGGGCCCTCTCCTTCTCCCTCTGGGCCTCCTCGCAGCACCCACCCCTTCCTCTCTCCCTCCCTCACCCGGGGTGTTCCGCCAGGAGATGGGCTCCCCCAGGCAGCCACCTGAGCATGCTAAACGCATGGCCCGTGGCGGGCAGGAGGGCCAGGGGGCATCTGTCTCGGGACCGCGGGCGCTGGGGTCTCGCTCCTCGCCCTCTCCCCACCCCCCTCCACCCAGGCCGATGTCCCAAGGAGAGACAGAGCTTCCCTGTGGAAGGACCTTGGGGCGGGCGGCGCCCTGGCTGACGCGGGAGATTTAGTGCGTCTCCGATCTCAGAGGAGAGCCACCCGGGCTGCTGACTGCTTCGTCAGCTTTCCCGCCAGGACACCCACCGGGGAGGAGAGGAGGCGCTGGAACACCGGGCGGGCCGGCGGGCAGTCACCCGTGGCAGGGAGGCGGGGAGGCGGGGAGGCGGGGAGGCGGGGAGGAGGGGAGGCCAGAGCCCCAGGGCATCTGAGCACATGGAGCCCTGGTCTCCAGGGCCCCCAGGAGGCGAGGTCAGAGGCACACGGCCAGGAATCCGAAGAGAATGATGTATTTGTTTGCAATCTATTTTTAATGTCCCATCAACATGACCTCCTGGGAGCCAGGGCCTGGCCGAGCTGCCCGGCAGGCTCCTGCCGGGGCCCCCAGGACCGGCTCCGAGGTTACCCCATCCAAGGACAAAGCCCTGAACCCCAGCGGGAGCTCCACTCCCCGGTCACAGGCCCCCCTCTGGGTGGACAGCTGGCCCCGAGGAAAAGCTGAGCACCCCCCACCCCCAGACTCCGCCAACGGGCCCCCAGGCCGCGGCTCCCGCAGTTTGTTCTGTACGAGAAGTCTGATTAGAAACGGTCGCAGGCCGAGCCACGGCAGCTGCCGGGGTGGGTGGCCTCTGGGAAGGGCAAGTTGTGCCCGGCCGGCGTGGCTCCGTGGCTGAGCGTCGACCCCATGCACCAGGAGGTCACGGTTCCATTCATGCCCCGGGGTTGTGGGCTCGATCCCCAGTGGGGGGCGTGCAGGAGGCAGCCGCTCCGTGATTCTCTCTTATCATGGATGTTTCTCTCTCTCTCTCTCTCCCTTCCTCTCTGAAATCAATTTAAAAAAATAAAAATAAATAAAAACGACCACCCTCACCGGTGTGACTCAGTGGATAGAGCGTCGGCCCGTGGACTGAAAGGTCCCGGGTTCGATTCCGGTCAAGGGCATGTACCTTGGTTGCGGGCACATCCCCAGTGGGGGGGCGTGCAGGAGGCAGCTGATCGCTGTTTCTCTCTCATCGATGTTTCTAACTCTCTATCCCTCTCCCTTCCTTTCTGTAAAAAATCAATAAAATATATTTAAAAATAATAATAAAAAAATGAAAACGACCTTTGCATCCTGGGTAAGCGAACACGACGGGTGTGGGGTTCAGCCGGAGGGAGCCTCCCCCCTGGACCACTCCCTGGGGCCTCTCGTTGATCCCTCAAAGGCAGCTACTCAAGGGTCCCGGGTTCGATTCCGGTCAAGGGCATGTACCTTGGTTGCGGGCACATCCCCAGTGGGGGGCGTGCAGGAGGCAGCTGATCGATGTCTCTCTCTCTCTCATCGATGTTTCTGACTCTCTCTCCCTCTCCCTTCCTCCATGTTCACCATGCACTCCAGACAAGGTGCAGCGAGGTGCATGGGGTGTCCTTCAACCCACTGACCAGGTGGGAAGACTGAGGCCCAGAGAGAGGCTGCGATGCCAGGTGAGTGGCAGCTCCCCGGCCAGCCCCCCCCCCCCCCCCGCCTCACCTACACCCCCAGGCTCGGTTCCTCAAGGGCCCCGGCGGAAAGCCTCTAACACCACCAGCTGGGAGTGCAGTGTGAGGTACGTAAGTGTGAAGCGAGCGAGTGTAAGAACGGGATTAGTGCCTCCACGCTGCCGGGTCTCCTGGGATCCGCAGGGCCGGGGCGGCTGGCGAGGACGCCGGCGGTGACCTCAGGGCTGAGCCGGCGCCGGGCCCGTGGCCAGGACACCGCCGCCGCGGCCCGGCTCACTTTCTGCAGCCTTTAGCTTCTCGCCCAGGCCCGGGCGGGGGGCCAGGGTCTGCAGCCCAGGACGCCCCCATGAGATCCATCCCAAGCCCATCCCCGCCCCCTGCAACCCAGGAAGGTGAGGACACCCCTCCTCCCCAGCAGGTTCCCCCCCCCCCAGGGCCTTCCGGGCGCAGCCGGTCGGGGTGGGCAGCGGCTGGAGGGTGGATGCGCTGGGACCCGAGCCACGTTTCTCCCCGGGTTAATCACCGCGGGAGGGAATGTGAGCCCGCCCTGTTTCCCTACAACAAGCCTGTCGCCTGGTGGGGTAATCTCCCTGTTTCTCAGGTGACAGCGGCTGGCCGGGAGAGAGATGTCCTCATGCTGGGGGCGCCACCTCCCCCAGAGGGTCCAGACCAGGGAAGAGGGGTGGCCCGGGGCAGAGACAGACAGCTAGAGGGTGAGGTCTCCCCATGAGTGGGTCCCAGGGAGCCTGCGGGGTCCCCTCCCCGGCCGGCCCCCCCCCCCCGCCTGGCTGTCCGGCCCCCCTCCCCCCCGGGCACCCCACTTGTCCTTTGTGGGGACACGGGGCAAACCTCTCACCTTTCCCTTTCTGCAGCGGCTTAATGAGCCCGGGGCCCGGCGGGGGGACTTCACACGTCGTAGACACCTGACGCCTGTTTGTTGGTTCACACGTCCGCCAGCCTGTCCGCCTTCCAGGGGAGTCGTGTTCTCAACCCGGCTGGAATGTTCGCCATGCGCTCCAGACAAGTGTCCAAGGTGCTACCAGTCAACGTGTGTGCGTCCCGGGAGGGGGGGGGAGGGGGGTGCGATTCTCACCTCTAGAGATAAATGGGAACGAATCGAGGATCGGCCCTCTTCGCCGATCTCGCCCTGAGCTCGGCGGTGCGACCCTGGGCGCCAGAGACGAGGCTGGAGGGGGGCGAGGACCCCGGCTGGGTGGCTCCTCCTCCCGGTTCACCTTGGGGCTGACCATGCAGGCATCCTGACCTTTCTTGCCGAGGGGCAGGGGTGCGAACGAGTCAGGTGCATGGACTGACGGCCCCTTCTGGATTTTTTAAAAAATATATATTTTATTGATTTTTTACAGAGAGGAAGGGAGAGGGAGAGAGAGTTAGAAACATCGATGAGAGAGAAACATCGATTCAGCTGCCTCCCTGCACGCCCCCCACTGGGGATGTGCCCGCAACCAAGGTACATGCCCTTGACCGGAATCGAACCTGGGACCCTTCAGTCCGCAGGCCGACGCTCTATCCACTGAGCCACACCGGTGAGGGCTAAAATAGATTTTTATTGATTTCAGAGAGGAAGGGAGAGGGAGAGAGAGAGAGAAACATCCATGAGGAGAGAGAACCATTGAGCGGCTGTCTCTTGCCCGACCCCACACTGGGGATCGAGCCCACAACCCCGGGCACGTGCCCTGACCGGGAATCGAACCCGGGACCCTTCAGTTCGCAGGCCGGCGTTCTATCCACTGAGCCACACCAGCCAGGACGGGGACCATGGCTTCTACTGAGAAGGCACCCCAAAACACTGCCCCCTGCAGGATTTATTCTGGTCTAACAGCCAGCCTGGGAAGACCTGTGGTTTGGTGTGAGCCGCGCAGCACGGAGCCATGTCTCCCGTGGCCACCAGAGGGCAGTGCGGGCCGCTCACGACAAGGACATTGACCCACTTCCAAATTTTACCAATTCGCCTGGTTGCGAAAGCAGCGATTTTCAGCCTTTTTGCATCTCTCAGCACACGTGCACGAGTCACTAAAATGCTGCGGCACACCAAAATATACGTTTTATGCTTTTCAGCTCTATGGGCTCACACCCCTCGTGCCCCTAAATAGCATTTCAAGATGTTTTGAGGACAAAGCCCTTGAACCCGTCTTTATGGATATCGTTGTGGTTTGCTTGCTCGTTCCGTCTAAAATGCTCTCTCCTGCAAACAGCAGGACGGAGCCCCCTTCGCCCCCCCCTGAACCCCGAGTTGTAGGACCCGCGTGTCCAAGCGCGGCTTCTCGGACCCCGCCCGTCACGCGTCTGGGGAAGCCGACGGCCCCTTTTCGCGTCCGCTCGGGGCTGACACATGCCACCCGGTCCCTTGCGCGGAGCGCCGGCACCCAGGCGGAGGCGGGCCTTGTTGCCCGGGCGACAGCGCGGGGCCGGGCTGACGGACTGCGGCTGCAGCCAATGGGAGCCGGGGGGAGGGGCGGGGCCAGCCGGGTCTCGCGCGCCCGCCGCGGGGGTTCGCTGGCGAGCAGACGGGCGTGGGGGGGAGGGGCGCGCGATCGGGGCGGCCTCGGGGGGTCCCGCGTGACCCCAGACCTCGGGTGTGAAGGGCGCCAGCCTGGCCGTGCGGTCAGGGCTCCCGGATTCTGCGTCCAGGTCTCGTGGGCCCCTGAACGGGCCGAGTCGGTGGGGGGGCCGCGGGGCGGGGATCGGCGGGCCCGGGAGCGGGTGGGGGGGGCCACGGGACGCCCCCTCTTTCTTCCGGGCTCCCCGAGACTGGTGCGGGGAGGGATCGCTGCCCTGGGCGCCGGGTCGAGGAGGCCCTGGGGCCCAGGCGCCCAGCCCCCACCCGGCCCAGGTGCGTGCGGCCTGGGGCCCCCCCCGACCTCGCTGACCCCCGACCCCGCTGACCCCCGACCCCGCTGACCACCGCCCTTCCTCCGCAGGTGTCCGGCCTCCGGCCCCAGCCGCCCAGCATGAAGCTCCTGTGCGTCGTGGCCGCGCTCGGCTGTCTGCTGGCGCCCCCGGCCCGGGCCAACAAGGTGAGGGCGGGGCCTGCAGCACCTGGGGACCCCCCCCCCCCCCGGCTGTGGAGGGGCGCCCGCCCTCACTCCGCAGCGGCCCTGCCTTTGGGGTGGGGGGTCCTCGGGGTCCAGGCCTCAGGCCTTGGGGTGAGGGGACGGGTGGGTTCCAGCCTGGGGTTCTGGGGGGGAGGCACCCGCTGAGTTGTCCACGCCTTCCTTTTGCTCCGGGGTCCCCTAGTGGTTCTAGTAACTATAGCAACGCCCTCCGGGTGTCAGGTCCTCCCCAGGTGGAGGGGTTTTTTTTAAAAAAAAAAAAACATTTTATTTTACTTTTTTACAGAGAGGAAGGGAGAGGGAGAGAGAGCTAGAAACATCGATGAGAGAGAAACATCCATCAGCTGCCTCCTGCACACCCCCTACTGGGGATGTGCCCGCAACCAAGGCACATGCCCTTGACCGGAATCGAACCCGGGACCCTTCAGTCCGCAGGCCGACGCTCTATCCACTGAGCCACACCGGTCAGGGCCCAGGTGGAGGTTTTTTGTTGTTGTTAATCTTTGACTGACTGACAGGAGGATATTTTCCCATTGTTTATAGAGAGAGTGGAGAGGAGAGGGAGAGGGAGAGAGAGCGAAACATCGATTGGTTGCCTCCACATGGGCCTGCCACCGAGCCATGCCTATGTGCCCTTGACCAGCATCGAACCCGGGACCCTTCAGTCTAGTGGGCCCACGCTCTATCCACTGAGCCAAACCGGCTAGGGCCCCAGGTGCAAGTTCCTACATGGGGGCGGGGGTGTCCCCCAACCCGAGGGCCGGGCCTCCTGAGGTCACCTCCATTCTTTCAGGGTAAAGGACCCCGACCTCAAGTCTGTGCAGGGTGCGGTTCTGATCCGCACGGAAGCTCTGGTGAGCCTGAGGTGTTACCAGAACTCAACCGTGTGGCCATCTCGTTGGCTTTTTTTAAAAATATATATTTTATTGATTTTTTACAGAGAGGAAGGGAGAGGGAGAGAGAGTGAGAAACATCGATGAGAGAGAAACATCCATCAGCCGCCTCCTGCACACCCCCCACTGGGGATGTGCCCGCCACCAAGGTACATGCCCTTGACCGGAATCGAACCTGGGACCCTTCAGTCTGCAGGCCGACGCTCTATCCACTGAGTCACACCGGCCAGGGCTCGTTGGCTTTACGTGATTCATAAACCAGGCAGCAGCTACCCAGCAGCTAGAAGGGTGCTCTGAGGGGGGGCGGTGGGGGTACAGGGTGGAAGGATTTTACAGGGAGAAGGGTGGGGAAGGGAGCTGTTGACAAGGGGGGCGGGAAATGGGTTATTTGGGGCCTGGACATCTTTGGGGGAGAGAAAGGGGAGGTTTTCTGTGGGGGACGGAGAGGGGCCATGTGGCAGGTGACCTGCCCAGAAAACCCCTGATTGGTTGATTAAGATGTTACTGGGAAAGATCCGACCGAGATTAGGTCAGGAACGTAACCCAGGTTTGGGACCCCTCGGGTTGCTTCTGCTGCCTCTGGGGAACCCCTAATGGGGTGAAGATACCTGTGGCCTCGTCCCTTACGGCTGCAGAGGGGCAGCTCGAGTACCCCCATGGGAGCCACCCACTCTGTCCCCCTCACCCTGTTCCTTAAAGGGGCGAAGAGGCCAGCCCCCAGGGCCACTGGACAGAGGCGCACACACACGTGTGGGCGCGGGTTACCGACTCCCCGATCCTTCAGCGTCCTCCCTGGGGGAAGGGGGGCAGCCCTAGGCAGCTCTCTGTGACTCGTCTGCCCCCCGGGACAGCCCCCCGCGGAAGTCATTCTTGGCTGGCCTTGGGGGTGGGGGTGACCTGATCCGGGTACGTGGGGTGGGTGAACACCCCCATCCCCTGCCGTGCCGCCTCCTGGAGGGAGCAGGGAGCCGGGAGTTGGAGTCGTGGGAGACCCCGCGCCCCGGGCCCCCCTGACGCCGGCCCCCCTCCTGCAGAGCTCCGAGGACATCCGGTGCAAGTGCATCTGCCCGCCGTACCGAAACATCAGCGGGCACATCTACAAGCAGAACGTGTCCCAGAAGGACTGGTAAGGCTGCGTGCGCGGCGGGGCGCCGGGCGGCCGCCCCCGCGGGGTCACTTACGCTCAGGGTGGGCTGGGGTGGGGCTGGGGGCCGAGGGTGTCCGTGTGGGTGCAGGGAGCGTTTCTACTGCGGGGTTCTCAGGAACTGGGGCGCCCCGTCCTCGCCCAGTCCCGGAGGAGGCCGAGCACAGGGCTGGGGGGGGGGGGGGATTCACACCCCACGGGGTCCAGGTCAGTGTGGCCTCTCCTGGGCTGTGGGATGGGACGGTCGGGAGGGGGGGCTTTGAGGAAATGCAGGCTCCCGGAACCTCCTGCCCCCCAGCACCTCCTGCCCCCCAGCGTTTGCTGTTTTGTTGTTTGCCCCCCCCCCCCCGGCTTTATTGAGATGAGGGTCCCGTGCAGCATGGTGTGAGCTCGAGATGCACACACAGCGACGATGGGATACGTGTACAGGGCTGGTGAGCGCCTCCCGCCCTCACGCAGTTACCGAGTGTGTATGTGTGTGCGTGTGCGTGTGCGTGTGCGTGTGTGTGTGTGTGTGTGTGTAGTGAAACCATTTAAACCATTTAAACTCTCGCAACTTTTAAAAAAATACATATATATATATATATATATATATATATATAATTTATTTCAGAGAGGGTGAGAGAGAGAGAGAGAGAGAGAGAGAGAGAGAGAGAAACATCAATGATGAGAGAGAATCATGGACCGGCTGCCTCCTGCACGCCCCACACTGGGGATCGAGCCCGCAACCCAGGCACGTGCCCTTGACCGGGAATCGAACCGTGACCTCCTGGTTCATAGGTGACGCTCAACCTGCCGGCCGGGCTCAGCATCTTTTGAGTGTACAGTACACCTTTTTAAAAAAATATTTATTTTGTTGATTTTTTACAGAGAGGAAGGGAGAGGGAGAGAGAGTCAGAAACATCGATGAGAGAGAAACATCCATCAGCTGCCTCCTATACCCTCCACTGGGGATGTGCCCGAAACCAAGGTACATGCCCTTGACCGGAATCGAACCCGGGACCCCTCAGTCCGCAGGCCGATGCTCTATCCATTGAGCCACACCGGCCAGGGCCACAATACACTTGTTGACTACAGTCACCTTGCTGTCCGTCGGATCCCCCCTAAGGTTTTGGATCACGAAGCCCCGAGACGGGAAGTCCTGAGGGCAGGGCCCCGGGACCTCGTCTGGTGTGGTCACCGTTCAAAGGGCACCGGGAACGAGCAGACGGACGCCAGCCCACACCAGGCGCCGGGGCCGGGTCCCGGGGCGCCCACGCCCACGCCCACGGCCATGCGTGTCTGTTGCAGCAACTGCCTGCACGTGGTGGAGCCCATGCCGGTGCCCGGGCACGACGTGGAGGCCTACTGCCTGCTGTGCGAGTGCCAGTACGAGGAGCGCAGCACCACCACCATCAAGGTGACCGCGCGCTCGGGCTGCGTTCCGGAACGTTCCAGGCGGCTGTGGGACCTCCTTCCGGGCAGGCCTGTCCCAGGCACAGGGACCCACTTCCCGCCCCTCGGAACCAGCCGTCCCGTGACCTCTGTCCGGGGGCTCCCCTTACTCTGGGGGTGAGAGCCTGGGGGACGCCTGGCTGCCCCAGCTCTTGTCTTCCTCTCTCTCCTCCATCCACTCCGTCGGCGCCCTTCCCTGCCCCTGAGGCCGTGGCACCGCAGGGTGCTGCTCAGGCAGGCCAGAGCTCGCCGGCTGATGGAGGGGACGCCGGTCCCCTCGGGGCGGCCCTGACCCTCGTGCTGGTACTTCCCTGCGTGGGTTCAGGACTGGGAGTGAGGACCAGGGCCTGTCCCCCCTCTCCCACCAGCAGGACTTGACCGGACCACGGTTCCCCCAGCAGGCTCCGCCCCAGAGCCTCCATGGCCCCCCGTCCGGGTGCTGACTGTCCCGAGCCAGGCCCCGCTGACCGGTTTCCTTGTCCAGTATTTCTGTTAAACATCTTGATTGATTTCAGAGAGGAAGGGAGATGGGGAGAGAGAGAAACACCAATGATGAAAGATGATCATGGACGGGCTGCCTCCTGCACGCCCCACACTGGGGATCCAGCCGCAACCTGGGCACGTGCCCAGGCCTGGAATGGAACCGTGACCTCCTGGTTCACAGGTCGACGCTCAACCCCTGAGCCACCCCGCCCGCCTGCCGGGCCAACGCTGGCTTTTCTGTAAAACAGAACCCACTCAGTGGGAGCCTTCCCCACAGCAGGAGGTGGGCGGTCGCCATCCTGCCCCTGGCTCTTCGCTCCCTGCGGGGTGCCCCCCCCGCCCCCCCACTGGGCGCTGTGTCCACAGAACTGAAGCTTCCCTCTCAGCCCTCCTGCTCCTAGCGATGGGGGGTCGGGGGGAACCCCCAGGTCCATTCTCCTCAGCCTCGGAGCCCAGCCCCTCCCTGGCCCCCTTCCCCCCACTCTCCTCCACCCCCCCCCATAGTGTCCACGCTTTCCACCCTGAGCCGGATCCCCCCGCTCCCCGCGGGCCCTTCCCCGCCGCCCGCCGGGCACCCAGGACGCCCTGACCCACACGGCCCCCCGTTCCTTGCCTCTCTGGCTGCGGGAGGACGGATGGTGCTGTGGGTGTCCGCGGGGCCCTGCGTCTCGGGCAGGGAGGGCGCTCCGCCCACATGGCGCCGGAAGGGCCCTGCGCCGAGGCGGGTGGGGTGGCGCGGGCCGAGGCCGGCCGGTCACGGCGCCATCTGTCCCCCAGGTGATCATCGTCATCTACCTGTCGGTGGTGGGCGCCCTGCTGCTGTACATGGCCTTCCTGATGCTGGTGGACCCGCTGATCCGCAAGCCGGACGCCTACACCGAGCGGCTGCACAACGAGGAGGAGAGCGAGGTGAGGGCGCCTGCGCACCCCGGGGGGAGGGGGGGTGTCTCCTGCCCTCCCCCAGGCCCCTGCTCCCCGTCCTGCTCGGTGTGCCATGCGTCACCCAGACTACTGATGTCAGAGAGGAAGGGAGAGGGAGAGAGAGAGACATCCATGATGAGAGAGAATCATGGATCGGCCGCCTCCTGCACGCCCCACACTGGGGATGGAGCCCGCAACCCCGGCCTGTGCCCTGACCAGGAATCGAACCCTGACCTCCTGGTTCACAGGTCGATGCTCAACCACTGAGCCGGCGGCCGGGCCTGGTTCCTGTTCTCGCCTTGGTGGGGAGGTGGGGACTGCCCTGTGCACCCCATGAGACAGGGGGAGGGGGCCTGGGCCCCTCCTGATGTCCGGCATTGGGCATCCCCGGGGGCAGCCAGGCACCCG
>NC_137094.1:19127715-19182744 GCF_951640355.1 Cnephaeus nilssonii | reverse complement strand
AGGACCTCCCCCTCCAGGAGGGAGCGGGGTCACAGCCCTGAACCCCACGCTCCCTGAGCTGACACCCGAGGCTTCCTGGAGCTTTCCTGGGGGAGCCCCAGACCCCTCTCCCCGGGCCTGCAGGGGCTTCCTCAACCCATGCCCTTTGACCCCACAGGACAAAGCCTTCTTGTCTGGGGTCCTGTCTCTGAGGGCAGCGGCGGGGAGGGTCCGAGAGGCCAAGAGAAGGTCGGGGGGCGGGGGAGGGGGAGGGCAGCAGGACCCTCTGTCTGCCACGGGCTCTGTGGCCCTCCCCTCTCTGCACCCCGGCAGCTACTGGGCCAGCACCCCCTGATGGATTCACACCCTGTTTTATTATTCACTTTTAATATATTTATTATTGTAATTTAAAAAAATATATTTTTCTTGATTTCGGAGAGGGAGGGAGGGAGAGGGAGAGAGAGACATCAATGATGAGAGCAAATCACTGATCAGCTGCCTCCTGCCCGCTCCTCACTGGGGACAGAACCGTGACCCGGTTCATAGGTCGATGTCCAACCAGGGAGCCACAGGAATGGAACCGGGACCTCCTGGCTCCCAGGTCGCCGCTCACGCTGGTCGGAGAGCAGGCTGGCCTCTGTGGGAAGCCGCCCCCTCGGGGCTAAGTCAGCTTAAAGCCCGTGTCTGCGCGCCAGACTCCCCTGGGAGGGCGGGATCCTGCCTCCGCCGCCTCCCGGCTGGCGGGCTGCCCGGCGGGCGCGGGAGGAGGATGCTCTGTCTGCTCAGGAGGCCTTCGCGGGCAGGAGCAGCCGGGTTCTGGGTTCTGGCTCCGAGCTCCCCTCCCGGGGCCGAGGCGCTGCTGGTAGGACCAGCCGGGCGGGCGGTCTCGGAGGTCAGGGTCCCATTTCTCCAGCCGCCCGCCCACTCCCCCGCCCGCCGGCGGGGTGCAGGGTCCCCAGCAGGTTCCGCCCGGGATGGTGTTCGACTCTCACGGGACTTCGGGCGCGTTTGAGCCTCGGGAAACTGGGGAGGTACCTTCTGCGGGGCCGTCCTCACCCGTGACCGGGGTTCCCTTGCCCCCCTGAGCCGGGCACGGGCTCCCCAGGATCAGTGCCCTCAGGGACGAGGATTTCCAGGAAGAAGCCTGAGACCGCCGGCCCACCCTCCCGGACCGGCAGGCGTGAGCAGCAGGAAGCGCTCCCCCCCCCCCCCCCCCCCCCCCCCGCTATCTAAATCCCTCCGGCCAGGCGGGCGGCTCCCCTTTGATCCGGCTGCTCTCTGAGCCGGGCCGTGGCAGGTCACCGTGCAGCTCAGTGACTCAGCGCGCCGGGCAGACCTGAGGTCACGGGGCCGCTCCATGTCCCTGCCACGTGCACACACGTGCACACACGTGCACACACACACACACACACCCCTTCACGATAGCGCGTCCACCGGCCGCCCTGGGGCTGGGCAGGGCAGGGGAGGCCGGGGCACCCAGGCAACCTTTGCTCGGTCCCTCGGACTCCAGGGCAGCTCACCCCGGGCGGTGGGTGGGCCTCTCACGTCTCCGTCCCTCCTGGGCCGTCCCGCTGGGCTCTGGGGCTCCCTTCCAGGGTTTGGAAAGGCATTCGGGGTCCCGCAGGAGAAGAGCACAGACGGGCTTCTGCCCCCCAAGTCCCCAAGGCTTCTCCTGAGGGCCTGGGTGGTGATTGGGCCCCCGGAGGGGTGAGGCCAGCCCGGGTGTTGGGTTCTTTTTAATCCTCACCCGAGGATATTTTTCTGTTGATTTTTAGAGAGAGTGGAAGGGAGAGAGAGAGAGAGAGCTGAGGTGCACGTGGCTCGGGGACCCGCACAGAGAGGGGGCCGGGAATGAGGACCGCCCTCCATGTTGTCCCGGTTCCTCGTTGTCATAGCACAGCCATGACCTGCAGTTACCTGCGCCCGGAGGAGCTCAAGGTCAAGGTGGGGGGCGGGGGGCAGGTCGGTTAGAAGACAAAGGAGGGGCCTTTGCCAGCTGATTGGGTGGAACGCATTTCATCATCCGAGAAGCTGAGCAAACCCCCAGGACCCCGAGGTCGCCGGCCGGAGCCTGGGGGGGCGGGGGACATGATTGGCCATCTGTGTGTTGTCGCTAAGGATGGGGTGGCGCTAAGGATGGGGTGTGGGCGTGAGGGGAGCTGGCCCCGTCCTCCCCTCCTGGCAGGGAGCCGGGTGGGGGGCCCTGGGCACCCTTTGCCGAGGGCCAGTTTCTCCTTGGCAGTGTCTCCGCGTCCCCGGCCGCCTCCTCCCGCCGCCGCCGTCCTCTGTCCGCCCTCTCTCCTCTGTCCTCCCCTCCCGCCCCGTCCGCCCGGCTCCCTGAGGTCTAAGGAACCGCTGAGCTCAGCTGGTCTTCCGGCTCCGAGCTGGGGGTGGGCCCTGAGTGCGGTCTGGTCCCCGCGGCCCGTGCTCACTTCTCGAGGAGGGGGGAGGCGGGGGATCTTCCAATCGCCACCCTCAGCGCCCAGCTCCCGCTCAGCTGCGAGCAGGGGCAGCCGGTGCCCGCTCCGTGCCAAGTGCGGCCTCTGAAAAGCTCGGGCCCTCTCTCCCGCCCGCTCCCGCCGCGCAGGGCTGCCCCTGCCAGGGGAGGAATAGACTGCGCTCTGTTCCGGGAGGTTCCGGGCCTCGCCGCCTCCCGGCAGGATGGGGGCCCCGAGGGGAGGGGTGGGGCTCGGGGAAGATGCCCGAGGGGCAGGTCCAGGAAGTCCTTGAGGGGAGATGGACGGCTGGTCCCCAGGACGTCACTGACCGAGGCCAGGAGCAGACCCGTGGGCCGTCGCGAGCCAACGTGACGTTCGCCAACATGGCGTTACATCAGGATTCACCTTGATGATGGAGGTTTTCTTTAGATATGTAGTTGTATCGATCGCAGAGAGGAAGGGAGAGGGGAGAGAGATATAGAAACATCCATGATGACAGAGAATCACGATCAGCTGCCTCCTGCACACCCCACACGGGATCGAGCCTGCAACCCGGGCACGTGCCCTGACCGGGAATCGAACCCTGACCTCCTGGTTCATAGGTCAAAGCTCAGCCTCTGAGCCACTGAGTTTTGTTTTTTTAATATATTTTTATTGATGTCCGCCCTCTCTCCTCTGTCCTCCCCTCCCGCCCCGTCCGCCCGGCTCCCCGAGGTCTAAGAAAGAGGGAGAGAAAGATAGAAATATCAATGATGAGAGAGAATCATTGATCGGCTGCCTCCTGCACGCCCCCTGCTGGGGATCGTGCCCACAACCCGAGCGTGTGCCCTTGACTGGAATCGAACCCGGGACCCTTCAGTCCGCAGGCCGGCGCTCTGTCCACTGAGCCACACCAGCTGGGGCGACCACTGGGTTTTTCATGCACCTTAAATTGTGCTCACCCTCCTCACCCAGGCCCTGGATCTGGCCCGCACCTCTCGGTAATTAAATGGTATTTGAATTGGATCCTCGGGCCCGTGGCTGCCGTGGGAGCCCCGGAAACTGGTTCCCACGCTCCCTGGACAATGGGCTGAGAAACCCCTCGCTCAGGGCATCACTTAGGACCGTGGCCGGCAAACCGCGGCTCCCGAGCCACGTGCAGCTCTTTGGCCCCTTGAGTGTGGCTCTTCTACAGAACGCCACAGCCCGGGCGAGTCTATGTGGAAGAAGTGGCGTTCGGAGAAGTTTACGTTTAAAAAATGTGGCTCTCCAAAGAAATGTCCATCATCATCCTGTTGATATTTGGCTCTGTGGACGAATGAGGTTGTCGACCACTGACTTCGGAGAATCGTGCTTCTCTTCCGCCTCCGTCTCCCGCCGCTCCTCCGCGTCCCACGCCTGGGACCGCGCTCTCCCGCATCCTGGTCAGCTGCTCGGGGAGCTGGTGACACACGGCCGTGTCTGCTCCCCTCTCTCTGGGGACCACGGCTCCCCCCTGTACCCTGAACGCACCCTGGCGCTTAGAATGGGCCGGTGTGGGGCCTCTCTGAGCACAGAGGACCCCACAGGAGGTGGCTGCGCCCACCGAGGGTCCCGGGGTGCATGCCCGAGGGGCCCCACAACTCCCGGACCCTCACATCCCGGCATCCCCTCCGGGACGGCTCCCCGGTTCCCGGCAGGCGGGCTCCCCGTGGCCTCGGGGCTGATGGTGAAGGGCTGTTCGCCTCGCCACGGGCTGATGGGCTCTGATGGGCAGGGCAGCAACCTGCCTCTGCCCACCCCCTGCACCCCCACCACCCCGGCCTCCAGGGGCCCTGATTCGATTTCCTCCAATCGCCAGCATGGCCATCTGCCTGGGGTAATTAAATGGTGTTTGAATCGGATCCAGAAATCCCATCGAAAGCGGCCCACGTGGCCGGGCGGGCGTCCGCGGGAGCTGGTGCAACCGGCAAAGCTGCCCAGGCCTGACCCCGTGCACCTGGGCGCCGTGGGCGGGGAGTTTGGTCCTGAGGCCCAGAGCTCGGGTCCTGCCCGGAGCCTCTGCCCGCTCCGTACCCACGGCACCCCCGTTCCCCTCGGCTCGCTGAGCCCTGCCCTTGGCCACACAGTAAAGCGGCGTCATTTAAGATGCGATAACACATTGCTGGCGTGTCTCCGCGGTTGAGCATCGACCTATGAACCAGGAGGTCAGGGTTCGATTCCCGGTCAAGGGCACGTGCCCGGGTTGCAGGCTCCATCCCCAGTGGGGGGCGTGCAGGAGGCAGCCGATCCGTGATTCTCTCTCATCGTGGATGTTTCCATCTATCTGTCTGTCGCTCCCCTCCCTTCCTCTCTGAAATCAATCAATCAATAATATATATATATAAAGAACCCGAGGCCGCCGTTGGGGGGAGCACTGGGCCCGGAGCACCTGCCAGCCCCTCCCCACTCACGGCGCGGAGCAGGGCACAGGCTCCGATGGGCTCAGGTGAGCTCAGGCCTGCCGCTCGAGACAGCTCGGGGCCTGGGCCAGCCCGGGGCAGGGCAGGAGGGCGGGAGGCCCTGGCTCGGTGGCTCGGTGGCTCGGTGGCTCGGTGGCTCGGTGGCGGGCGCCCTGGGCCCCGGGTGGGTGCCGGCTCGGGCCTCTCTCTCTTTCCCTCTCCGGGTAAATGTTGGCTTAGGGCGCCGGGCCTGACAAGCAGCTCATTGTGAGGGCCCAGCTGGCAGCGAAGGGCTGGCTTGTGCGGGGAGCCCCGGGGCCTTGGCGCCCACCCCCACCCCCACCCCCTTTCGCTGTAGGCATTTGGGAGGTGCTTTCTGCCAATCCCTCCGCACATGCTCACTGACTCACATCTGGTTGCCGTGGCGAGGTCGTCATGGCAACGGCTGCTTGAAGGAGGGGGGGAAGCCGCTGCCGGATGGAGGTAGCCCCGTCCATGCCAAGCGCCCCCCAGCACACTGATGCCACTTCTCTTCCTTTTTGCAGGGGAACCCCCTCCCCCCCACCCCCACCCGCACCCCCGCCGGGATCTGGGCTGTGGGCCCCCCCGCCTGTGGCTGGCCTGGGGTCCCTGCTAGAGGTCCCGCCCTCCTCAGCGAACTCGGCCTTGCTCGATCCTGCAGGGGGGGAGAAGGGGGTGCTGGGTGTCCCCCTCGGGGCCGGCCCCGGGAGAGAAACCAGAGCTGCTTCCCAAGAATGTCCCCCAGGCTCTGCCTCGGGGAGGGGGCTCCCGCCCCCCAGGCCTCGGCGAGGCTCTGGTCTCCTCCAGAACGGAGGAGCCCCCGGAGCGGCCAGGCCTGTCCCTCCATCCCCATCCCCATCCCGCTCCCCGCTTTGCCGGGGGCTCCCCGGGGGAGCAGGAGTGCCTGCTCATGTCAGCCAGGCCTGGGGGGGGCGCTGTCACGTTCCCTCCTCAGCCTGGGCCCCCTCACTGGAGCCCCCTCCGCCCCAGGCTGGTCTGTCGAGTCAGGCTTATGGGAGGGATTCACTGACGGGAGACGCTTCTAACGGGTCCCACGGAGTCCCCCGTCCGCGTTAGCGGCTGCCGTGTCAGGTGGTGTCCATGTGATTGCTATTATTATTACTTTTTAAATATATTTTATTGATTTTTTACAGAGAGGAAGGGAGAGGGATAGAGAGTTAGAAATATCGATGAGAGAAACATGGATCAGCTGCCTCCTGCACCCCCCCCCCCCCCCCGCCCACTGGGGATGTGCCCGCAACCAAGGTACATGCCCTTGACCGGAATCGAACCTGGGACCCTTGAGTCCGCAGGCTGACGCTCTATCCACTGAGCAAACTGGTTAGGACTATTATTATTATTATTTTTTAAAATATATTTTTATTGATTCCAGAGAGGAAGGGAGAGGGAGAGAGAGAAACATCCATGACGAGAGAGAATCATGGGTCGGCTGCCTCCTGCACGCCCCGCACTGGGGATCGAGCCCACAACCCGGGCCTGTGCCCTGACCGGCAATCGAACCCTGACCTCCTGGTTCCTAGGTCGACGCTCCACCCCTGAGCCGCGCCGGCTGGATTTATTATTTATTACTGTCCTTTTACAAAAGCTGCCTCTGTCCTTTGCCGGGACGGAGGGGGGGGGCGTGGGGGGAGCGCACCTAAACTTCCTTCCTTCCCCTCCAGCTTGGGGGGTGCTGGGGGGGCTGGGGCAGTGGAGGTGCAGTGGGGAGACAGGGCGGGGGCTGACCAGGGCTCCCCGCTCCCGGCAGGATCCGGCCGCAGCTGTCCAAGGAGAAGATCGAGGGTTGCCACATCTGCACGTCCGTCACGCCGGGGGAGCCCCAGGTGCTCCTGGGCAAGGACAAGGCCTTTACCTACGACTTCGTCTTCGACCTGGACACGTGGCAGGAGCACGTCTACGCGACCTGCGTGCGCAGGCTCATCGAGGGCTGCTTCGAGGGCTACAACGCCACGGTGCTGGCCTACGGGCAGGTGAGCCCCCGCGCCCCCCGCGGCCACGCCGGCCTCACCCACCAGCCGGCGATGGGCGAGAGCTCGAACCCAGAACCAGGGAGGGGACCAGGAGTGCATGTGGTCCCAGGATGCCACAGGGGGGCGGGCTCTCAGCCGGGGCGGCTGCCGCGGGGTGCGGGCTCACCCCGCCTGTCGTCTCGGCGATGCAGACGGGGGCCGGGAAGACATACACCATGGGCACCGGCTTCGACACGGCGGCCACGGAGGAGGAGCAGGGCATCATCCCCAGGGCCATCGCGCACCTCTTCGGGGGCATCGCCGAGCGCCAGCAGCGGGCGCGGGAGCAGGGCGTGGCCGGGCCCGAGTTCAAAGTCAGCGCCCAGTTCCTGGAGGTACCGCGGCCTCGCGGGGTGGGCGGGCGGGCGGGGGACTCGGGGGCCGCAAGACCGTGCACGGGAGCCGGGCTCTCCTCCGGCCAGAGGACCGAGCCGCGGGAGCCGGGCAGGCGTCTTCAGGGGGTGAGCTCCCCGCGGCCGGGAGCATCCAAGCAGAGCTGGGAGGCCGCGGGGTGGGACACGCGGGTGGGACTTCCTGTGTCCGATGGGGCTTGAGAACCGTGGCTCCCGCCCCGCCTCTGGCCTCCTGGCCCCGCCGGCCCTGACCGTCCTGGCCGAGGGCCTTCCTGACGCTCTGAGTCTCCTCTGACCCCGGGAAGGAAGGACCTCCAGGAGGTGCCTGCTTAACACACGGCTCCTAGAAAACCCCACGTCAGGGGGGAACCACGAGGGGCAGGCAGACAGACAGAAAGACAGACACCATGGCACCCAGTCCCCTTCCGTTTCCTCTCCCCCTTCCCGTGGGTATTTCTGTCCCTTTAACCCTTTGCACTCGCTTGCTTTTTTCTCGATTCCTTTATTCTAATGCTAACCGTGTCGAGTCACACTTGACATCCGAGTGCAAAAGGTTAAGGATGTGTGAGGCCGGCAGCCGCCCCTCCCGCTGCAGGATTCTGCTCCGTTCCCCCCTCTCCGGCCCCCACCACCCCCCACCTCTTCCCCGCACCCCGACCCCTGACCCCCGATGACACTTCCCTGCTAGCGATTCCAAACGCAGGCATGTCCCAGGCCCAGACCCTCTGAAGTGGGGTGACCGCTCCCGGCCAGGCCCCCTCCCGTGACGGCCTGTCTCCCCAGGCTCCCCCGACACGCCTGGGCCGTTTCGCTCCTGCGTGTAGGGCACACAGACGTGTTCCTGCCCCGCTGTGACGCCATCATCCCCAGGACCCTCGGGGACCGCCCCCACTGAGCTCTGCCCCCCCCCCCTCCCGGATCGGGGACCGCACCCCACCCCAGCTTTCCCCGGCGGTGACATCCTAGGATGTGCCCAAATCCTGGACGTGCCTTTATCTGGACCCGGGACCTGAGTTCCCCTGGGCCCTGGGCCCCGGCCTCCTGCCGGGCCTGCCGAAGCCCGGTTCCCGGGGGAGGAGCAGCCGCAGGAGGGTCCCGCCCAGGCCCCGCTGCCCCCACCCCTGTCCGGGTCAAAGGCCCTGGAACCCAGAACCTGAGGGGACAAGGGTTAGCCAGGGAACCTCCCAGGGCCTCAGTTTCCCCGTCTGCAGAATGGAGCAGCTGGTCTATAGAGGAGAGCCCAGCCGCTGTCTCCCCCCTCCCCGCCCCCCGACCTTGCTCAGCTCTACAACGAAGAGATCCTGGACCTCTTTGACGCCACCCGGGACCCCGACGCCCGCCACCGCAGGTCCAACATCAAGATCCACGAGGACGCCAACGGCGGCATCTACACCACGGGCGTCACGTCCCGCCTCATCAACTCCCAGGAGGAGGTGCGCGTCGTGCCCGGGGTCAGGGGTCGGGGCGGGCCCGGGTGGCCGTGGGGGACCTCACGGCCGCCTCCCGCCCTCCCTCCCTGCCAGCTGATCCAGTGCCTGAGGCAGGGCGCCCTGTCCCGCACCACGGCCAGCACCCAGATGAACGTGCAGAGCTCGCGGTCCCACGCCATCTTCACCATCCACCTGTGCCAGATGCGCGTGTGCGCCCAGCCGGACCCGGTGAGGATCCCCCGGGCCCTGGGGGGGGGGGGGGCGGGCAGCTCCGGAGGGCGGAGGAGGAGGGAGCCACGCCCGCCCGCCCGCCCGGGAGCAGCGTGTGCCCGGCGAGTCAGCGGCCGCCCTGCCCTCCGCCGCAGGTGCACGCGGCGGTGACCGGGCTCCCGGAGGGCGCGGCGCCCGCCCGGGAGTACGAGACCCTCACAGCCAAGTTCCACTTCGTGGACCTGGCGGGCTCCGAGCGGCTGAAGCGGACGGGGGCGACGGGCGAGCGGGCGAAGGAGGGCATCTCCATCAACTGCGGCCTGGTAGGCGCCCGGCTGCGGCTGGGACGGGTTGGGGGGGTGGGGGGGACGGTGCAGGTGGCCCGGGGGCCGGGCAGTCCCTCCTGGGGGCCCCCTCGAGCGCCCGGTCTGTCCTCGCAGCTGGCCTTGGGCAACGTGATCAGCGCCCTGGGCGACCAGAGCAAGAAGGCGGTGCACGTGCCCTACCGGGACTCCAAGCTCACGCGGCTCCTCCAGGACTCGCTGGGGGGCAACAGGTACCGGGCAGGGGGGCGGGACTTCCTGGAGAACGGGAGGGGAGGGTTGGAGGGGGAAGGACCCCGGGGACAAGGAGACCCTCTCCCCCCCCCCCCCCCGCGCTGGGCTGTGGGTGGGACACGGGTGCCGGGAGATGCCCCCTGACCTCGGGCCAGTAGGGTGGGACCCTTCTGTACCCAGAGAGGGATGGTCCCTAAAGGAAGTGACAGCCCGGCCGCGGGGCTCAGGGGCGGAGCATCGACCTGTGAGCCAGGAGGTCAGGGTTCGATCCCCGGTCAGGGCACGATCCCCGGTCAGGGCACAGGCCCGGGTTGCGGGCTGGATCCCCAGTGGGGGGCGTGCATGAGGCAGCCGATCCGTGATTCTCTCTCCTCATGGATGTTTCTCTCTCTCTCTCCCTCTCCCTTCCTCTCTGGAATAAATAAAGAATTAATTTAAAAAAAAAAAAAAAAAAAGGAGCCGAAACCAAACCAGTTTGGCTCAGTGGATAGAGCGTCAGCCTGCGGACTGGAAGGTCCCGGGTTCGATTCCGGTCAAGGGCATGGACCTTGGTTGCGGGCACATCCCCGGTGGGGGGTGTGCAGGAGGCAGCTGGTCAATGTTTCTCTCTCATCGACATTTCTAGCTCTCTATCCCTCTCCCTTCCTCTCTGGAATCAATAAAGAATTAATTTTTTTTAAAAAAAGGTGACAGAGCCCAGACGGGGTACTAGATGGGAAACGGTTGAGAGATGCAGGGCCGTCTCTCTGGCGCTGGCCCCTCACAGTCTCCCTGACATTGCCCGCCACTTGTTCTGTGGGGGGTGCGGGTCCCCACCACCCAGGTTCTGCCCCGTGAAGCCCAGTCCTCAGGCAATGGTGGGGGGACGGGGGTGGGAGCTCTGCTCTGAGGCCGTGTCCTTCTGGGGAGCCGGCTGCGCCCCGTAACCCTCACTTCCCCCTGCTGCGTCCCCCTCCACCCCCCCAGCCAGACCATCATGATCGCCTGTGTGAGCCCCTCGGACCGGGACTTCATGGAGACACTCAACACCCTCAAATACGCCAACCGGGCACGGAACATCAAGAACAAGGTGGTGGTGAACCAGGACAAGACCAGCCAGCAGATCAGCGCGCTGCGGGCCGAGATCGCCCGCCTGCAGATGGAGCTCATGGAGTACAAGGCGGTGAGCGCGCGCCCGGCCCGCGGCCTGCCCGCGTGGCGCCGGTCTCGACTCCTAGACTCAGAATCAGACCCAGCGTAGTGGGCCGGACCGCACGAGGCGCCCAGTGTGCAGGGCGGGGCCGGGGGAGGCAGAGCAGAGAGTTGGCCCTCCTTCCCCAGGTGGTCAGGGAGGGCTTCCTGGAGGAGGCGTCCTTTCCCGTGGCATTTGAAGCACGTGGAGCAGGCCTTGTGGGATGGGAACGTGTGTCCTGGGGGGTGTACCCAATTCCCTGTGACTAAGGCACCTGACTCCTCCCCACCCCCCGCCTGCCCCTCCTCCCAGGGCAAGAGGGTGATCGGGGAGGACGGCAGCGAGGGCTACAGCGACCTGTTCCGGGAGAACGCCATGCTGCAGAAGGAGAACGGGGCGCTGCGCCTGCGGGTGAAGGCCATGCAGGAGGCCATCGACGCCATCAACAGCCGCGTCACCCACCTCATGAGCCAGGAGGCCAACCTGCTGCTGGCCAAAGCCGGTGAGTGGGTGCCCGGCCGGCGGGGCGCACCGGGGCTGGGGCCGGGGCTCCCTCCCCACCCCCGGCCAGGAGACGGGCCGGCTAGGCCAGCCCAGGAGCTCACAGATCGGTTCATGCGTGCATCTTTTTCCAATCAATTTTAACTTTTTTAAAATATATATTTTTTTTATTGATGAGAGAGAGAGAGAGAAAGAGAACCAGGGATCGGCTGCCTCCTGCGCGCCCCGCACTGGGGATCGAGCCTGCAACCCGGGCCTGTGCCCAGATGGGGAATCGAACCCTGGCCTCCTGGGTCATAGGCTGGCGCTCACCACGGAGCCACACCGGCCGGGCTTGACGTGGCTTTTGTCACTTACTCCCCCAGGTGACGGCAACGAGGCCATCGGCGCTCTGATCCAGACCTACATCCGGGAGATTGAGGAGCTGCGGTCAGTGAGCCCGGCACCCCTGGGACCCGGGACCCCCGGGGGCCTTGGCCAGGGGAGGGCGACCCGCTCACCCGCTCCCCGCCCCCTCACACCCCCCCCCCCCCCCCCCACAGGACAAAGCTGCTGGAGAGCGAGGCCATGAACGAGTCGCTCCGTCGCAGCCTCTCCCGGGCCTCGGCGAGGGGCCCCTACTCCCTGGGGGCGTCCCCCGCCGCCCCGGGGCTCGGAGGCAGCCCGGCCAGCTGCATGGAGGACGCCTCGGAGGTGATCCGCCGGGCCAAGCAGGACCTGGAGCGCCTCAAGAAGAAGGAGGTCAGGCAGCGGAGAAAGAGGCGAGTGAGCGCCCCGGGGTCGCACCGGGGTCACCTGGGGCTCTGAGCAGGCCGGCCAGCCTTTGGGGCAGAGCCACCCATGGCTCTTGTCCGCCCGGGAGAGGGGGGCGGCGAGTCCGGTAACTGTGGGACGGGGGGGGGGGGGGGGGGGGGGGGACGAGAAGGGCGGCCAGACTCTGCAGAGCAGGAACCCGGTCCTGTCCTGTGACCCCCGGACAAGACATGCCTCTCCCCCAACCCCCCCCTCCAACCCACCCCCACACACCCCGATGCTCAGGCAGGTCTGGCCCCCAACCCCGCCTGCCCTTCTCCCCCCGGCAGCCCCGAGAAGGAAGCCTTCAAAAAGAGGGCGAAACTCCAACAGGAAAACAGCGAGGAGACGGATGAGAATGAGGACAATGAGGTGGAGGAGGTGAGCGAGCCCTCCGCCCCTCCCCGCCCCTCCGCACACGCACCCCACTCCTGCTGGGGGGGCGCCCAGCACCTCCTTGTGCACTGGGCAGACAGCCCTTGGTCTGCCTCCTGCTCTCTCTGCTGGTTACCATGGTGATCTCCATCCCTCAGTCCCCTCCCTCATCCCACTGGGGGGGGGGGTCACTGCGGGGGGCGGGGGTCACTGGGGGGGGATGGGAAACTCCCTCCAGTTCGGAGGTGGCACCAGGTGCCCGACTAGGACCCCCCCCCGTTTCCCACCTGCGGGGGGATGTCTGGACCAGCCTCTGCTTCGGGGTGCCCCTCCCTGAGGCCGGGTCCAGCTTGTGGGGGAGGGGCCGCCCGCCCCCCCCCCCCCCAACGGCGCTTGGTGCGCAGGAGGAGGAGGACCCGGATGAGAGTGGCTGCGAGGAGGAGGAGGGGCGTGAGGACGAGGACGAGGACTCGGGCAGCGAGGAGAGCCTGGTGGACTCGGACTCGGACCCCGAGGCCAAGGGTGCGTGGCGTGCGCCCGGGCAGGGGGCCCCCGAAAGGCTGCTCCAGAGAGTGGGTGGCCGGGGCCCGGGACCCGGGACAGGAAACGGGGGACAGCAAGCAGCACCCAGGGAGGGTGACTCACGGAGGGTGACGGCGGCCGGGCGCTCCCCGTCCTCGTGACCCCCCACCTTGCCTGGCATTTCGGGGGGCTGCTCCGGAACTGTGTTTTCCCATCCGGCACCCCCAGCCCCCGGGTGGGATTTGTCGTTTCCTCCAGCCTCACCCCCCTGCCGGCTCCTCGCCCCGGTGCCCGGGCGCCCTGGGGCCCGCCCTGGCGCCCTGGGTCAGGCCCGTCTCTGCCCGCAGAGGTGAACTTCCAGGCCGACCTGGCCGACCTGACGTGCGAGATCGAGATCAAGCAGAAGCTGATCGACGAGCTGGAGAACAGCCAGCGGCGGCTGCAGACGCTCAAGCACCAGTACGAGGAGAAGCTGATTCTGCTGCAGAACAAGATCCGGGACACCCAGCTGGAGCGCGACCGTGTGCTGCAGAACCTCAGTGAGGCCCCGCCCACAGCCCGCGACCCCGCCTCTCCTGCTTCCTGGGTCCCGCCCACAGCCCCAGCCCTGCGGGCCCCGCCCCTCCTGCTTCAAGGCCCCGCCCCATCTCTGCCGACCCCGCCCCTCCTGCTTCCTGGGTCCCGCCCTCAGCCCCAGCCCTGCAGGCCCCGCCCCTCCTGCTTCAAAGCCCCCGCCCCATCTCTGCCGACCCCGCCCCTCCTGCTTCCTGGGTCCCGCCCTCAGCCCCAGCCCTGCAGGCCCCGCCCCTCCTGCTTCAAAGACCCGCCCCATCTCTGCTGACCCCGCCCCTCCTGCATCAAGGCCCCGCCCCATCTCTGCCAACCCCGCTTCTCCTGCTTCCTGAGTCCCGTCCCCAGCACCAGCCCTGCAGGCCCCGCCCCTCCTGCTCCAAGGCCCCGCCCCATCTCTGCTGACCCCGCCCCTCCTGTTCCCAAGCCCCAGCCCCAGCTCCGCAGGCCCCGCCCCGCCTGCCCCGTCAGCCCGCCTCCTCTTGCTCCTCAAGCCCCACCCACCGGTGCAAAGAGGGGCGTGGCCTCCCCAAGGTCCAGCAGGGCCCGTGGGGGACAGACATGACCCTTACGGCCACCTCTCTCTCTTGGGGTCCCCCCCTCCCCCGCGGCCCGCAGGCACCATGGAGTGCTACACGGAGGAGAAGGCCAACAAGATCAAGGCGGACTACGAGAGGCGGCTGCGGGAGATTGCACCGGGGACCTGCAGAAGCTGCAGGCCGCCCAGAAGGAGCACGCGCGGCTGCTCAAGAACCAGTCCCGCTACGAGCGCGAGCTCAAGAAGCTGCAGGCCGAGGTGGCGGAGATGAAGAAGGCCAAGGTGGGCCCGGGCGGGGGCTGGGGTGTCACCTCCGGACCCACCCACCCACCGCGGGTCTAGTCCTTGCCGTTCCCTCGCCTCCTCCACCCTGACCTGGTCCTGGGGCTGGTCCCTAACCCTCCCCCCCTCCGCCCCCCCCCCCCGAACCCCACCCCGTCAGCAGCGCAGCAAGTGCTCCATCCACACCGGGTCGCTAGCCTCCCGCAGCCTGGCCGGGCCCAGGACGGTGGCTTTGGGGAGAGGGACCGAGAGGGACCGGGGCCGGGGGCAGGGAGGGCCGGGGTGGGACATGGCTGGGCTGGTGGGTGGCCCAGGAGGTGCGGCAGCTCAGCGCCTGCGGAGGAGTGGGGGGCGGGCCTCAGGGGCCCCCTGGTAGGCTGCCCGGCTGCCCTCCTCCCCCGGCCCAGCGTCCTCACTCCCTGCAGCGAGTGGGCACCTGCTTACCCCGTCCGGTGCCCCCTCTGCCCGTCCAGGTGGCCCTGATGAAGCAGATGCGGGAGGAGCAGCAGCGGCGGCGGCTGGTGGAGACCAAGAGGAACCGGGAGATCGCGCAGCTCAAGAAGGAGCAGCGGCGACAGGAGGTGAGGGTGCCCTCCCCCCCTCTCCACCCCCAGCCCCCCCAGTCTGGGGCCTGCAGGCTTTGGCGTGGGAGTGGGGAGCTGGAGAGGCGGGGCCAGTAGAGTGGGGATGGGCGGTGGGCGTGGCCTGGAGCAGAGGGCGTGGTAGCGGGCGGGGCCGGTGACAGGAGGGCATGGTGGTGGGCGGGGCCTGGGCAGGAGGGCGGGGCGGTAGGCGGGGCCTCATTGAGGTTCTGCAGCCTCATGTTCAGGGGGAGGGACTGAGCTCCAAGAGGGGCAGGAGCTTGCCCGAGGTCCCCAGCAAGCAGAGCCCCCAGCCAGGCCTCCTGGCCCAGGGTGGGGATCAGAGGCCGCAGAATAGCCCTTTGGGGGGGCGGGCAGGCCGAGCTCTGGGCCCTTTGATCTGCCCAGGCCCAGGCCTCTGCCCACCAGCCCTGAGTGGGGACCCCGTCTCCCACCCGCAGTTTCAGATCCGAGCTCTGGAGTCCCAGAAGCGACAGCAGGAACTGGTGCTGAGGAGAAAGACCCAGGAGGTGAGGGGTGCCCCCCCCCCCGCCACAAAGCCACCCCCTTCGGATTCCACCCGGGCTGGGAACCTGGGCCCGGCTCCCTCCTTCCCCGCGGACACAGGCCTGGCCCGGGCTGAGGCCGGAGGGCCGGCTGCAGGCTCTGGTCCCACCTTTAAAAACAAACAAAAAAAAGTCTCTTCGGTGTTCATGTCACAGCAAACAGGGACCCTTGCTCAGCCCCAAGCCCCGGCCCGGACGGAGGGGCCCCTATGTTCTCCCTCCCTGCCCGCCCCCCCAATCTGGGCATTTTCTGGGTGCCGTGTACCCTGCTCACCGGGACCCTCCTCCATGGCCCCAGGTCTCTGCGCTGAGGCGCCTGGCCAAGCCCATGTCCGAGCGTGTGGCGGGGCGCGTGGGGCCGAAGCCCCCCACGCTGGACTCGGGGGCCGAGGTGTCCGCCAGCACCACCTCGTCGGAGGCCGAGTCGGGGGCCCGCTCTGTGTCCACCATCGTGCGCCAGTGGAACCGGAAAGTCAACCACTTCCTGGGGGACCACCCCGCGGCCACGGGCCACGGCGCCCGGCCGGCCAGGTGAGGGGGGCCGGGGAAGGCGGCCCGGGGAAGCGGGGCCCGTGGCAGCCGTGGCTGTCGGCCCCGGCGGGCCCCACCCAGCCCCGCTCCCCCGCTCCCCCGCTCCAGGAAGAAGTTCCAGAAGAAGGGCGCCGGCCAGAGCTCCAGCAAGGCCGCGCGGCTCAAGTGGCAGTCGCTGGAGCGGAGGGTCATCGACATCGTCATGCAGAGGATGACCCTCGTCAACCTGGAGGCCGACATGGAGCGGCTCATCAAGGTTGGCGCCCTCCCTCCCTCGGCACCCCGCCCCCCGTCAGCTCCCCTCCCTCCCTCTGCACCTCTCCCTTCCATCTTCACCCCACCCTCCCGTCTGCTCCCCTCCCTCCTTCTGTGCCCCTCCCTCCCTCTGCACCCTGCCCCCCCCCGTCAGCTCCCCTCCCTCCCCCCTGCACACCCCTCCCTCCCTCGGCACCCTGCCTCCCCTCAGCTCCCCTCCCTCCCTCGGCACCCCTCCCTCCCTCGGCACCCCGCCCTCCCTCTGCACCCCGCCCTCCCACCAGCTCCCCTCCCTCCCTCCTGCACCCCTCCCTCCCTCTGTACCCCTCCCTCCCTCTGCTCCCCTCCCTCCCTCTGTACCCCTCCCTCCCTCTGCTCCCCTCCCTCCTGCCTGCACCCCTCCCTCACATTTCCACCCCTCCCTCCCTCTGCCATCAGCTGTCACTTTAAAATATATATGTTTTTTTATTGATTTAAGAGAGAAAGGGGGAGGGAGATAGGGTTAGAAACATCCATGATGAGAGAGAATCACGGACCGGCTGCCTCCTGCACGCCCCCCACTGGGGATGGAGCCCACAACCCGGGCCTGTGCCCCGACCGGGAATCGAACCGTGACCTCCTGGTTCACAGGTTGACGCCCAACCCCTGAGCCGCCCGCCCGCCGGGCCGCCCGCTGTCCCTCTGACGGCTCAGGCAGGCTCTTCCGACCTTTCCTCGCCCCCGCCCCCTGGTCCTCACGGCAGCTCCTGAATACTGGGGTCCCCATGAGCCTACGCGGCGGGGGGAGGGGGAGCTGTGGGCAGGGCTGGACAGCACCCTGAGGCCCCCGCCCCCCCCCAGAAAAGGGAGGAGCTCTTCCTCCTGCAGGAGGCGCTGCGGGGGAAGCGGGAGCGGCTGCAGGCGGAGAGCCCCGAGGAGAAGGGGCTGCAGGAGCTGGCGGAGGAGATGGAGGCGCTGGCGGCCAACATCGACTACATCAACGACAGCATCTCCGACTGCCAGGCCACCATCGTGCAGCTGGAGGAGGCCAAGGTGCCGGGCGGGGCGGAGGGGGGTCCCGGGGGGGGGTGCAGGGTGGGTGCAGGGAGCGGGGTGCAGGGGGGTGCGGAGAATGGGGTGCAGGGGGTGCAGGGAGTGGGGTGCAGGGGGGGGTGCGGAGAATGGGGTGCAGGGGGTGCAGGGAGCGGGGTGCAGGGGGGTGCGGAGAATGGGGTGCAGGGGGTGCAGGGAGTGGGGTGCAGGGGGGGGTGCGGAGAATGGGGTGCAGGGGGTGCAGGGAGTGGGGTGCAGGGGGTGCGGAGAATGGGGTGCAGGGGGTGCAGGGAGTGGGGTGCAGGGGGGTGCGGGGAATGGGGTGCAGGGTGGGTGCGGGGAGTGGGGTGCAGGGGGGGTGCGGGGAATGGGGTGCAGGGGGGGTGCGGGGAATGGGGTGCAGGGTGGGTGCAGGGAGCGGGGTGCAGGGGGGTGCGGAGAATGGGGTGCAGGGGGGGTGCGGGGAATGGGGTGCAGGGGGTGCAGGGAGCGGGGTGCAGGGGGGTGCGGAGAATGGGGTGCAGGGAGTGGGTACAGGGGGGCTGCCAGGAGCGGGGTGCAGGGGGCGGGGTGCAGGGAGTGGGGTGCGGGGAGTGGGGTGCAGGGGGCGGGGTGCAGGGGGCGGGGTGCAGGGAGTGGGGTGCGGGGAGTGGGGTACAGGGAGCGGGGTGCAGGCAGGTGGGGCGGAGGGGGGTGCAGGGAGTGGGTACAGGGTGGGTGCAGGGAGCGGGGTGCAGGCAGGGGGGGTGCAGCCCTGCTGACCCGGCCCTGTGCCTCCGGCCCCAGGAGGAGCTGGACTCCACAGACACGTCGGTGGTCATCAGCTCCTGCTCCCTGGCCGAAGCCCGCCTCCTGCTGGACAACTTCCTCAAGGCGTCCATCGACAAGGTGGGCGGCCGCACGGCTCCCGGACGGGACCCCCACCCCCTCCCCGCCTGTCATCTCGGAGCCACATCACTCCCAGGCTCGGGCAAGCCGCCGCCGCCTCCCCGCCCAGCCCCGTCCCAGCCCGGGAACGGGCTGACTGACGACAGACGCCCCGAGGCTGTGGCTCGCTCGGCGGCGGCGTCTTTAACGAGCCGACGCCCGCGAGTGGCTGGGCCGGGCGCCTGGCGCGCAGCCGTGCCTCCGTGGAAGGGGACCCGACGCCCCGGCCCAGGCCCATCCGGAGCCGGGCGGGGCTCGAGTCCGCTGGAGGCGGAGGGCAAGTGTGTGAACGTGTGCTGGGTGGGGCAGCGCGGGCGGGCGGACGGACGGACGGACCACATCCCGCCAGCAGGGTTTATGCCGGGACAGCCGGGGTCCCGGGCGTGTCTTGTGTTGGACGCAGGGTGTGCTTCCTCGCCCCGGGCTGTGGCCTTCGGGGACAGGCACCCCGTGGGGTGAATGCAGTCCAGCTCTGGACCGGGGGGAGCCTGCACCCCCCACCCCACCCCCCCAACTCCTCACCCGTCCCCCTTCATCTTTTTTTTTAAATATATTTTTATTGATTTCAGAGAGGAAGGGGGAGAGAGAGAGAAACGCCCATGCTGAGAGAGAATCGTGGATCAGCTGCCTCCTGCACACCCCACCCTGGGGACGGAGCCCCCCAAAGACCCCATTAAAGACAGTCCCATCCTGAGGTCCTGTGTGGGGACAGTCAGGGGCCCGTGAGCGCACCCCGGGTCTGAGCCAGGCACAGGTGACGTCTGGGAGTGATGGGGGGCCCTCCAGGGTGCCCCCCTGGGAGCCGGTGGCGTGAGGGCAGTGACGGGGTGCCCCTGGCCCCCGGCCGGGAAGGGTCACCCAGCCGGCTCCCCGTCCCCAGGGGCTGCAGGTCGCCCAGAAGGAGGCGCAGATCCGGCTGCTGGAGGGGCGGCTGCGGCAGACCGACCTCGCCGGCTCCTCCCAGAACCACCTGCTCCTGGACGCGCTGCGGGAGAAGGCGGAGGCTCACCCCGAGCTGCAGGCCCTCCTCTACAACGTGCAGCAAGGTGTGCGGGGGGGCGGCCCGGGCCTCAGGGCTCCGGGGGTGCTCCCGGCTCCGACCCGGGGACCCTGGCTTCCCCAGAACTCTGCCCAAACCCATCTGACCCCCCCTCTCTGTCACCCCCCCCCCCCCCCCGAAGAGAACGGCTACGCCAGCACCGACGAGGAGGTCTCCGAGTTCTCCGAGGGCAGGTGAGTCCCCCGTCGCGGGAGAGGCAGCTCCCCGCGGACCTGGGAGCGGGGGAGCCACGGGGCCCGGCCCGGATGGGGGTCCCCGGGCTCCAGGGCGCACCCAGGCTCTCGGGGTCCTGAACTCGCCCTGCTCCTTCCTCAGCTTCTCCCAGTCCTTCACCATGAAAGGGTCCAGCAGCCACGACGATTTCAAGTTCAAGGTGAGCCCCTCGGGAGGCCGGCGGGGGCCCCTCTGCCCTCCCCCCTCCCCCTCCCCCCCAGCCCGACCCCGTGCTGCTTCCTGTGGGGACGGGTCTAGCCTGGGACTGGAGGGGGCGGGCGGGTGCAGGTGTGACACCGGGTGCAGCCTGTTCTTTTTGAAGCGGGGGGCGGGGGGTGAGGGCGGGGGGAGAGGAAGGGGAGGATCGGCCTGAGCCATTGCCTGGTGACCTCACCACAGCCCAGGGCCCCCCCCCTTCCCCCGCCCAGACCCCAGCCACCAACTCACCAGGTGGCTGGTTGTTGTACGCGCAGCTCCGTCGGCCACCAGCAGGGGCAGCAGCGAGGCCTCTGGGGACCTGGGAGGGTGCGGGGAGGCTTGAACCAAGAAACGGGATTTTTTGGGGGGGGGAGAGAGGAAGGGAGAGGGAGAGGGAGAGAGAAACATCCGTGATGAGAGGGAATCATGGGTCGGCGGCCTCCTGCACGCCCCCCACTGGGGATCGAGCCTGCAACCCCGGGCATGTGCCCTGACGGGGAATCGAACCGTGACCTCACGGCAGGAAACGGGTGTTCTTAAGAGAGAATTGTCCCTGGCCAGTTTGGCTCAGTGGATAGAGCGTTGGCCTGAGGACTGAGGGGTCCCGGGTTCGATTCCGGTCAAGGGCATGTACCTTGGTTGCGGGCACATCCCCAGTGGGAGGTGTGCAGGAGGCAGCTGATGGATGTTTCTCTCCCATCAATGTTTCTGACTCTCTCTCCCTCTCCCTTCCTCTCTGTAAAAAATCAATAAAATATATTTTTTTAAAAAAAGAGAGAGAGTTGTGCACAGTTCGGGGTACACGTTTGGGGTGCTCAGTCCACGTAAGGGCAGAAGATCCGTGTCTGCCGCCTTGCGTTCGCCAGAAGCCTGAGAGACGGGCTCAGGGTGGTGTCTGGCGGGTCCACGCGTCCCCCCTGCGGGACGGCGGTCCACCCCGACGGGTGCTTCCCTCCCAGGGCGAGCCCACGCTGTCGGCCCAGATCAAGGCGGCGTCGGCCGAGTGCCTGGGGCCCCCGCTGGACAGCTCCACCAAGAACATCACCAAGTCCCTGGCCTCGCTGGTGGAGATCACGGAGGACGGCGTGGGCTTCTCCGTGCGCGACCTCTACCCCCGCGACAAGGTCTCACGCACCGTCAGCCTGCCCACCAGAGGCAGCACCTTGTAAGGCGGGCGGCGGCGGGGGCGGGTGGGCGGCCGGCGGGGGCGGGCGGGGAGCCGGCCCGCCGGGCTGTCCGGGCCTCACCGGTCTCCCTCCTCCAGCCCCCGGCAGTCCCGAGCCACCGACACGTCCCCCCTGACCCGAAGGAAGTCGTACGACCGCGGGCAGCCCGTCAGGTGAGCGCGTGTCCCGGCCCGGCAACGGCGTGGCTGCCCGTCGGGGCCCGGGCGGCGTGAGTGGCGGTGACGTCCACGCTGTGGATCCTCTCGGGCGCGTTCTCGTCCGGGCCCCACGACGCCACCCATCCGCCCCCAGGCTCCCTCCCCCGCCCTGCCCTGCGTGGGCTCGGACGCCAAACCTCCCTCAGCACCTAGAATGGAGGCCGAGCCCGCAGCTAAAATCGTTGGTGGGTGTGTGTTGGTGGCTTCATCATTGCCCGGATGTCCTTCACCCCCTTCTTTTATTTTTAATCGATTTTTATTGATGTCAGAGAGGAAGGGAGAGGGAGAGAGAGAGAGAGAGAGAGAGATGATGAGAGAGAATCACGGATCGGCTGCCTCCTGCACGCCCCCTACTGGGGATCCAGCCCACAACCCGGGCATGTGCCCTTGACCGGGAATCGAACCCTGACCTCCTGGTTCCGAGGTCGACCCTGTAACAACTGAGCGACCGGCTAGGGCAGTGGTTGGCAAACTCCTTAGTCCACAGAGCCAACTATCAACAGCACAACGACTGACATTTCTGTGGAGAGCCACGTTTTTTAAACTTAAACTTCTTCTAACGCCACTTCTTCCACATGGACTCGCCCAGGCCGTGGTGTTTTGTGGAAGAGCCACACTCCAGGGGCCAAAGAGCCGCACGTGGCTCGCGAGCCGCCGTTTGCCGACCACGGGGCGAGGGCACCCAAGCGTTTTAAGGAGCAGGGACCCGCCAGCCACGACACGCGTGTGTCTGAGGCCGGGCTGCGTAAGAATGGCTCCCGACGCCGTGTGGAGAGCTGGGCTCCGGGCTGGGGCGGCCCCTGACACGCCGCTCTCTGTCCCCGCTCGGCAGGTCCACGGACGTGGGGTTCACGCCCCCCTCGTCCCCTCCCACGCGGCCACGCAACGATCGTAACGTCTTCTCGCGTCTGACGAGCAATCAGAGCCAGGGCTCAGCGCTGGACAAGTAAGGGCCAGCGCCGGGCGGGCTGTTCGAGGGGAGGGGGCCCACGGAGTGGCCGTGGCCGTGGCTGTGGCCGTGGGCAGGGCTGGCGCGGCTGGGCGGCCCCCGGACATTCTGTTCCGGCCCCACTCCCGGCTTCTCTGTCTTTTCCGTCTTGACCGGGGACCCGTCTGTTCCCTGAGGGAGCTGGCACCTCGGGAGCGAGCTAGCAGGGGCGGACGGGGGCGCTCAGGCCCCCACAGGCCCCCACAGGCCCTGAATCCTCCGTGGCTGGTGCCTTGGTTCTCGGAAGCTCCTTCCTCCAGCCTCACCAGCCCCCTCCCCTCCCCAAACGCTCACACAGGCCCCAAAGGCGTCCCCTGTCGCCTTCCCGTGGCCGCGTCGGCTCACCCCACGGTGCGCCCCCTGCTGGTGTGATGGGGATGACAGCCGTCCCACGTGGCACCTGCTTTCACCCCAGGTTTCCCCTGAGCCACAGCCCGGCCGTGCGGAGCCCTGCCCGCCTCGCAGGAGCGGGAACGAGGCTCAGGCAGGCCCGCGGGCGTCCGCCCAGGAAGTGCACAGCCGGCGAGGGCCGAGCTGCCCGTGTGCCTAACGGGGGCTCTGCCCGGGGGGGAGGGGCCTGTCCTCCATGAGCTCCTCTTCACACTCCCTGCCGGCCCCGCCCTGGCCCACGCCAACCAGGGTTCCCTCCCAGCCAGGTGCCCCCCAACCCAGTGCCCCTCCCACCCGCCTTCAAGGTCTCTCACCATCCCAGCTTGTGGGTCGTCCAGACCCTGGTCCATCCAGGGTCATCCAGGGGTCATCCAGACTCGGTCCATCCAGGGTCATCCAGGGGTCATCCAGACCTCAATGCATCCAGGGTCATCCTGACCCCGGTTCATCCAGGGGTCATCCAGGGTCATCTTGACCTCAATCCATCCAGGGTCATCCAGACCTTGTCTATCCAGGGGTCATCCCGACCTCAGTCCATCCAGGGTCATTCACACCTCGGTCCATCCAGGGTCATCCAGACCTCGGTCCTGTCCGGGGGTCCAGGTCCTGGGGTGCATGTGAGGTGCACAGCTCCAGGCAGTTTCACACGCTCCCCAGGAACAGGGGGCTCCCGGGGACAGGGGGCTCTGTGAAGAGCCGGCCCCTGAGGAGTTGCAGGGGCAGCCCCCTCCGGGGTGGGAGGAGCAGTCGGGCCGGCCGGTGGGGTGGGGGCCCCCAGCGTGTGGATGGGGCAGCAAACAGCCCCGGAGCAGTCTCCCCAGAGCGGGGGGCCGGCGATCCCGCGTCGTCCTCGGGGTGGGGGGCCCCCATCCTCCCCTGCCAGCTCCCAGGCCAGCCCGCCCCCTCCCCCGCCCTGCTGTCCCCGGCGCCTCCCCCCTCTGCCTCTCTCCACTCCCCTCCAGGAGAATAACCGCCCTGACCCGCTGCTCCGCGCCCGTGTGTGCCCCGCCCCCTAATCCAGCTAACTTTCTGCCCTCCCAGGTCTGATGACAGCGACTCCTCTATGTCCGAGGTCCTGAGGTACAGACGGCCGCGTCCTGTCCCAACCCTCTCGCTCGCTCCTCTCTCTCTTTCTCTCTCTCTCTCAGCCCCTCCCGCCTGCACCCCTGTCCTCAGCATGCACCCCTCCTCTCCTCGGCCCCCAGGACCCTTCCCGCCCCTGGTTCCTCCTCTCCCGGCGGCTGCCTGGCCTCTACTGCCCCCACCGACCGGCTGGAGCTGGGGGCTCGCGCGGGGAGGGGCGTGCGGTCACTTGTCACGGCCTGTCTTCTGCTCCCTCGTCACCTGGGGGGTGGGGCGGCGGGGAGCATGGAGCCTGGGGGGCGGGCCGGGCAGGGTGTGGACGGCTGTGCTCGGGGTCCTGGGGGCGCTCGGTCTGTGTCGGTGCCTCACACTTAGACCCCCACTCTGCCCCACCCCCATCTCCTGGCACAAGGATGAGGAGTGCCCTGGGGATGGGGGACCCCTCTCCCCCAGCCAACCCAGCACAGCACCCCACACTCAGAGTGCATCCCAGGTCCCGAGGGCCTGAGCACAAGGCACAGCTGAGCTGAGAGCTCTCCCACCAAGCCCTCTGCTCACCGCTCGCCGACCCTGGGTGTTGGCCATCCTGCCATCCCCACCCCCACCCCCACGGGATCTACCAGCCTCTCACGAGGAGGGTTAGCCCTTTAACCACTGCCCACAGCCCTCCCGGGCCTTCCCGCCACAGCTGGGCGCCGGCGAGAGGCGGGAGCTCGGATACGTGGGAGGCTGCTCCGTGCGTGCCCTTGACCGGCACTGACCTGTTGGACCCTTGTCGGACCGCGCCCTCGGGGCTGGGCTGCCTGAGTCCCTGGGGCCATGAGCAGCCTGCGGGAGGGACATGGGTCAGTTCATCCCGCCCTCGGCCACCGCGCCCGCCCCTGTCTGTCGGCACGGCGTTCTCTTTGGAAAAGAGCGAGGACATGTTTTCAGACCCGCACACAACCTGGCCGGGGCCTCACGCCATCCAGGGTCATCCAGACCTCGGTCCATCTATATATATAGAAGCCTAATAGGCAAAGTGTCCCCTCAGGAGTTCGACTGACTGGGAGTTCAGTCGCTCGCTATGACGTGCGCTGACCACCAGGGGGCAGCACGGAACGCAGGGAGTCCCTGGCCGGCAGCCGGCAAGCTGTGCACAAATTTCGTGCACTGGGCCTCTCGCTGAGAAATACAATCTCCACCCCGAGCCCACAGGGGCTGGTGGGGGGGCCGTGGGGGCCCAGACCTCCCCAGCCAGCGCTGAGCTCGGGTCCCTAAGGGGGTTGAGCCCTTTGTCAACAACCCTCACAGGTCCTGCCGTGCTGGTCCCACCCGGGGGCCGTGGGTGGGTGTGCGTCTGGGTGGGGGGGCAGGCCCCGGCGGATGGAAATGCTGAACGGGCCCTAGCTGGTTTGGCTCAGTGGATAGAGCGTCGGCCTGCGGTCTGAATGGTCCCGGGTTCGATTCCGGTCAAGGGCATGTACCTTGGTTGCGGGCACATCCCCAGTAGGGGGTGTGCAGGAGGCGGCTGATCGATGTTTCTCTCTCATCGATGTTTCTAACTCTCTCTCCCTCTCCCTTCCTCTCTGTAAAAAATCAATAAAATATATATATTTAAAAAAAAGAAATGCTGAACGGAGTGCAGGGCGGTGACCCCGGCCCCTCCCTCTGCGCCCGGCCCCCCTGGGCTCCCTGAGGCAGCCTGGGGGAGTCGTGGGGTTGCAGGACCCCCAGCCCCTGGCCTCCGCCGGCCCAGCTGGCGTTTTATTTTGTTTTTAAATCTATTTTTTTTTAATTTTTAAAAAATATATATTTCTTTGTTGACTTCAGAGAGGAAGGAAGAGGGAGAGAGAGATAGAAACATCCATGATGGGAGAGAATCACGGATCGGCCGCCTCCTGCACGCCCCACACTGGGGATGGAGCCCACCACCCGGGCCTGTGCCCTGAGCGGGAATCGAACCCTGACCTCCTGGCTCCCAGGTCGACGCTCAGCCCCTGAGCCAGGCCGGCCGGTGGGCCTGGGCGCTTTTAGGTCTCCGGACGCGGTCAGGCTGGCGGGGGCGGGAACTGGCCGAGGGCAGGGCTGCGCCTAGACAGGGGTGAGACTCCCGGCCGGCCCCCACCTGCCTGCACACCCGCTTCCTGGCTCAGGCTGCTGGCGGGGCTGGAGCCTTCTCGGTCAAGCCCAGGTCCCTGCTCCACCCTGTCCCCCCCCCTCGGCCGGGCGGGGGTCCCCAGCTGACGGTGTCTCTCTCCCTCTGTCCGGAAGGGGGATCATCACGCCGGTGGGAGGAGCCAAGGGCGGGCGGACGGCCCCGCTGCAGTGCGTGTCCCTGGCCGAGGGCCACACCAAGCCCGTCCTCTGCCTGGACGCCACGGACGAGCTGCTCTTCACCGGCTCCAAAGGTGGGTGGCGCCCCGGCCGGTGTGGCTCAATGGGTAGAGCGTCGGCCTGTGGACCTTAGGGTCCCGGGTTCGATTCCCGGTCGAGGGCACGGACCTCGGTTGTCACAGGCTCGGCCCCAGGCCCTGGTCTGGGTGCGAGCGGGAGGCCACCTGTTCTCACATCGATGTTTCTCTCTCTGTGTCTCTCCCTCTCCCTTCCACTCATTCTAAAAAAATGCATGAAGACTGTCCTGGGTGCGGGGGCGGGGGGGGGGGGATTAACAACAACCAATAAATAAGTAAAATCTTTAAGCCCTGGCTGATGCGGGTCAGTGGATAGAGCATCGGCCTGCAGACTGAAGGGTCCCGGGTTCGATTCTAGTCAAGGGCACAGGCCCCGGGGTGCAGGCTTGATCCCCAGTAGGGGGCGTGAAGGAGGCAGCCGATCCATGATTCGTTCATCATTGATGTTTCTGTCTCTCTCTCCCTCTCCCTTCCTCTCTGAAATCCATAAAAAATAAATTTAAAAAAATTACTTAAAAAAATAAATAAAAATAGTTCTTAAAAATAATAATAATAGCCATGACTGGTTTGGCTCAGTGGATAGAGCGTCGGCCTGCGGACTGAAGGGTCCCGGGTTCGATTCCGGTCGAGGGCATGTACCTTGGTTGCGGGCACATCCCCAGTGGGGGGTGTGCAGGAGGCAGCTGATCGATGTTTCTCTCGCATCGGTGTTTCTGACTCTCTCTCCCTCTCCCTTCCTCTCTGTAAAATATCAATAAAATATATTTTAAAATAATAATAATAATGATAATGATGCCTGCTCTTAGCAGTCAGGGCAGCGGGCACGGACGGCGTCGGGGGGACTTGCTTGAGCAGACGGGGTCTGACGTCCGGGCCCCCATCTCTCTGAGTTGCCACCACCCCTGGGAGCTGGCGCCCAGCCCCGGCCCGGGATCCGCTGTCCCTGGCGCTGACGCCTGCCCCGCCCCGCTCTCCGCCCACAGACCGCAGCTGCAAGCTGTGGAACCTGGTCACGGGCCAGGAGATCGCCGCCCTGAAGGGCCACCCCAACAACGTGGTCTCCATCAAGTACTGCCGCCACTCGGGCCTCGTCTTCTCCGTGTCCACCTCCTACGTCAGGGTGTGGGACATCCGGGACTCGGCCAAGTGCATCCGCACCCTCACGTAGGTGCTCCTCCCGGGAGGAGGGGGGAGGGGGCGGGGGTGCTGGCCGCCCGGGGGCCCTACTCAGGACAGCCTGGTTCTGAGGGCCTGCCGTCCACCGAGGTGGAGCGGAGCGGAGCTCTGCTCGGGTCTCGGGGGGAAGTGGCGGCTCCGGTCCGTCAATCAGGGAGGACTTCCTGGAGGAGGTGGCTTACGGGCCTGCTCCGAGGGAGGTGAGTGGAGTCTCCTGGCCAGGCCGGTGCGGATGGGCCGGTTTCACCTCTGACCTCGCCTCCCTTCCTCCCGGGCAGGTCCTCGGGTCAGGTGATCTCGGGCGACGCCTGCGCGGCCACCTCCACGCGGGCCCTCACCAGCGCGCAGGGCGAGCACCAGATCAACCAGATCGCCCTCAGCCCCTCGGGCACCATGCTGTACGCCGCCTCGGGCAACGCCGTCCGCATCTGGGAGCTCAGCAGGTGGGGGAGGGGGCCTGGGGAGAAGTGGGGGGAGGGCTGGGGTTGGCCGAGGGAGGGTGCACAAGTCTCAGCTCGGGGTGACCCCCGCCCCCAGGGCCGGCTGGTCTTCGCTGTGCTGCTCCCCGTGTCCCCGGAGACACCCCCCTCCCCCGGGGAATGAGCGGCCCCGGAGGGAGGAGAGGCCCTGGCCAGGTGCATACCTGCCCCCCGGGCCCACCCCCTCCCCACCCCCTCCCCACCCCGGTCCCCCTGACCCTCCTGCCCTGCCGGGCCCTCCCGCAGGTTCCAGCCCGTCGGCAAGCTGACCGGCCACATCGGGCCCGTGATGTGCCTGACGGTCACCCAGACGGCCAGCCAGCACGACCTGGTGGTGACCGGCTCCAAGGACCATTACGTCAAGGTGCCCCCCGCCCCCCCCCCCCCCGCGGCCTTGGGACCCTCGTGGAAAAAATGCAATTTCTGGGATTTTTAAAATATATAATTTTATTGATTTCAGAGGGAGAGGGAGAGAGAGAGAGAGAGAGAGAGAAACATCCATGATGAGAGAGAATCATGGATCGGCTGCCTCCTGCACGCCCCACACTGGGGATGGAGCCCACCACCCAGGCAGGTGCCCTGACCGGGAATCGAACCCGGGACCCTTCAGTCCGCAGGCCGGCGCTCTATTCACTGAGCCACACCAGCCAGGGCCTCATGGATGTTTCTATCTCCCTCTCCCCTGCCTTCTTCTCTGAAATCAATAAAAATGTATGTTGTTGTTTTTGTTTTTTTTTTAAATAAAAAGAACGTTAGACGGAGGCACACACCGTTCTCCGCAGCAGCTCATGCTGAGCTGGGGTTCCCCTGCAGGAACTTAAGTCCGTGCCCCCACACCCCGCCCCTGGGAAGGGCCCCTGGGCTGGGCTGCCACTGGGTGTGGGGGGGGGGCCAGACCTCGGGGTCGCCGGCTCCTGGGCCCCCGGGCTGCACCCCAGTGGGCGGCTCTGGGCCAACCCGTCCCCCGCCCGCCCACAGATGTTCGAGCTGGGGGAGTGCGCGGCGGGCACCATCGGCCCCACCCACAACTTCGAGCCCCCGCACTACGACGGCATCGAGTGCCTGGCCATCCACGGGGACGTGCTGTTCAGCGGCTCCCGGGACAACGGCATCAAGAAGTGGGACCTGGAGCAGCAGGAGCTCATCCAGGTGCTGGGGGGGGCCGGGCGGGGCTCCCCCAGCCCCAGCCAGAGCCACCCCAACCCTCTGCACCCCCTCCCTCGCCTGCCCGCCCTCCCCTCTTCTTCCCCTGCCCCGGGCTTGACAGGGAAGCCCATCCCTGTCATTTTTAAAATTGATTTCAGAGAAGAAGGGAGAGGGAGAGAGAGAGAAACATCCATGATGAGAGAGAAACATGGACCGGCTGCCTCCTGCACGCCCCGCACTGGGGATCGAGCCCACACCCCGGGCCTGTGCCCTGATGGGAATTGAACTGTGACCTCCTGGTTCATAGGTCAACGCTCAACCCCTGAGCCAGGCCGGGCGGGGAGCGTTGGTTTTCTTTGACCCTCTGAGGGCGAAGGCTGCTCCTCCAGGGCGGGGTCTCGGGTTCGAGCCTGGGACGGTCGAAGCCTCCCTCTCTGGGCCCGGAAGTCCCGGCACGGCTGGGGCCCTGGCTGCTGGGGACCCGGGAGGCAGAGGGGCAGGCGGGTGCCGGGTGCGGGTCCCGTCCCCGCGTCCCCCGCGGGCCCTCACCCGCCGCTCCCCCCACAGCAAATCCCCAACGCGCACAAGGACTGGGTGTGCGCCCTGGCCTTCGTGCCCAGCCGGCCCATGCTGCTGAGCGCCTGCCGCGCCGGCCTCATCAAGGTCTGGAACGTGGACAACTTCACGCCCGTCGGCGAGATCAAGGGCCACGAAAGCCCCATCAACGCCGTGTGCACCAACGGCAAGCACATCTTCACCGCCTCCAGGTGGGCGGCGGGCGGGGCGGGCGGTGCACGGCCCGGTGAGGGCCACGGGCCGGGAGGGGGTGCCAGGCGGACCCCCAGGGCCCGGGGGCAGGGCAGCAGGCAGGCGCCGGCCCGGCCAGGCCTTGCCCACCAGCCCCCCGACACACAGCAGACCCCCTCCTCCGGCTGCCCTCACACCTGTCCAGGTATCTTCCATCACAGCGCAGCCCACCCGCCCATCCGACCCAGCTCCGTCCCCGTCCAGGGCACGTGCCCGGGCACTCCGGGCCACCGGGCGCTACTCACAGGGGCCTCTTCCCTTCTCGTTCCGAACTTGACCTTGACCTTGACCCTTCTCTCCCCCTCCCCTCCCGTCTTCTTGCTCCGCCTCTCTGCCTCTCTGCCTCTCTCCCCCTCTCTCCCCGACAGCGACTGCCGGGTAAAGCTGTGGAATTACGTCCCGGGACTCACCCCCTGCCTTCCGCGCCGGGTCCTGGCCATAAAGGGCCGAGCCACCACCCTGCCCTGACCCCGCCTCCTCTCCCCCCCTCCCCCTCTCTCTCCCCCTCTCTCCACCTCGATCTGAGCTGCTTCTCCACGGTACGAGTCTGTTTTACTCCTCCTGGCTCCCTCCAGCCCCCCCTCCTCCAGCCCCCACTTCCGAGCATGAGCAGTGAGCGGGACAGACCCCGGGCCAGGGGGCCAGGCAGTGGACGGCCGTGGGGGCCCGTCCGGGGCTGGACGGAACCAAAGCGGGGAAAACTCGGGATAAGGAAGAGCAGGCCCCGCCCTCTGCCCGGCACCCTCCCCCCTCGGCCTCACCGAGCCCGCCCTGGGCCCCGGCCTTGTCTGGGGAGTTGGGGGCACCTGGGCATGGCCGGCCGGGCCCCCGTCCGAGCTGACCGGCCGCGCGCTGTCCTCCGCAGTGACCTGACGGTGAAGTTCTGGAGCGTTCGGCGGCTACCCCGGGGCCCGCCCTAGGGCTGAGGTTGGAGGACACCCCAAGCCTTGGCCCCCCACAGCCCGGAAGGCGTGGAGGGGACACCGTGGCCGATGGGGCCGGCGGCCTGGGTGTGGCCCCTCCCTGCTCTCCTTCCCCCCTCGACCTCTGGAGGATGGACATGACCCCTGACCCCTCCCACAGCCTCCCTCCCGCCGCCTCTCGGGGAGAGAGAAGAGGGGGGACATTTAAGCTGTGACGCCCAAGGGCATTCCCCCTCTTGTTTCTCTCCTTGGCCAGCAGCCCCCCCCCACCCCCACCCCCACCCCCACCCCAGCCTCTGGACACTGCACCTGCCTCTGAGCCCAAACCACAGACCTCAGGTAACCACGGAAACCAGGGGTCGGCAGCTGGCCCTGCCGCTCAGCTCAGCCCCTTGGCGCCGCTCCCAGCCGCCCCGCCGATTCTCGGGGTCCCTCTGACGGCGATTCTCGGGGTCCCTCTCTGACGGCGATTCTCGGGGTCCCTCTCTGACGGCGATTCTCGGGGTCCCTCTCTGGCGGGGCCGAGGCGGGGCCGCTGCGAAGACCCCTCGGGCAGCCGGGCCGCCGTCCTCCTTATTTATTTGTATCGGTTGCTCTCGCCTCCTGGAAATGGACTTGAACTTTCTTCCATGCGGCTGTCCCTCTGCTTTTGGGGGCCAGGAACCCCGCCGGGGACCCCCCCCCCCCGTGACGGCCCTCGGGGCCACCCCCCTCTTGACTGCAGCTCAGGCTGACCCCACGTTGCCCCGGGGACCCCACCTCCCGGCCGCCTGGTGCTCCAGTGCCTTCCTCATCCGTCCGGGCCCGGCTCCCGGGCTGGGCACCCCGACACCAGCCTCCTCTGTCTCCTCACTCGGGGGGTCTCATGCCCACGGCCCCCGGAAGGCGGGGTGCCCCACCCCCAGCCCAGGGCCCCGTGGGGCAATGTGGGAAGCAGCTCGGATGCCGCCCCCCTTCCCCGCCCCGTCCCGTGCCCTCGCCCCGACCAGGAATCGAACCGTGACCCCCTGGTTCCGAGGCCGACGCTCAGCCACGGAGCCACGTGGGCCGGGCAGGGAGGCAGTCTTAGCTGTGAACGGAATGCACCTGCTGAGGCCTGGCCCGCCTGGCCCCCTGCCCTGCCGGGACCGTCCCAGGCCGTCCTGCCGTGAGTGGCCGGCTGGACGGGCGTGTGACCTCCCCCTCGTGCCGACAGACACGCCCTTGCCTGCCCGCGGGACCGGCTGCCTCCCACACTGGAGACCCCTCTCCCGGCCCTCCAGGGGCGTCCCTGCTCCCCGGCCCCCCACCTGGACAGAGGGCTCCCCCGTAAGGAAAACGTGCATGCATGATGTTCCCACGACGATGAAGAGGCTCCGAGAGAGACCGCTGTCCTCGGCGGGCGGGGCCCAACCTGGGGCGACGGCCCTGTGGCTGCTGGCGTCTCGCACACAGGGGACCTTTTGGGGGTGACCTTCCGGGGGTGGCCTGGAGGCCTCACGGTGCTTGTCTGCTGTTCCCGACGGGCCCGCTACCTCACGGCACCGGCTCTGCCGTCCTGGCGACACTTGAAGTCCCTCCGAGCTCCCCAGCTCCGGCCTCTCCACCCCCCACCCCCCTCGCGCCCGGGGGAGGCCGGGGGCACAGCTGGGGGGGGGGGGCCGCCGCCGCCTTGCACACGCCTCCCTCGCGTCGGAAGCACAGATTGGTTGTGGTTTGAGCACAATGGCGGGCGGCTGTGCGCGCCGGGCTGGGAGACTCTGGGCAGGTTCGGACCAGGGCTGCCACATGGGGGGCGGGGGGAGTGGGGGCGGCCCTCGCTCAGACCAGGCCTCGCCCGGGGCTCAGCCTAATTTGGGGCCACGTCTTCTTCCTCTTCTGTACCCCCTCCCCCGCCGCCCCCCCCCCCACCCCCAAGGACCTGAGGCCAGGCCACCTCGGGCCAGGCCACGTGGGAGTGCCATGGGCCCCGCACCCCAAATCTTTCCCTGCCTGAGCCCATGCGGGGTCCCTGTGAGTCCGGGCCCACGTCCCTTGACCCCCGTGAGTGTTTTTTAAATGTTCATTTCAGAGGGAGAGGGAGAGAGAGAGAGAAACATCCACGAGGAGAGAGAATCACGGATCGGCTCCCTCCCGCACGCCCCACCCTGGGGATGGAGCCTGCAACCCGGGCCTGTGCCCTGACCGGGAATTGACCCCTTGACCTCCTGGCTCATAGGTCGATGCTCAGCCCCCGAGCCACGCCGGCCGGGCCCCTACGAGTGCTTTTGGAGCCACTTGGCAAGCAGAGGGGACGGGGTGCACGGAGGGCAGTGTCCTGTCCCCCCCCACCCCCCGCCGCCTGCTGCCCGGAGCGCCTCGGCGCCGTCCTGGGTCCAGCCCCGTCCGCAGTATTAGCCGCTCAGTGTTGGCCTCAGTGGAGTGACTCCCCGTGGCCGTCGGAGTGACTGTCCAGGCAGGAGGAAAGGGCAGTGGCTGGGACCCCCACCCCCACCCCTCACGGCAGCTGCCGCCCTCTGGGGCCGGGGCCGGGGCTGGGGCTGGGCCTGGGGCACGGACTGCACCAAACAGCTGCAGCAGGCCGCGGCCGCACTTTCTCACGCTGGCCTGCTTGGGGGGACGCAGGTGGCAGCTGCTGGGATGGCGGGCGGGGGCGGGCGGGGTGCCCAGCTCCATCGGAAACCGTCCCGGGCTCCCTCCCGTGCGGTCTGGGTGGGTGCGGGCACCACCCCTCCAGCTGCCTCAGCCCCTGCCTGTGCCTTCGAGTCTGTGCCCGAGCGAGAGCTGAGCTCCTTCCCAGGGGGCGGCCCAAACCGGGGCCCCCGCCCCCCCCCCCCTGCCGTCCCAACTGGAAGCTGCCTGTCGTACTCTTAGCTCGGCCGCCGCGCCCCCCACAGGCCCCCCTCCCCAGCCTCACCCCCGCTCCTGGCCCCCAGATCCTGCGCTGCCTGCTCTCCCACGGACAAGGAAAGTTCTCTCTCTTCTGTGGCATCTTCGTTCTATCCCCCATCCCCCCGACCCCTCCCAGCACTCAGATGAGCCCAGCCCGACCCGACCACACCCCAGGCCAGTCCTGGGGACCCACCCACGTCCTGAGGTCCGTGCCCAGGAGTGGAACCTGCCCCGCGAAGAAGAGCCCACCAGCTCTTCTCCAGCCTCCACCCCTGCCTGCCCGCCCAGGCCGCGGGTTCCGTGGGCCCCCATTCCTCGCCGCGTGGCCAGCACAAGGTGTATGTACGTTTTGTACCTCCGCCCGCACTGTACATAGTGTATGAGAGTTATTTAAGCCTCTGCTGTACAGCTCTGTCCCCGGACCGGATGTGTGTGCCCTCGGACGTTGTCGTAATAAAACCCGAATGGCCGTGGCCGGTGGGGTGTGATTCCTGGGGGCCCTTCTCCGTGGGGGGTCGGGCCTCCCCGGGGGTTTTGTACGAGCTCGCGATGCCCTTGAACCAACCCCGCTCCGGCCTAAACCAGCAGAGACTGGCCGGCCCAGGACAGTGGTCGGCAAACTCATTCGTCCACAGAGCCAAATGTCAACAGCACAACGATGGACATGTCTTTGGAGAGCCACATTTTTTAAACGTAAACTTCTTCTAACGCCACGTCTTCAACATAGACTCGCCCAGGCCGTGGTGTTTTGTGGAAGAGCCACACTCAAGGGGACAAAGAGCCGCATGTGGCTCGTGAGCCGCGGTTTGCCGACCACGGGCCCAGGAGCCCCGCCCAGAACCCCTGGCTCAGCCTGGATGCCTCAGCTCCCAGGACCGGAGGCAGGTGGACGGTTCCCGAGAATCCCCGGCTCTGGCCTCAGAGCACCTGGAGGAGCGGGGAGGGGCGGAGGGGTGGCTGGGCGAGGCCTGGGTCCAGGGGACCACTGCTAAGGGGTGGCTGCCCCCCGCTGGGCACGGACTCCCATGGGAAGACCAGGACGCCTGCCCCACAACAGTCCCTCCTTTCTTGTGGTTAATCCTCACCTGAGGACATTTTTCACTGAGTTTTAAAGAGAGTGGAAGGAAGGGGGGGGAGAGAGAGAGAAACATCAGCGTGAGAGACACAGGGACTGGTTGCCTCCCACACGCATCAAGCCTGCCGCCGAGGTACGCGCGCCCTTGACCGGAATCGAACCCGGGACCCTTCAGTCCCCTTGGGCCGGCGCTCTATCCACTGAGCCACACCGGCCAGGGCAGAAGTTCCTCCTTTTATTGTGAAGGTGGCGCAGGCCACGCCCTCCGTCTCCAGCCCAGGGCTCAGGAGCCGCCCGCTCGGGGCCGCCACCCGAGGGTGCGGCGTCCGCCCGTCCGTCCGGAGCGGCTCCCTCAGCGTCTCCAGCAGCAGAACCAGGAGGTCCGGGTTCGGGCCGGCCGGCTCTTGCCGGCCTCCAGGACGTGCAGGGTCTGTGTGGCGAGGCAGCTGACCGTGGGGTCGGGGTCTCCGCGCGCAGACCGCAGGGCTGGAACAGAGGCGCCGGGCGTGCCCGGCCGGCGTGGCTGAGGGGTCGGACCAGGAGGTCACGGTTCCATCCCGGGGTGCAGGCTCGATCCCGTGGGGGGCGTGCAGGAGGCAGCCGATCCATGATTCTCTCTCATCATGGATGTTTCTCTCTCTCTCTCTCTCTCTCTCTCTCTCTCTCTCTCCCCCTTTCTCTCTGAAATCAATAAAAATATTTTAAAAAAAGAGAGAGCCCTAACCGGTGTGGCTCAGTGGATAGAGCGTCGGCCTGCGGACTGAGGGGTCCCGGGTTCGATTCCGGTCAAGGGCATGTACCTTGGTTGCGGGCACATCCCCAGTGGGGGGTGTGCAGGAGGCAGCTGATGGATGTTTCTCTCCCATCGATGTTTCTAACTCTCTATCCCTCTCCCTTCCTCTCTGTAAAAAATCAATAAAATATGTTTAAAAAAAAGAAAAAGAAAGAAAGAAACGCCGGGCACTTGGCCCAGAGACGCTGCCGGGCTCGGGGGGGGGGGGGGGGCAGGCCTTGGGAGGGGGAAGGGGCTCCCCAGGAGGCTGTGCACAGAGACAGGAGTGGGGGGTGCTGGTGGCGTTGAAACAGGAGCCTCAGTTCCTCTGGGGGCCACGCTGCTTGGTCACCACGTTCCTGCCACAGGCTCGGGGGAGGGGGAGCCACCAGGGGAGCCACCTTTGGGTCCGATGGACAGTCTACGGCCCCGAGGGAGTGGGGTCAGTGAGTGGACGTGGGGGGCAGGAGGGCCCTGACCAGCACCCCAACCTCAGCGCCTTGGGGATGCGCCTCTCCCGTCCCTCCTCTCCGGGGTGACCTCGGGATCCCCTCTGCCACTCACCCGCGCAGGCCTCGGCGATGTCGCTGGCCTTGGCCACCTCGAGGCTCTGGATGATCTGGCCTGCGGGGCACACAGCACTCAGGGCCCCACGGAGGCGGGGAGGGGCCTGGCTGCACCTGCTGGGGGCCCCTCCCTCCCTCCGCTGGTCCCTCCCTCCTCCCCAAACTGGACATGGACGCCAGCCTCCCCTTTGCACTTTTCCCAGGAAGGTGAACCGTCCCTGCTTCTCTGAAGGGGGCCGGGGGGGGGGGACGAACGGACAGGGGACCCCTGTGCTCCCACCGGGCTCTGAGCTTCCCACCGAGCACCCCCAACCCTGACACCCTCCGCCTGGGAGCTCTGCTGGCCCGGCCTCCTGGGACCGGCCTCCCGGGACGAGGACACGGTGTCAGGGAGCAGAGGGCGCCCACCTGTGAACCACACGGCGGCCTGGCGGACGGGGGCCTGCGGGCTCCGGAGCAGGCCCAGGCTCTGCGTCAGCAGCCACTGGCCGCGGCCGGCCTCCCGCTCCAGCTGGGGGACAGGCTCCCGGTCAGCTCGGGCCCCACGCGGCAGGGACACCGCCCGCCCTGGGTCCCCGGCCACGGAGGCCGCCGCTCACCAGGGCTCTGAGGATCGTCCACAGGTCCCTGTCGGCGAACACGGCGCGGAGCCGCCACCAGCCCAGGAGGGAGGCCGTGCGGCAGAGGGCCCGCCGGCAGATCTGGGCAGGGGGAGGCCGGAGCTGGGAGCGGGGCTGGGGGGCGCGGAGGGGCAGACGCCGGGCGGGGACACCCAGGGTTGGGGGAAGGGCAGAGTCCCCAGACAATGTTCCCACTGGCGGGGGATTTACTTTACTTTTTTATTTATTTTTTAAAAATATATTTTATTGATTTCCCACAGAGAGGGGAAGGGAGAGGGATAGTTAGAAACATGGATGAGAGAGAAACATCGATCAGCTGCCTCCTGCACACCCCCCACTGGGGATGTGCCCGCAACCAAGGTACATGCCCTTGACTGGAATCGAACCTGGGACCCTTTAGTTCGCAGGCCGACGCTCTATCCACTGAGCCAAACCGGTCAGGGCGATTTACTTTACTTTTTAAAAATATATATTTTATTGATTTTACAGAGAGGAAGGGAGAGGGAGAGTTAGAAACATCAATGAGAGAGAAACACCCATCAGCTGCCTCCTGCACGCCCCCTGCTGGGGATCAAGCCTGCGACCCAGGCATGTGCCCTTGACCGGAATCGAACCCGGGACCCTTCCGGCCACGGGCCGATGCAGGGCCGAAGCCCCTTCCCCAGCGCCCCCCCCCCAGCCCCCCAGCCCAGCGGCATCGCCTCGGTGGGGACCGGCCTGGCGCTCACCTGGGCCACGCGGGCATCCCTGTCCGCCAGGTGCGCCACCAGGAGGACCAGCGAGCTGAGCAGCTGCTGCTTCAGGGGGGCCACCAGGAACGACCTCTTGACCTTGGCCAAGAGCGCCCCGTAGATCTCGAAGGCGTTCAGGCGCAGGTGCTCCGAGTCCTGAGCGAGGAGACACCCTCCGCCTCCGTCCGCCGTCACCAGGGATCGGCCCCCGATCTCAGCCCCCTGACCGACCGCATGGCCCCCAGGCCCCTCCCTCCCCCACCGACACTGTCCCCTTCTCCCCGTGTACAATCCTTATTCGAGAGGACGTGAGCCGGCGGCCGGCGTGGCTCCGGGGCGGAGCATTGACTTATGAACCAGGAGGTCACCGTTCGATTCCCGGTCAGGGCACAGGCCGGGGCTGCACGCACAAGCTCATCCCAGTGTGGGGCGTGCAGGAGGCAGCCCATCCATGATTCTCTCTCATCATGGATGCTCCTCTCTCTCTCTCTCTCTCCTTCTCCCTTCCTCTCTGAAATCAATAAAAATCTATTATAGGCCCTAACCGGTGTGGCTCAGTGGATAGAGCATCGGCCTGCGGACTGAAGGGTCCCGGGTTCAATTCCGGTCAAGGGCATGTACCTTGGTTGCGGGCACATCCCCAGTGGGGGCTGTGCAGGAGGCAGCTGATCAATGTTTCTCTCTCATCGATGTTTCTAACTCTCTCTCCCTCTCCCTTCCTCTCTGTAAAAAATCAATAAAATATATATTTAAAAAATCTCTTTTAGAAAAAAGAAGAGAGGACATAAGCCATCAGCCCCGGAGAATGGCATCCACGCCAAGCCAGCAGGGCCTTCCAGATCATTCCTCCCAACGCCCTGCACACCCCCGCTCTCCCCAGCCGCCTGGAGCTGGGCAATGAGCCGGGGGGGGGGGGGGGGGGGGCCCTACCGCCTCGAAGAAGGGCCCGAGCGTGAAGACCAGCTGCACCAGGAAGGAGGGCGACTTCTGCCACGTGAGGTGCTCCACCAGGCACCTCAGGACCCGGAAGGTCTCCGTGACGACGCCCTCGTCCTCCGCGTGGAGGCAGCTGAGCACGTAGGGCTGCAGGAGGCCCAGCTGCCTGGCCTGTGGAGGGACGGGGACGGCCCGGGGATGCTCGTGCCGGTCCGGGCCGCGGTCGCCCGGGAGCCCAGGCTCTCAGCCCGGCCCCGCCCGGGGGGCAGCCAGAGGGAGCCGCCCGCCCCCGCACCATGTTCCCGTGCAGCGTGAAGGTCTCGGCCGCCCGCAGCAGGAGCATCACCGTGGCCGGGTCCTCGCACTGGAACCAGCCGGCCAGGACGCGGATGGTGGCGTCGTCCACGGTGGCCGCCACGTCCCGGCACTGGAGCAGCTGGCGAGGGAGGCGAGAGAGACGGAGGCGGTGGGCACGGAGGGAGGCGTGGACCCTGGGCTCCTGGCTGGGCGTGCGGACAGGCCTGTGCCAGGGGACGGGGGGGTGGGGGAGGGGAGGGACCAGCAAGAGGCCGAGCTCAGGGAAGGGAACCCCACACCCTGTGGCTCTGGGGCCGTTGGTTTATTTTACACGTTTGCCCCGGGCATCTGTGACACCCACCGGGCGCTGGGGGAGTGAACGCACTCAGAGAGGGTAGGCAGGTAGACAGGTGATAGAGAGACAGGCAGAGATGACCGATTGATCGATCCATAGACGATAGACATAGGTGATGTTGATAACCTATATATATAAAAGCCTAACGACCGGCCAGTAGGGTCCCGGGTTCGATTCTGGTCAAGGGCATGGACCTTGGTTGCGGGCACATCCCCAGTGGAGGGCGTGCAGGAGGCAGCTGGTCGATGTTTCTCTCTCATCAATGTTTCTAACTCTCCCTCTCCCTTCCTCTCTGTAAAAAAATCAATAAAAAATATATATTTTTTTAAAAAGACAGAAGCTAACCAGACACGTTCAGACCAGCTGCGCGGCTTCGGGACCCACACCGGCGGGAAGGTGCCCGTGTTCCTCCGTGCGGCCCCCGTGGCAGCGGCGTGGGCACCTTTGATTGACAGCCGGAAGACCCACCTCCGTCAGGAGCACGAAGGCCGTGCGGTGGTCCCGGTAGTCCTGCTCCCGGAGCGTCTGGACGATGAGGCTGAACACGGGGCCGTTGTGCCAGCAGTCCCTGCTCACCATGGCCCTGGGGCGCGGGGCTGGGGTCAGCCGGGCCGCTGGGGCACCCACAGGAGGGCCCGGGGCCAGGGACGCAGCCCAGGCTTAGCAGGGGCACCCAGGGGGGACTGGGGCAGGCACACAGGGAGCCCGGGGCAGGCACCCAGGGGCACCCGGGGGGGGGGGGGGGCCGGGGCAGACACACAGGGGCACCCGGGGGGTCCAGGGCAGGCACACAGGGGGGAGATGGGGCAGGCACACAGGGGCACCCGGGGGGGCCGGGGCAGGCACACAGGGGTACCCGGGGGGGCCGGGGCAGGCACACAGGGGCACCCGGGGGGGGTCGGGGCAGGCACACAGGGGCACCCGGGGGGGTCAGGGCAGGCACACAGGGGGGGGATGGGGCAGGCACCCAGGGACACCCAGGGAGCCCGGGGCAGGCACACAGGGGCACCCGGGGGGGGGGGGGGCGGAACAGGCACACAGGGGCAGCCGGGGCCGGGGCAGGCACCAGCACGGCTCACCGGGCCAGCACAGTGACGCCCTCGTAGTGCCTCTCGGGGCTGGTCAGCAGATCCCAGCCCTGCAGGGCCTGCACGTGGGACACGGAGTCCCCGTAGCCCGTGCTCCACATCAGCGCCTTCAGGGCCTCGACGGTGGAGCTGGGGAGGGACCGAGAGCAGACGGGGGGGTCAGCCACCCCTCAGCCCCCCTCCCCCCCCTGCCCACTGGAAATTCCCTGCGACCTGCTGGGGGTGGGGCCGCCCGTGGAGACGCAGGCGCCCGGCTCACACGTGAGGACCAGGCCCCGCGGGGAGGCGGGGAGCCAGCGGGGGGCAGGGCCTGAGTCCAGGGCTGTGGGCACAGAATCCCAGCCTCAGCCCAGCAGCCAGAATTAAAGTCGTCTAAAATGTCCACTGAGCCCAGCCGGCGTGGCTCGGTAGTTGAACATCGGCCTGCGGACCGAAGGGTCCCAGGTTCGATTCCGGTCAAGGGCACGTACCTCGGTTGCAGGCTCCTCCCTGGCCCGGGCCCTGGTCGGGGCGCGTGCAGGAGGCAACCCATGGATATGTTTCTCTCACATCGATATTTCTCTCTGTCTCTCCCTCTCTCTTCCACTCTTTCTAAACATCACTGGAAAAATATCCTCGAGTGAGGATTTAACAACTAAATAATAAAAAAAAAAAGTTGCCCTAGCTGGTTTGGCTCCGTGGATAGAGCATCGGCCTAAGGACTGAAGAGTCCTAGGTTGGATTCCCGGTCTGGGCCCCTGCCTGGGTTTCGGGCTCAGTCCCCAGTAGGGGGCGTGCAGGAGGCAGCCGATCCATGATTCTCTCATCATTGATGTTTCTATCTCTCTCTCCCTCTCCCTTCCTCTCTAAAATCAATAAAAAATTTAAAAAAAAAAATAGTCCACTGAGCCTGGCCGGTGTGGCTCAATGGTTGAGCATCAACCTATGAACCGGAGGTCAGGGTTCGCTTGCCGGTCAGGGCACATAACCGGGTTGTGGGCTCCATCCCCAGTAGGGGACGTGCAGAAGGCAGCCGATCCGTGATTCTCTCTCGTCATGGATGTTTCTTTCTCTCTCTCTCTCTCTCTCCCTCTCTCTCTCTCTCCCCCTCTCCCTTCCTCTCCAAAATCAATAAAACGTAAAAAAATTGTAAAAGCCCACTGAAACTTGTTACGGTGGGGTGTGGGGAGCCCCGTGTCCTGGCCAGGGGTGTGACGGGGTCGGGAGGTGGCAGGGGATACCCGGATGGGGGTGTTCAGAGGGTGGGCCCCGGGGAGCAGCGGTACCTGACGGGGTCCATCCACCTGGTGACATGCTGGTCGCTCTGGGCGGCCTCGGCACCCCCCTCCACCACCAGGAAGGCCGTCTGGATCAGCAGCGCCAGGAACAGCGGCGGGAACAGCATCTGCACCTCCATCCGCCGGCACGGCTCCAGCAGCAGCTCGTGGAGGGCCCTGGTGGCCTGGGCGGGCGGAGAGCGGGCACGTGGGCATCGCTGGCCTCGGCTCCCGGGTCCTGTCACTAGGAAACCTCCACCCACAGTGACCTCGATGGGCTGGTCCAGAAACCCCAGGCGTGAGAGCCAGAAAAAATCAAGGGAAGTTCCTAGAATGCTATTATTTTCATTTCTTTTTTCCTTTTTTTTTTTAATTAGTGATTTCAGAGAGGGAGGGAGAGGGAGAAATAGAAACATCAATGATGAGCGAGAACCATGGATTGGCTGCCTCCTGCACGCCCCCTACTGGGCATGCGCCCTGACCAGGATGGAACTGGAGGCCTCGTGGTTCCTGGGTCAATGCACACCCGCTGAACCACACCCGCTGAGCCACACCGGCCATGCAGAACGCCATGACTTTAAAGTGCTCCCATCAGTGCCCGTTGCTTATTGTCTCACCGTCCTTGAGAGTTAACCAGGGCCTGGGGGTGTGGGTCCTCCCTAAGCCACCCAGGGAGAAACAGAAGCTGTCCTGTCCCCCTACGAGGCACGGACTGCGACACCCTCCCTCGGATCGCACCCCAGACTCTGGAATGTCCCCCCAAACACTGAGAGGAGGAGGTAGAGGCCCAAGGAGCTCAGGACAGCATGGCCTGAGCAGAGCCCCGCCCAGCCACAGGGCCCCGCCCAATCCCAGCGCTCCGCCCAGACACTGGGCCCCGCCCAATCCCAGCGCTCCGCCCAGACACTGGGCCCCGCCCAATCCCAGCGCTCCGCCCAGACACAGGGCCCCGCCCAGCCAAGGGCCCCGCCCAGCCACAGAGCCCCGCCCAGCCACAGGGCCCCGCCCAATCCCAGCGCTCCGCCCAGCCACAGGGCCCCGCCCAGCCACAGGGCCCCGCCCAATCCCAGCGCTCCGCCCAGCCACAGGGCCCCGCCCAGACACTGGGCCCCGCCCAATCCCAGCGCTCCGCCCAGACACAGGGCCCCGCCCAGCCACAGGGCCCCGCCCAATCCCAGCGCTCCGCCCAGACAAGGGCCCCGCCCAGCCACAGGGCCCCGCCCAATCCCAGCGCTCCGCCCAGACACAGCGCCCCGCCCAGCCCCGGCGCCCCGCCTACTATCAGCGGGGAGATCTGCGTCCGGTCGCTGGCTTCCGGGGCCCTGCGCTTCAGGTGCAGCGTCAGCCTCCGCAGCAGGTGCTCCATGATCACCACGTAGCTTTGGGGGATCGACGCCAGGATCTCCCAGGGTTTGCGGTTCCCCCTGCGGAGGCAGGAGCGCAGCGGCTGGTCACCCCCACGGCCCCACCGGCTCCCCGGCCCAGTGCCAACCAAACTCAAAGCGGGCAGAACGAGGCCACCACCCCGACCCGAGCAGAGGTGAGCGAGGTGGGGACGGAAAACCGAGAGGGGAGCCAGTCGGTGAAAGCTGCCTCGCCCTGGCCGCTGTGGCTCCGTGCACAGAGCGTCCGCCTGTGGACCGAAGGTCCCGGGTTCGATTCCGGCCCAGGGCACCTACCTCGGCTGCAGGCTCCTCCCTGGCCCAGGCCCTGGTCTAGGCGCGTGCAGGAGGCAACCCCTCGATGTGTTTATCTCACATGGATATTTCTCCCTGTCTTTCCCTCTCTCTCCCACTCAATGGAAAAATCAATGGAAAACAATCCTCGAGTGAGGATTAAGGAGAAGAAGCCAGAACCGGTTTGGCTCAGTGGATGGAGCGTCGGTCTGTGGACTGAAGGGTCCCGGGTTCGATTCCGGTCAAGGGCATGTACCTTGGTTGCGGGCACATCCCCAGTGGGGGGCGTGCAGGAGGCAGCTGGTTGATGTTTCTCTCTCATCGATGTTTCTGACTCTCTATCCCTCTCCCTTCCTCTCTGTAAAAAAAACAATAAAATATATTTTTTTTTAAAAAAAGGAGAAGAAATCGGATCCATTTGAGAAGGAGCGAATCGGAAGCCCGTGGGGCCGGCGCGTGGGGCCGGCCGGGGGGCCCACCTGTGGGACTGGTCCTGCATCTTGAGCAAGGTCAGGATGACGTCGTCGGCGTAGGCCTGGGCCAAAAGCTGGAGGACCTTCCTCATGGTCTCCTGGGCCGTGGCCTCGGTGATTCGGTTCATATTGTGGTAAATGAATTCCACGATTTCCGGGACCTGAGCTCGGGGGGAGGGAGACAGAGGTTCCTTCCTGGATGCCCAACCCCCCCGCTCATCAGGAGACCCATAGCCGGGCACCCCCATAGCCAGGCACCCCCATAGCCGGGCACCCCCATAGCCGGGCACCCCTGTGGAGGGCGGGGCGCACAGGGAGGAGGATTGGAAGCTCACCTAATATTGCACATCAATGGAAATTGAAAAATAAATTTTTAAAAATATATATATTTTATTGATTTCAGAGAGGAAGGGAGAGGGAGAGGGTGAGAGAGAAACATCCATGATGAGAGAGAATCATGGACCGGCTGCCTCCTGCACGCCCCCTACTGGGGATGGAGCCCACAACCCGGGCCTGTGCCCTGACCGGGGTTGCCGGCTTGATCTCCAGTAGGGGGCGTGCAGGAGGAGGCAGCCTATTGGTGACCCCCCTCTTCCTTCCTCTCTGAAATCAATAAAAAGTTTTTTAAAAAAGAAGAAGAACAGGAAGGAGGAACCCTGACATTGATCTTGAACCGCCCGGCCCCTCGCGGCGGCTACCTTCCTGATTTCCGGCATCGAGGACTTCAAGGTCATTCTCAGGATCTTGGACGCTGCCCTGACGTTGTCCTCCCCGGCGTTGGCCATGGCCTCCATGAACACCATGATGGCATCCATCCTCTCCTCCGGGGTCAGGAATTCCCTGAAGAACTGGAGAAAGAGACGGCGCTGTGGCCGCTGCCGGGGGGTTCTCCCAGCCCGGGGATCCCCCGAGGCCTCCGGGCGCCCAGAGTCCAGCCACCAGGGTGCAGCGGGGGCCAGGCCCTGGCCAGCATCTGGCTGTCCCAGGTGGGAGGCCCAGCGCCAGGGGCCTCCAGCGCCGACGTCCCCGGGTAGGAACGAGGGTCCGGACCACGCGGCACCGGGGACTGTGCAAAAGGTGCTTCCGTGTGGACCTTGGAACTCAAGTCAGTCAGGGGGCCCCAGGGCACGTGAGTCTGATGCTCAGTGAGTTGACAGCCTTGCAGGGCGAGGCGACGGGCCGTCTGCGGCGAGGTCCTCGTGTCTGACGCTGCCCATCCTCTGGACGCTGCCCTGGCGCTGAGTCCCCACCCGGCCTGGCCCTGTTGCCGGGGCCAGGGGGGACTGACCATCCGGTAAACAGCTGGTCAAGGCGAGTGTGAGCAATGCTAATAAGGGCCTGGCCGGCGTGGCTCAGCGGTTGAGCATCGACTTATGAACCAGGAGGTCATGGTTCGATGCCCGGTCAGGGCACACGCCTGGATTGCGGGCTCCATCCCCAGTGTGGGGCGTGCGGGAGGCCGTCAATCCATGATTCTCTCTCATCATGGATGTTTCTCTCTCTCTCTCTCTCCCCCTCCTTTCCTCTCTGAAATCAATGAAAATAGATTTCAAAAAGGAAAACCGGGAGTCAGTGCAGAGTCTGGCGGGGAATGCCAGGATGGCATTTGTATTTTAGAAAGACTTGTCTGAGTGCAGTGGGGAGAAAGGTGTGACCTCAAACTTCAATCAACCCAGTGCAGCAAGGGCCGTGGTCGGCAAACCGCGGCTCGAGAGCCACAGGCAGCTCTTGGGCCCCTGGAGTGTGGCTCTTCCACAACATACCACGGCCTGGGCGAGTCTATGTTGAAGAAGTGGCGTTAGAAGACGTTGAAGTTTAAAAAATGTGGCTCTCCAAAGAAATGTCAATCGTTGTCCTGTTGGTATTTGGCTCTGCTGACTAATGAGTTTGCCGACCACTGAGCTAGGGGAATGGGCCGTGATGGGGGACACGCCCCTGTGTCTGTGTGTGTGTGTGTGTATGTGTCTGTGTGTGGGGGGGGGTACGCCTCTGTGGCCCCAGACAGGCCCTCCTTCTCCCCTGCACACGCTCCCCACCGGGCACCCCCACGCCTCGGGCAGGGAGCGTTACCATGGTGAGGTCCTCGATGTAGACCAGCCACGCCCCACGGAAGTGCTTCTGCAGGTCCTTCAGGATCAGCTCCGTCTTGTGTTTCACACCTGAACCCAGAGCAGCCGTGAGGGGCGGGGCCTCCGCGGGGAGAAGGCGCCCCGCCGAGCCCCCCGCCACCTCCATTCCAACCCGCAGGGTTCCACGTGTGACCCAGGGCTCGGGGGAGCGTGCCCAGGGCCAGGCCGAGGGTCGGGGGAGAGCTGTGCAGGGGGAGGCGGTTGGGGCCGCTGACCCCCTACCCGGCGGGCAGGCGCATGGACCGCCCCACCCCCACTGCTCGGCCAGCACCCTTCTGGGGGTACATCCTCTCGAATCACACAAAGCCAAGGTAGCCCTCGCCGGTGTGGCTCAGTGGATAGGGTCCCGGGTTCGATTCCAGTCCAGGGCATGCACATTGGTTGCAGGCTCCTCCCCAGCCTGGCCCTGGTCGGGGCGCGTGCAGGAGGCAACCCATCGACGTGTCTCTCTCACATCGATGTTTCTCTCGGTCTCCCCCTCTCTCTCCCGCTCTCCCTGAACACCAATGGGAAAAGATCCTCACGGGTGGGACTGAAAAGCCACGTTTTCTGAAACGCCCTTGCGGGTATTTGCAAACCCTCTGGCGCCCCTGTGAGCCTGTGTGGCTGCCGGTATCTGGTTCTCCCAGTGCCGAGAACATCCAGGCCCCGAGAGAGAGTCCAGGCCAGGACTTCCCAGTTTGTTCCCCGAACTGGAGGCTCTTCTGAGCCACACCCAGCAGGGGAGGCTCAAGTGCTGAGGACCCAGGTGATCTCCTAGGCGGCTGCACGTATAGCCCTCCCCCACCCCCCATTTTCCCTCCAAGAATCTTCTAGAATCTCTTAGCAGCAGCAGGCATTGCACCAGCCATGGGTTTTGAGTTCCTGCAGCGAACGCCCGCCAGTGCCCGGCCGTCGGGGACCCGCCCCTCGCTGGGCCTGACCCCGTGACGGGGGGTGGTCGGTTTGGTGGGCCAGTGGGTCCCCCCAGCTGCAGTCACAGGCCCCCCACGTCCCCCCCCCGGGCCCCACCACTTACCTCTGTGAAGCACCAACACCTTGAACAGGTAATGCAGCCCCTCGGAGGCCCCCGCGCTGACGTGGGGGCTGCGGCTCATGCAGAAGATGCCCAAGATGCCCATCAGCCTCCCGCTGATGGAGAAGTCGGCCAGGTGCTGGGGGAAGAGGTGCCGGTGGTCCCCCGGGGCACCCTCCCGGAGGGAGCATCAGCCCCCCTCCCCAACCTTCACTCCATCGCCTGCCCGGAGGTGGCCCCCACCCGGCCGGCTCCACACAGGGAGAGCCCTTCCTTCCGCCTCAGCCCCCAGGGAGATGGGGCAGCCGAACCCCTGAACACCCCCCCGGCCAGTGTGGCTCAGTGGATAGAGCGGACCTGGGGTCCCGGGTTCGATTCCGGTCAAGGTCACATGCCTGGGTTGCAGGCTCCTCCCCGGCCCGGGCCCTGGTGGGGGCGTGTGCCAGGAGGCAACCAATGAATGTGTCTCTCTCGCATCGATGTTTCTCTCTGTGTTTCCCTCTCTCGTCCACTCTCTCTAAACATCAATGGAAAAATACCTTCAGGTGAGGATTAACAACAACAACAAAAAAACATCCTAAAACCCATTAGCTGTGGATCTAGGTCTAGGCCTGTGGTCGGCAAACCGCGGCTCGCGAGCCACATGCGGCTCTTTGGCCCCTGGAGTGTGGCTCTTCCACAAAACACCACGGCCTGGGCGGGTCTATGTTGAAGAAGTGGCGTTAGAAGAAGTTTGAGTTTAAAAAACGTGGCTCTCCAAAGACATGTCAATCGTTGTGCTGTTGGTATTTGGCTCTGCTGACCAAGGAGTTTGCCGACCGCTGGTCTAGGCCAAGGCCCCCCACCAGGGCGTCTGCCCACTGGGGCTCACTCGGCCGAGGGCCATGCCCCCCAGGAGCAGGGCAGGCATGACGCAGGGGAAGATCGGTGTCCTGGCCACCCTCTGGCGCTGCCCTTGGAGCCACGGGCCCAGCCGGGTGCCCGGGCGCAGAGAGCCCGCCGGCCCCGCCCAGGCTCACCAGCAGCTCGGGGAAGTTGCAGGTGAACCGCAGCATGTGGGCGATGGTGTACGCGGCCCGGGTCTGCTCCTGCTCCAGCTCCGACATCGTGAGCCACGGCAGGATGATCTGGAGGGGGGAGCGGGGTCAGCACCTCCCGCCGCGGCCCCTCCCGCCGCGGCCCCTCCCGCCTCGGCCTGCGGACTGAAGGGTCCCGGGTTCGATTCCGGTCAAGGGCATGGACCTCGGTTGCCGGCACATCCCCGGCCCGGGCCCTGGTTGGGGCGCCTGCAGGAGGCAACCCACCGATGTGCTTCTCTCAAATCGATGTTTCTCTCTGTCTCTCTCTCTCCCTCTCCCTTCCGCCCTCTCTATCTTTTTTTAAAAAAATATATTTTATTGATTTCTTACAGAGAGGAGGGGAGAGGGATGGAGAGTTAGAAACATCGATGAGAGAGAAACATCGATCAGCTGCCTCCTGCACACTCCCCACTGGGGATGTGCCCGCAACCAAGGTCCATGCCCTTGACCGGAATCGAACCTGGGACCCTTCAGTCCGCAGGCCGACACTCTATCCACTGAGCCAAACCTGTCAGGGCAACTCTCTCTAAAAATCAATGGGAAAAATATCCTTGGGTGAAGATTAACAGAATAAAAATAAATAAAATTATATATATATATTATACACACACACACACACACACACACACACACACACACACACACACACACGGAGTGGCCAGATGATGATGATCTCTGAACACATAATACTCTGGCCACTCAGTGTCTATCCTATAGAATAAAAGGCTAATATGCAAATGGTCCCCTCGACCAGGAGTTCGACCAGCAGGCAGGCCGGCCCACCGCCCATGTCCCTTCCCCCTGGCCAGGCTGGCCGGACCCCACCCACCCATGCACGAATTCATGCACTGGGCCTCTAATACATATATACTGAGTGGCCAGATTATTATGCATCCAGAGATCATCATCATCTGGCCACTCGGTGTATATATATCCAAATGGGTATTTGGACTCCTTTCGGACTGGGCTTAGCTGTCGGGGCCTAGGCTCCTGGGCTGGAGGGACACCCCACCACCCCGTGTCCCTGTGCGATCCCCCGACACGCACCTCCAGCATCCTCTGCAGCATGGCCATGTTGGGGTCCAGGCCCTCCATCACCAGGGCCTGCAGCATGTCGTCCAAGGCCTGGACCGTCTGACAAACAGGACGTGTGGGGTTTGGGGGGACAGACAGCCATGGCCTCCCCGTCGGCGCCTGGGCAGCCCCCCGCCCCCCAGGCCCTCCTCAGGGGCCGGTCCAGCTGGGCCGCCACACTCCCGTCTCCCCGAGCGCCGGCCTTCCCGGGCCTCCCGCAGGCTGGACGGGTGGGCCCCTCCCCAAAGGAAGGCCAAGTCGTGGAAGGCGGGCATGTCGGGGTTCTCCCCGCACACACAGCCCCCGGGACCCTCCCCAGGAGAGTCGTTCTGCTGGACCGAGGGAACTTCTATTGGAAAAACCGGGGGGATTTGGTATTCTATCGGTCCGCGAGGCCCTAGAACCCGGGTTTCCTCATTCGACTGCTCTTGAGACAGAGGCTGTGACCCGGCTGGCGTGGCTCCGTGGTTGAGCATCGACCTATGAACCAGGAGGTCAGGGTTCGATTCCCGGTCAGGGCACACACCCGGGTTGCGGGCTCCATCCCCAGCGTGGGGCGTGCAGGAGGCAGCCGGTCCGTGATTCCCTCTCCTCGCGGATGTTTCTCTCTCTCCCTCTCCCTTCCTCTCTGACATCAGTAACAATATATATTTAAAAAGTCCACGCAGCCCACACTTCTCAGACGAATTAAAACGCAGCTCAGCGCAGTGGAAAGACCGCCCGCCGGCGCCGGGGCAGGCGGGCCTGTGCGTGCACCGGGGCAGGCACGTGAGTGTGGTTGTGTGGACGTGGTTCAGCCTCCTGAGCCACGAGAGGGGCATCTCCTTCTCGGGGGGGGGGGGGGGTCACCTGGGAAGCCACCACCCTGATGATTTTAAAAAGCCCACGTCCCTTTTCTCGGGAGCGGAAGAGGCGGTCGCTCTTGAGAGCTGAGCCTGGCCCGGGAGAGCCGGGCCTGCCCCTCTGCTCCGCTAAGCCCGTGGTCGGCAAACTCATTGGTCCACGGAGCCAACTATCAACAGCACGACGATTGACATTTCTTTGGAGAGCCACATTTTTTAAAGTTAAACTATATAGGTAGGGACATTGTTATGAACTTCATTAGGGGACTCCTAAGTCATCAAATGAAGTCAAACCCCTCACCCGCGCGCAGGGCTGTGGGGACCCGGGCTCTGCCCTCCAGGACTCGCTGGGCCTTAGGGACCCGGTTGGCCCCTAAGGGCCTTGGCTCCGCCCTGGGAGTCTGGGCCCTGCTCTTTGGGGCTCGGGGGGCTCTCCACGGAAGGGCCAGCGTGGGGGGCGATTCTAACCTCTTCAGGCCTCCACTCGACTCCCTGGGGCTGCAGGAGGCTCTCGGCGGCGGGGCGCCGGCCCTCGGGATGGGGCTCAGCGGCACGGGATTAACCCCGCTTTGGGCACTTCGGGGGGCGCTTAGGATCGAGGGTCCTCCCTTGGGACTAGGACTGCTTCTGTGGCACCAGCTCCCCCCACGGGGGCTGCCCTGGACGTCGGGGCGCCCCTGGAGGTGGGGCTCACCTGCAGGTAGAGGCTGGCGCTGTCCTTGCGGTCCTGACTGGGCTCGATGAGCGGCAGCGAGAACACGCAGGCGACGGCCGCGTTCACCAGGTCCAACTTCAGGTCCAGGTGGAACGGGGGGTCCACCTGGCTGGGGGGCAGCGGGAAGGACAGGGGGCTGTGGGGGGCGCTCGGGGGCGCCGGGTTCGGGGCCTGGGACCCTTTGGAGGAACCTTCTCAGCTGCGGTCTCGGGGGGCACGGGGAACAACGGGGATCTGAGCCCCAAACCCCTTCGCATGGGCCCCCCCCTCAGAGCCCTCCCCACACCCACGTCCTCCGAGGCTCCCAGGAGTGAAACCGGGGGATCCCACCCCCACCCCGGGTGCTGGTAGGTGAGGGGGCAGTCATGGGGGGTCCTGCCACCCACACCCCGAAACCCTGGCCCTTCCTCCCAGCCCCCCGTTCTGAGCAGGGAGACCCCGCGGCCGGAGGGGGGGCGCAGGGGGAACCTCAGGGCCACGACGGAGAGCATGGCCTGCTGGCGCACGCTGCTGGTCAGGAGCTCGCTGCCGCCGCCCTCTTCCAGCATCAGGGTCTGGAGGGTCCGGGAAGAGGCAGGGACCCCCCGTCAGAGAGACGCCTGGGACCTGCGCCCTCCGCCCGGGGGGGCCACCTCCCTCCCCGGGGAGCCCGGCCGGGCGGCCCTCACCTCGATTTTCTTGGCCAGCAGGGTCTTGCATATGTAATCGTTCATAGAGCCGTTGGCCTGGGCGCGGACGGCGCCGGCCAGGGTGTCCACAGCCCGCAGGAACGTCATCTTGTCCAACTCGGACTAGGACAGAGCACGCAGCCGTCTGCCCCCCCACACGCCCCCCCGCCCGGGCCTGCTCCCTGCCCCCTCCCCCACCCCCCGGCCTGCTCCGGGCCACACCTGGGCCGCTCACGCCCAACCCCGCCTCAGACCAGCTGCTTGACTGCCCCCCCTAACCCCCCCACCCTCCAGCCAGGCGCTCCCCAGGGTCTCCGCCCCTCTGCCGCCCCTGGGGCCCGGGGGCTCGGGGTCTGTGAGGAACAACCTGTCCAGGGTCCTGACCACCCCACACGCCCTAGTCGGGAGGCGCCTACAGGCTGAAGCAGGTGCTCTCCCAGCCCCGGGCTCCTACTCCAAACCCAAGGGAGCCCCGGCCGGCGGCTCAGTGGTTAGAGCGTCGGCCCGCAGACCGGAGGGTCCCGGGCTCGGTTCCCAGTCAGGAGCATGTACCTCGCTTACGAACTTGATCCCCTACCCTGGCCAGGGGGCAGGCGGGCGGCAACTCATGGCTGTGTCTCTCTCTCACATCGATGTTTCTCTCTTTCTCTCCCTCCCCCCTCCCCGCACTCTCTCTTTAAAAAAAAAAAAATCAATGGGAAAAATATCCTCAGGCCCAGCTGGTGTGGCTCAGTGGTTGAGCGTCGACCTAGGAACCAGGAGGTCAGGGTTCGATTCCAGGTGAGGGCACAGGCCCGGGTTGTGGGCTCGATCCCCAGTAGGGGGCGTGCAGGAGGCAGCCGATCCATGATTCTCTCTCATCATTCATGTTTCTCTCTCTCTCTCCCTCTCCTTTCCTCTCTGACATCAATAAAAATAAAAAAGAATATATATATACACATATATCCTCAGATAAGGATTTTTAAAAACGCAAAAACAAACAAACAAACAAAAAACCCCCAAGAGAGCAGGCGGCGGCCTGTTTTCTGCTCCCGGCTCAGCTCTAGAACGTCCCAAGCACGCCCTCACCATCTCTCCGGCTCTCAGGAATCCCAGGATGCACTGGTAGGCTTCTCTCTCCGACTGGCGCAAGCCTGCAGGGGGGATGCCATCGGGAGGGCGGGGCTCAGCTGCCCCCCCCCCCCCGAGACGGCCGGGAAGCAAAGCCCCTCCCCACCCTCTGCCCAGGAAGCCCAGGAACCAGCGGGGACCCTGGGGCCTGGGGGGGGGGGCGGGGGGGGACCCCGGCTCCGAGAAGCAGCTCCTCCAGGCCCGCGGCCCCGTCTGGACTCAGAAGCTCCGTGGAAAGACCACGACGTGGGGCCCTGGTTCCGGGGTTTGGGCGCCGGGCACGGCCAGGGATGGAGGCGTGGAAAGAGGGCGACCTCGGAGTCACCCCCGGCGGCCACAATGCGGGTCCCACACGGGCACCGACATTCCTGAAGGTGAACGGGCTGGAGACCCCAAATCAGCCCGGCCGGCGTGGCTCCGTGGCTGAGCGTCCACCTAGGAACCAGGAGGTCAGGGTTCGATTCCCGGTCAGGGCACAGGCACGGGTTGCAGGCTCGATCCCCAGTGTGGGTGTGCAGGAGGCAGCCGATCCATGATTCTCTCTCATCATTGATGTTTCTCTCTCTCTCTCTCTCTCTCTCTCTCTCTCTCTCTCTCTCCTCTCACTCCCACACTCTCTAGAAATCAGTGGGGAAAATAGCCTCGGGTGAGGATGAAAAAACAAAACAGAGTTTGGAATTCAGCCGCAGACTTGGGAGTCCTGGGCACGTGGGGGAACCTGAGGTGCAACCGGGTCCCCCAAAAGGTGTCCAGCTGGGCAGGGCCTCCCTCCGAGCCCAGACAGTGTCCTGGTCCCCACCCAGCTCCCGCGTCTCGAGCAGCCAGCTCTGGAAAGGGACAGGCCTGCCGAGGCTAGAGCTGGGAGGGGACAGCCAGCGTCGGGGGATCCCAGCCTGATTGGGGGGGTCCTCTCTCTGGAGGGCGGGCGGTGGGCGGTGGCCTTGGCCCCGGAGCCCCTGCCCTGGGCTCGGACCGGGCGGGGCCCATGCTCACCTGTCAGGTTGGGCAAGCAGGGCACATGCCTCCTGGGCTTGGGGCAGGACACCCTGCCGGCTCTCTGCCCGCTGGGGTTCGGGTTCATCGGTGGACGGCGGCCCGCAGCTTCCGAGGACGACGGGGACCCGGCCGGGCGGGCGGGCGCTCCTTCCAGGAGGGGCGAGGACGCGGGAGGCAGGCGCTGGGCCCGGGCAAGAGAAGGAACCGGCTGAGCCGTGCCCCGGGCTGGGTCACGCCGCCGGCTTCCCTGTCCCTCGCCGCCGTGGAAGACACGGGACCCTCCGAAGGCCCCGGTTCACCCCAGCTCCCCAGGGCCCTCAGACTGGCCGGCGGCTCAGTGGTTACAGCGTTGGCCCTCAGACCGAAGGGTCCCGGGTTCGATTCCCAGTCAAGAGCATGTGCCTCGGTTACGAACTTGATCCCCTACCCCGGTCAGGGGGCAGGCGGGAGGCAACTCATGGATGTCTCTCTCACATCGATGTTTCTCTCTCTCTCTCCCTCCCCGCTCCCCGCACTCTCTCTGTCCATCTCAGACTCGGAAGTGCCCGCCGAGTCCTGGCGTCCATCGCTCTGCCCCCGGGAGTTGCCGCCGAGGCCCTCGAGCCCCCTGAGCAGAGGCTTTCACCCCCTCTTCCCCGTCCCGGTCCCCAGTTCGCAATCCCAGCCTGCCCTAGGAGAGGGGCCCCCGGAGGCCCGGACACGGCCCAGGGACACGGCTGTGGACCGGGAGCTACTGCTTGACCCGGGTCTCCTCGCCCTGCACTCGGGGTCCCCAGACAAGCACCCCTGAGATCAGGGGGTGGGGAACGTTTCTCCTGCCCAGGGCCATTGGGGCGTTTATAACATCTTTCTCGAGCCACACACAAGGGTCCCCTTAAACAGGAGCCTGCTCGCCAGCCGGCGTGGCTCCGTGGTGGAGCGTCGACCTCGGAACCAGGAGGTCAGGGTTCGATTCCCGGTCGGGGCACGTGCCTGGGTTATAGGTTGATCCCCAGTAGGGGGCGTGCAGGAGGCAGCTGATCTGTGATTTTTCCATCCGATCCGTGATTTTTCCATCACTGATGTTTCTCTCTCTCTCTCCCTCTCCCTTCCTCTCTGAAATCAATAAAAGTATTTTCTTTCTTTTTTTTTTAATATATTTTATTGATTTTTTACAGAGAGGAAGGGAGAGAGACAGAGGTAGAAACATCGATGAGAGAGAAACATGGATCAGCTGCCTTCTGCACGCCCCCCACTGGGGATGTGCCCGCAACCAAGGTCCGTGCCCTTGACCGGAATCGAACCTGGGACCCTTCAGTCCGCAGGCCGACGCTCTGTCCACTGAGCCACACCGGTTTGGGCATCCCCACCCTCCTTAGGAACCCCTCGTGTGGGGGTCCCCCCAGCTCCCCGCCCCCCCCTCCTCGGAGCCGGCCGCGGCCTGGCCTGTGGCTGGGGAGCCCCGGGTCACGTTGGGCCTCATCCATCGCAATGGTCTCCAGTACTCGCACCCCGCGCCTCGTTACCCACAATGCAGCTGGACGGAGGGGCATGGGCCTCGGACCCGGGGGCCCCCACCTCCCCGGAGACCCTGGTGTTCCAGCCCCCCCTCCCCTCCCAGAAGGAAGACCCAGGCCTCAGCCAACCAGGCCCCAAAGCCACAGGGGCCTGGTCCCCGGGGCTGAACACGGGGTGGGGGTGAGCCTGGCCCTGCCTGCCCGCACCCATCTGCCCACCCTCCCCACCGCCCTGCCCCTTCCTGGGCCGGGGAGCGCCAGGCAGGGCCCCCCGCTACCTGAAACGCCTGCTCCTCAGCTCCGGGCACGGCTCCCTCTGGGACAGGCTCCAGGGGGCGCCGTGCGGGGTGCTGGAGCGACCCCTGCAGGGCGGGAGGGGCCGGAGGGAGCCACACCCGGCCGGGACCACAGCCCAGCCCCCCGCCTGGGGGGACCCCCTCCCGAGGCTGCCACCTCATCCCCCGGCCCCCCGTCCTCGGGGAAGGGACTCTGAACCCAGCTCGGAGCCAGGGAGACCTCCGCCCTCCCCAAGGGGAAGCCGATGGCCCAAGAGGCCCCCCCCCCCCCGCCCCGTCCAGCCACCTGCTCCCCAGCTCCCCACTCGGCCACCCTGGGGGACGGGCACAGGTCCTCGGCACAAAGAACCCTTCAGGGCCCGGCCGGCGCGGCTCCGTGGTTGAGCGTCGACCTGTGAACCAGGAGGTCAGGGTTCGATTCCCGGAGGTCAGGGCACAGGCCCGGGTTCTGGGCTCGATCCCCAGTGGGGGGCGTGCAGGAGGCAGCCGGTCCATGATTCTCTCTCCTCATGGATGTTTCTCTCCCTCTCCCTCTGAAATGAATGAAAATGTATTTCTTTAAAAAAAACACACACACCCATTAGCCAACCAGC
>NC_137094.1:18944973-19127515 GCF_951640355.1 Cnephaeus nilssonii | reverse complement strand
GGCGTGGCGGCTCAGCTTCTCCTCCCGGCTCAGGCGCCGTGAGGCCTCGGCGATCTGCAGCTGCAGGGCCAGCTCCGCTCCAGGCTGCTCAGGGGGTCCTGCGGGGGGAGGAAGGGTGAGCTGGGACGCAGGAGGCCTGGGATTGGGGGGGTGGGTCCCTGGAGTCACAGAGAACAGCCCCCTCCTCCAGGCAGGCCTCCGAGATCTGCAGCTGCAGGGCCAGCTCCCGCTCTAGGCTGCTCAGGGGGTCCTGCCGGGGTGGGAGGGGGGTGAGCTGGAACACAGGAGACCCAAGGTCCCTGGAGTCACAGAGGACAGTCCTCCTCCTCCAGGCAGGCCTCCAGGTGCCCCCCCCAGGCCCCTCTGCTGCTTGCGCACAGTGTACGTCAGGACCCTGGATCCCGGCCCCGGCCTCCATGTGGGGCAGAGGGTGGCGGGCCGGGAGGTGCCCAGGCGCTAAGCCTTCGGGTTCGGCCTGAAAGGCGGGCCCGGGACACACCCACCAGCAGGCCGAGCTGGGCGGGGTTCCAGGCGAAGTGGGGCACTTTCCCTCCTGACCCCAAAAGGGTTGGGCAGGTGAGCCTGGAGGTGGGGGGAGGGAGGGCGGGGCCGCGGAATGCCACCACTCACGCCCCAGGGGAAGGGCTCCCGGAGGCCCCGGGCCACGCCCCCAGCTTCCGAGGCGGCCCCTCCCCGGGCCAGTGGTTGCCTCTTAACTGATCTCCTGCCCACAGAGACCAAACCCAGGCCCTCCCGGGGGCGCCCCGCCGTCCTGCTTCCCGGGGGCACCCCTCCCACACCACCGGGGCCACACCTTCGTGGGTGCCTCGTCCGCGGGGAGCCAGCACCCCTGGGCGTGATGGGTGGAGACGGCCTGGCGCAGGGGGGGGGTGGGGGGGGGAGGAGGCACCCGGACCCAGCCTCCTCCTCCTCCTCCTCCTCCTCCAGGTGGGAGAGGCCCAGCTTTGGGGACCCAGCGACAGCGCCCAGACTCCTCACCTCTCCGTGCAGGGCCTGCTCGTCCAGCTTATACGCCGCCCCGATCCTGCGGCGGACCTTGGGGGCCGTCTCCCCGGGTTTGAGGGGGTACTCGGCAGGCAGGACGCCCGTCAGCTCCTGCAGGGAAAGCGCGGTCGAGCCAGGCCCCCTGTCCCACCGGCTCTGCCCTCCCAGCCCCCCCCAGCCCTTCTCCGAGGTCTCACTGCCCCGCCCTCTGACCCCCTTCAAGCCTCCTCGCTCGCCTCTCTGAGCTTCCCCCTCTTCTGCTGGGTCCCCCCCACCCCCCCGCAGCCCTGCCCCCACCCCCGGGGACCGTGAGTGCCTGCACCCAGGATGCCAGGCACCATACTCCCCCCCCCCGCCCCCCCCCCCCGTCTGACTGCCAACACTCCCCCCTCCCTTGGCCCCAATCTCCCAAAATGCGGCTCCAGGGAGGAGCCCAGGAGGGGGTGGGGGCGCTCTCACCGCCTCCCGCAGGCAGAGCCGCCTCAGCTCCTCCAGGCAGGCCTCCAGGCGCTGCTCCAGGGCCCGCTGCTGCCGGCGAACGGCGTGGGTCAGCTCCTTCACCTCCTTCAGCTCCTTCAGCGGCGACACCGGGCTGTCGGGGCCTGCGGGCGGGGGGCTCGCGCTCAGGGAAGGCCCGGTCAGATCGTCCGGACGCCCCGTGGGGAACCGGTCCGTGCACACGTGTGTACAGGCGTGTGCACATGCATGCACACACGTGCACAGGGGTGCACACGCGTGTGCGCCTCTTCTCTCTCTCTCCCGCTCTCTGCCTAGGCCCACAGGACACGGGGCCTCTCCAGCAGCCAGGGCGGGTTTTCACCGGGTGCTCATGGGCATCAGGCTCCAGACCAAGCCCCTCCGGCCAGAAAACCTGCCCGGCCCGGCCCGGCCCGCGTGGCTCCGTGGCTGAGCGTCGACCTATGAACCAGGAGGTCAGGGTTCGATTCCCGGTCAGGGCACATGGCCTGGATGTGGGCTCCCTCCCCAGCGTGGGGCGTGCAGGAGGCAGCCGGTCCATGATTCCCTCTCATCAGGGATGTTTCTCTCTCTCTCTCCCCCTCTCCCTTCCTCTCTGACATCAATAAAAATGTATTTTTAAAAAGGAGAAAAGAAACCCTGTCCAGCGCTCCCAGCACCCACCCCAGCGGAGGCCCCCCTCACCCACCGCCCAGAGCATCCCCACCCGGCCGCCGGGCTGGGCTCAGACCTCCTGCCCGCTCACCTGACTGCAGGATGACGCCGCTGTCCGTGTCGCTGACCTCGTCCTTACCCTCCATGGTGGCGTCCCGGGGCGCGCGACGCCGCTCCCCGCCTGGGCCGGGACCTGCAGGCCGCCTGGCGGATCCCAGCTTTTAAGAGACATCACGGAAAAGCTGGGTGAACCCCCTGGTCCCAAACGGGGCTCAGGAATTAGCCTCGAGGGCGGGGGCGTGGCGGGAGGAGCGGGGTTCTGGGACAGGTGGGCAGGGGGGTGTCTCAGCACGGGGAGGGGAGGGTGCACGAGAGAAGCTCTGTGGGTCCCCCCAGCACACCCGGCCCCTGCCGCCTCCTTCCCGAGTCCTCTCGCCCACGGGGATGGGCAGCCGCGGTGGCCACAGAACCGCTGACCCGGGTCCGTAAGGGAAACAGCAAAAAGACACGGACGAGAAGAACGAGACGGATGCCCGGCCGGCGTGGCTCCGTGGATGAGAGTCAACCTAGGACCCAGGAGGTCAGGGTTCGATTCCCGGTCAAGGGCACATGCCCGGGTTGCAGGCTCGATCCCCAGTGGGGGGCGTGCAGGAGGCAGCCGGTCCATGACTCTCTCTCCTCATGGGTGTTTCTCTCTCTTCCTCTCCCTCTCTGACATCAATAAACATGTTTTTAAAAAGTGAAAAGGAGTGGAATAACGCAGGGAGGCGGGAAGCAGGGGGGGGCGGCGTCCGCGTGGGGTACACGGTCCTTGCAGGGGCACCTGTGCTCCGCCATGGAACCCGGGAGGGGGGGCATGAGGCCCCATCCCGCTGCCCCCACGCCCAGGCTGCCGCCCTCCGACCAGGTGTCCATCCAGGCAGGTCCCGGAGCGAGTCCCAGTGCCCCAGGGACCAACTCCCGGCCACCTACCGTGCCTAGGAGGCCCCTCGAGGGGGGCCGGGGAGCCCCAGGAGCGTGTCAAGGCGGCGTGGCGTGGCGTGGCGTGGCGTGGCAGCCGCCGAGACAGGAAGATCGCCCGCCCGCCTCTGCCTCCCTGGGGCTGGGAGCACAGGGTAGCTGGGTGCTGTCCCCGCGGAGTGTGGGCCCAGCTGGCTCCAGTCAGCAAAGCAACACCTGTCACCGCCCCCCCTCCTCCTCCTCCTCGAACCCACAGCCCTGGTCAGGGCGCAGCTGGCCGCTCGCTGGGCTGTGGGGGACGGGACGGGGCGGGGCGGCCCGCGGGAGCCAGCCACCTCCACACTGAGTCAGCCGTTGAGCAACAACACAGCCCGGTCCCTGGGAGTTTCTGTCTGGAGCTTATCCTGCCTCCCCCGGCAGGGACACGGGGGAGGGGGCCCCCCCTCCTCCAGCCCCCAGGGCAGGGACATGGGGGGGACGCAGGGGGGCCCTCCACCAGCCCCCAGGGAAGAAAGCCAGCACAGAGCGGGACAGAGCGAGGGACGGGGACTTCCCTCCTCAGGGCACCTCTCTGCCTGTGGAGGCAGAGGAGCTGAGAGTTTGGGGGGACCCCCACACACACCAGGGCTCACCCCAGTGCACGGGGAGGGGGGGCGGGGGGAGCTACAACCCGAACCGTATGCCCCGCGCTCGGCACTCGGCTGTCCAGGGCTCGGGAGGCAGGTTCCGAGAGAAGGAATCATACGTGAGGTCTTTGCAAACCTGCCCCCCAGTCAGACGGTGCCACGTTCTGGGGACACTGGAGGGGGCCACCTCCACCCCGTGCATCCTCCCAGAGAGCAGGACAGGGGACAGGGGGCAGGTGGGCACCCCCCCGCCCCGCCAGGCCAGGGCCCAGGCAGGGCCAGGAGGTCTGCAGCAGCTGGGGCCGGGCGGGTCAGGTCAGGTGCGAGGAGCCGTTCATCGTCACACCTGCTCAGGAATGATTAACCAGGAAGGAGCTGCCTGGGAAGTTGTGCCGCCCGGGGGGGCCCTGGGGTTCCCCGTCCCAGGATGGGGGGGAGGCAGGCCTCTCGCCAGTCGAGGGGTCAAAGGGGGGGGCACTGGCCTTGGGTGGTCCCAGTCGGATGCTGAGCCCACGAGGGCTCCCTGTCGGGCCAGCGGCCGCCCAGGCCCGTAGATCGGGGCCCAGGTTCAGTCTGCGCCCTCCTGGGCGAGCCACCCAGCCCCTCGGGGCCTCCTTTCCCCCAGGGGCGGGGAGCCGAGGAGCCGGGTCTGACCCTGGCCCCTCGGACAGAGCCCTGGAGCCCCGGGGCCCCCTCCCCCAGCAGGGCCGGCGCCTGGAGCTTTGGGCTCTGCTTTTAGGGAAAGCAGTTCCGGGAACCCCACCTCCTCCCCACACAGGAACGGCCCGGCCCTCGGACCCTCAGCCTGCCCCGGGCCTAAGCCGCAGTCCGTCCGCCTGCCCGGCCGAACAGGGTCCCCGGAGAAAGGCAGAGCCCAGAGGGGGCGGGGGCGGGGGCGGGGGACCCCGGCACCCCTCCGGCCCAGCCCCCGGGGGGCCTCCCTTCTCCCTGTGCCCGGAAGCAGGTCCCGGGCCGGCGTGCCCCTCCTCCTGTGGAACCTGAGGGCTCACAGCCACAGGGACAGCTCCTCACCGGGGCCCCCCAGGGCCCCCAGCGCCCCTGGGCCCGGCCAGCCGCAGGCCGCAGACCGCGGGGGGAGGGGACGGTGGTACGGGCCACTCCCAGGCCCCCAGGACCCGCTCCACCTCGTCCCGCCCTCACCTGCTTCTGCGAGGGAGTCCAGGAGCCGGGACGCAGCCCCCGTCCCAGGTCAGGGGGCCCAGCGGCCTCGCATGTCCCCTGGGGTCTCCCCAGCCACGGGGCGGCCTCCTGCCGCTGCCTCGGACCCGGCTCTGGCTCCTGCGGTCCCCACGCCGGTCCCACCACAGCCCGGCCACAGCCCGGCCTCCGTGGCCCCTCCTCCCGGGCGGCCGGCCCCCGGGGAGCCAGGGTGCTTGTTGGGACTTGAGTCAGAGGGAGGAGCAGGGGAGCCGTCCTGCCCGGAACAATCCTGCCCGGGCCGCTCCTGGGCCTGAGCCTCAGCGCTTCCTTCCGCGGGGTGCAGGGAACGGGGAGCCCCCCCCCCCCCCCCGACTTCCCCAGGGAGGATTCCTCCACCCGCAGGGAGGCGGCAGGGGCCACCGTACGGAGCCGCGAGGGGCCCCTCGCCCTCCTGCCCTGACCCGGCCTCCTACCTCGGGTGGTCACTGCCCTCCCGGACCCCAGGTTCCCTTTCTGAGGCACACATGGCCCCCGGAAGCGGGGTGCAGGGCCACTGTCCACGGGGAGCAGCAGCAAGAGGCTCACTTACGAACGAGGCGAGCCCCTCTGCGTGCTGGCTCACCCCAAAACCTCAGGAAGGCTCTGGGGACCCAGGAGGCCAGGCTGTTCCCGCTTTTTAGTTATTATTTTTTTAACCCTCCCCTGAGGATGTGTTTTTGTTGATGTTTAGAGAGAGAGGAAGGGGGAGAGAGAGAAACATTGATCGGTGGCCTCCCATGGGACGAGGGATCCAGCCCGAAATTGGGGTACGCGCCCCGACCGGGAACCGAACCCGCGACCCTTCGGTGCCGGGGACGACGCTCCAACCCACGGAGACGCCGGCCCGGGCAGCCCCTGCCCTTCACCCCGACCTCTCCCCCAGGAGGCAGGCCATTGCCCCCCCCCCCCCCCCGGTTTCTTATTTGCACCCGTCCCTCAGGCGGGTCCGCGGGGCACTGAACCCCGATCCTGTCCCCTCCCCCACCAGAGCCACTGTGACCGCGGGGGGCGGGGGGCGGGGGGTGCTCTAAGCCCATTCCCTGACCACGAAGGACCCGCGGCCAAAATGGAGGCCGCTCGACCCTGGAGCAAACACGGCTGGAATCCGGGCTATTTCCCCGCGGGCGGCGAGGGTCAAAGGCCACCCTGGCCGCAGAAGGTCCCTCGGGCTTTGACGATTCCATCCAGCTCGAAGTCCTTGCTCTAAAAACCCTGAGACCTGGCCTTTCCCGGGATAATCAGCAAACTCCCCCCCCCCCCACCACCCCATTCCCCCACCACCACCCCCATTCCCCCCACCACCACCCCCGAGGCAGCAGAAAGCAGGGCCTGGACCTGAGTCCTGTCACGGGTCCCACGTGGGCAGGTGGAGAGAACCCCTGACCTCAGTGAGGTCCCGCGCCCTGAGCCTCGTCACTTTCCCGTAAAACCAGAGGAGGGTCAGGGAGTCCGACCTCAGAGCGGCCCTCGGGGCCTGAGGCAGGCCTCGCCCCCTCACCTGGCCTCCAGGCCACCAGCTCGGTTCCTGCCCCACGGAACCCGTAACCCACCCGCCAGCCAGCGAGCGACTCATCCAATCATCGCCCATCCAATCATCGGTACAACAGCCAGGACTTCGCCACCGCCATTCTCGGGGCCTGGGGTTTGGCTCTGCGGGGCCTGGGGTGGGCGGACGGACGCTCTGGGTCCCTGCACCCCAATCTCTGAGTCTCCACTGTGCCCCCCCTCCCTGGGTCCCTGCACCCCAATCTCTGAGTCTCCACTGTGCCCCCCCTCCCTGGGTCCCTGCACCCCAATCTCTGAGTCTCCACTGTGCCCCCCCACCCTGGCACTTCAACATAGCTCTGGGGCTTTTCTGTTTGTTTGTTTTGTTTTGCTTTGTTAGTCCTCACCCCTGGATACTTTTCCATTGATTTTTCAGAGAGGGAAAGACACAGAGAGAAACATCAATGAGAGAAACACATCGATGGCTTGTCTCTTGCACGCGCCCCGACCAGGGCCTAGACCTGGGAGGAACCTGCAACCGAGGTGCTCGTGGCGGGAACTGAACCCGGGACCCTCAGTCCGCAGGCCGGCGCTCTATCCACTGAGCCACACCGGCCAGGGCTCAACAGAGCTCTGGAGGGCTTTCCCCCTCCCCCATCGCCCCACCCCTCCCCCAGAGCAGGTGACAGAGAAGTCAGGGGCACCACCCACCTCGGTGGAGCAGAGCTGACCCCTCCCCTCTGACCCCCCTGCCCCCGCCCCTACACCCACCCCCCCTCACCCTCACATTCCTGCACACGTCTCTGCAAACAATGCAAGCCCAGGTCCCCGGGGCTGACCAGCCCCGCTCCCCAGGCGGAGGCCGAGGCCGAGGGGCCTGACAGGGGACAGCCCCCCGCCCCCCGCCCCCCCGTCCCCCCCTCCCCAGGTGAGGAGCCCCCTCCCCCGCGGAGCCCCAGCCCCTCCTCCCGGAGGAGAAATAGCAGAGCCCTCCACCCCCGCCGGGCCGCCACATTCTCTCAGTGGACTTTGCACATAATTGCCATCCTCCCTCCCCCCACCTTGCCCATCCCCCAGCTCCAGGTGGGAGCCCAGGGAAGTTTCTAGAAGCCGCAGCATTCTTCACATGCATAGCAACACCTGAGGAGAATCCCTCAAGGGACCCCCGGCACTGAAACGCACGGCGCCAAGCCCATCCCGCCGGGCCCGTGCTCCTGCGTGGACGTGATGCGGGGTCACCAGTGGGTCGGGCCACAGACGCCAGGCGGCCACCACCGCCCCGGGGCCTGCAGCTCGGCGGCTTCTACCGGCGGCGGGGGCCCTGGCCCGGCCGTGATGGCGGGGACCACCTTTCCCCTCGCAGTTCGTGACCCTTCTGTATCATTGGTGCCCGCGAAGAACCCCGCCTTGGGGGAATCCCTCCTCGCTGCACCCTCAAATGCACAGGCAGGGGGACCCCACGCCAGCTCAGCACAAGATGGGGTTTGCAGCCTGATGGGCAAACCAGCTCCCCAAGACGCCCAGGCCCCCGGATCTCGGTCTGCCTGTCCTTCCATTCAAAATACCCAGGGGAGCCCCAGCCGGTGTGGCTCAGTGGACAGAGCGTCAGCCTGCGGGCTGAAGGGTCCCGGGTTCGATTCCGGCCAAGGGCACAGGCCTGGGTTGCGGGCTCCATCCCCAGTGGGGGGCGTGCAGGAGGCAGCCGATCCATGATTCTCATCACGGATGTTTCTCTCTCTCTCTCTCTCTCCCTTCCTCTCTGAAATCAATAAATTAAAAAAACACAAACACCCAGGGGAGGTGGGCATGCCAGGGGCTGGCGCTGACCTCAGGGGCCTGAGGCCTGATGGATGGATGCACACGCAGGGCCTGGGCACCCGGATCCGCCAGAGGTGAGCACCCACAGCTCCCTGAACCCCATCAGAGAGCCTGCAGCTGGTCTCCCCCAAGAGGAGACCGCCTCCCTGCAGGGCTCTCCCTCCTGAAGGAAAAGCCCTCAGCAGAGAGGCTCGCCCACACCACACACACCCCCCGGCCGTGCGCTCCCCAGGATGGGGTTGGGTCCCGGGGTGTCTCCGGATGCGCAGACTGAGGTCGTTCGGGGCCAGCCGCCCCGCACCCGGCCCGGCCCGCCTCGGGCGCCCCGAAACTCCCGCGAATGAATTAACAGCCCAGGGTCAGCGCGGGGGCCGCGGTGCCAACAGCTGGAGCGCAACAGGGCCCAGGACCCTGCAGGCCGAGGGGGGCGGGGGGCGAGGGGGGGACCCTTCACCGGTGTTCCTTCTCCCCTCTCCTCCCTCCCCACCGGGAACGGTGTTCGCCTCCAGCCAGCGATGGTGGCGGGGACCGGGGACCCCCACGCCGGCCGGGGAAACGCGCCCTGAAACCAGACCCCGGCTTCTCTGAAAAGCCCCTTTGTCCGTCCGCCCGCTCCCCTCCCCCACCGCGCCCTCCGCATCCCGGCGGGCGGCGGGGACTCGGCTCCTTTTGTCTGGCGGCTTTCGAGGCTTCCCGGAACCTGGCCGGGGACCCCGGGCGCGGGGAGGGTCCCCGGAGAAAGGTGGAGGCGCTGGGGACGGGCGTGTGGCGCAGGAACTCGGAATCTCCACCACCCCCCCCCCCTCCGTAGGGCGAATTCCCCCATCTCCTGTGGGGGCCCCCTCCGCTGAGGCCGAGGGCGGGGGGTTCAGGGGCCCATCCCCCGTCTGCCCCCCCGTTTCCCCCTTACCTGTCCCCCGCAGCAGCGGCGCCGCGCGCCCGCGCCCGCGCGCCCCGGTCAGGACCCGCCGCCGCAGGACCCGCGTGTCCAGGCCGCCGTCCCTGCCCCCCGAGCCTCCCCCCGGCCCGCCCTCCCCGGAGGTATTCCCTTTAACTTCGGCATTTGCAGCATCCCAAATGTTAAAGATCCCAAGACATCTGTCCCCCGGGGCGTACCAAGCCGCGGAGGAGGGGGGGACGGCGCGCCAGGGGGGTCGGGGTTCCCGCCCCGGAGTCGGGCGGGGCCGCGTCCGGGGCGGGGAGGGAGCCTGCGGGGGTGGGCGGCCTGCGCGGACCCTGGTTCCAGGGACCGGGCCGTCCCCCTAACCACCCCCCGATTTCGGACTCCCGAGTGCCAGACCCCCCCGGCGCGGCGTGTTCCCGCGGCCCGGGCGGGAGGAGGCGCCCCTACGTCCGCGCGCCGCCCTCGTCCGCGCGCTCCGGCCGGGCCTGGCGGGGCAGCTCCATGTCCCGGACCCGGGGCGGGAGCGGACACCGAGGCGGCGGGCCCCTCCCCGCAGGCCGGCCCCCGCCCTGCTCCCGCGCGCGCCCCGCGGGCCCGCAGTGCCTCCCTCCTCGGCCCCGGCTCTGCGCGCCCGCCGCTGCGCACTGCGCGCCACGTGCCGCGCCCGCCCCTCATTCATTCATTCCTTCACTCCGCCGCTCTGCTCGCGTTTGCTCCATAAACCGGTCCAGGTTCATCCCGGGGTTCCCCCCCCGCAACCCTCCCTCTCCCCCACCCCCACCCCCACATTGATCCAGCAGCAATAGCGTCCGTGAAGGCCGGGCCGGAACCAGGGCGCAGGGGGGAGGGTCGAGCCTGGCGCCGGAGGCAGAGCCGGGGTGGGGGGATTGGGGAGGTTCGAGGGGGGAGCCCCACAGCACAGGATGTACAACCGCTGAAAGGCAAAGGCGCAGCGCGGGTGCTGAGAGCTGCAGGATGATGCCCGGCCGGCGTGGCTCTGTGGTTGAGCGGCGACCTATGAACCAGGAGGTCAGGGTTCGATTCCCGGTCGGGGCACATGCCCGGGATGCGGGCTCCATCCCCAGTGTGGGGCGTGCAGAAGGCAGCCGATCCGTGATTCTCTCTCATCATGGATGTTTCTATCTCCCTCTCCCTTCCTCTCTGAAATCAATAAAAATATATATTTAACCAAAAAAAAAAAAAAGCTGCAGGATTCTCGGGTGTGGAGGGCGGGGCGCAGGAGTGGAAGGTGGGAGAGGGGCAGGCGGGCCGTGTGGGAGTCCAGGTTGTGCATGAAACTGAGGGGATAGGCTCGCTCATGCCCCGCCCACCCGCCCCAGGATCCGGGCTTCCTCTTTAACGTGTACAAAAGCGCCAGATGAGCTAAGGGCCCTGTGGCTAGCTAAGGATGCAAGATTTTTATCCTGAAACGGAAGCGAATTATACACACACACACACACACACACACACACACACACACACACACACACACACACGAGGCCTGGTGCACCAATTCATGCACCAGTGGGTTCCCTCGGCCTGGCCTGCAGGATTGGGCTGAAAACACCTCTCCGACATCCCCCAAGGGGTCCCGGATTGCGAGAGGGTGCAGGCCAGGCTGAGGGACCCCCCCTGGTGCACAATCGGGGCCAGGGAGGGACGTGGGAGGGCTCCAGGGCATGTCCGGCCCATCTCACTCCGACCGGACCTGCTGGGCCCCAGCAGCAAGCTAACCTACCAGTCAGAGCGTCTGCCCCCTGGTGGTCAGTGCACGTCAGAGCGAGCAGTTGAGAGGGCTTAGCATATCATTAGCATATTACACTTCAGTTGAACGGAGGACCGGACACTTCCATGTTAGGCTTTTATGAGATAGGATATGATCGGGAAGGCTGCCATCAGAATTGCAGGGGGGGCTGGCAGGCCCACGGCCCCGGGAAGAGCTCCCGGTGAAGTCCGAAGGCAGTCGGCGAGCAGGATTCTCCCTTCATCCCAGGAGGTCAGTCTTGTTTCTTTAAGACCTTCGACTGATTGGGCGAGGCCCACCCACAGGATGGAGGGTAATCTGCTTTACTCAGAGTCTACGGTTCATTTTTAAAAATTTTTAATTTATTTTTAAAATATTTTTTTATTTGATTTCAGAGAGGAAGGGAGAAGGAGAGAGAGAGAGAGAGAGAGAGAGAGAGAGAGAGAGAGAGAGAGAGAGAAACATCCACGATGAGAGAGAATCGTGGATCGGCTGCCTCCTGCACGCCCCCTACTGGGGATGGAGCCCGAAACCCGGGCCTGTGCCCTAACAGGGAATCTAACTGTGACCTCCTGGTTCCTAGGTCGACGCTCAAACTCTGATCCTAACCACATCGATGGCTTGTCTCTTGCACGCGCCCCAACCAGGGCCTAGACCTGGGAAGAGCCTGCAACCGAGGTGCTCGTGGCGGGAACTGAACCCGGGACCCTCAGTCCGCAGGCCGGCGCTCTATCCACTGAGCCACACCGGCCAGGGCTCAACAGAGCTCTGGAGGGCTTCCCCGCTCCCCCATCCTCCCACCCCTCCCCCAGAGCAGGTGACGGAGAAGTCAGGGGCACCACCCACCTCAGTGGAGCAGAGCTGACCCCTCCCCTCTGCCCCCCCTGCCCCCACCCCTACACCCACCCCCCGCTCAACCTGCACACGTCTCAGCAAACAATGCAAGCCCAGGTCCCCCGGGCTGACCAGCCCCGCTCCCCAGGCGGAGGCCGAGGCCGAGGGACCCGACAGGGGACAGCCCCCCGCCCCCCCCTCCCCAGGTGAGGAGCCCCCTCCCCGCGGGGCTCATTTAAATGTTAATCTTGCCCAGCTGGTGTGGATCAGTGGTTGAGTGTCAACCACGTTGAGGGTCGATTCCCAGTAGGGGGCGAGCTGGAGGCAGCCAATCCATGATTCTCTCTCATCATGAGTGTTTCTCTCCCTCTCCCTTCCTCTCAGAAATCAATTCTTTAAAATGTAAAAAAAAATTAAAAAGAAATAGAAAAGAACAATAAATTCTCACTTATAAGAAACAATTTAATAAATAAATAAATGTTCGCCTCATCTAAGAAATACGCCTTCTCAGAAACATCTAGAATAATGTTTAACCCAGTCACTGGGTCCCACGGGCCAGGCTCAGTGGACACGTGCGAGTAAAAGTCGCCATCGGCCCGGCCAGTGTGGCTCAGTGGTTCAGCCTCGACCTATGAACCAGGAGGTCAGGGTTAGATTCCCGGTCAGAGCACATGCCTGGGTTGCAGGCTCAATCCCTAGTGTGGGGCGTGCAGGAGGCAGCCGATTCATGATTCTCTCTCATCATGGATGTTTCTATCTCTCTCTCCCTCTCCCTTCCTCTCTGAAATCAAATAAAAAAATATTTTTAATATATATTTTATTGATTTTTTACAGAGAGGAAGGGAGAGGGGTAGTTAGAAACATCGATCAGCTGCCTCCTGCACGCCCCCTACTGGGGATGTGCCCGCAACTAAGGCAAATGCCCTTGACCGGAATCGAACCCGGGACCCTTCAGTCCGCAGGCCGACGCTCTGTCCACTGAGCCACACCGGTTAGGGCTAAAAAAATACATATTTTTTAAAAGTAGCCATCACACCCCTGAAGACTGACTGGGTCCCAGAGATGACAGAGGCCAATGACTGGGCCCCCGAGATGACAGGAGCCAGACTCACTCTGATGCAGGAGTGACAGGAGTGGGGGGACTTTGGAAATTGGGAAGCCCTGGCCAGACAGCCGGCCGGGCAGGGGTGATGGGGCCTGACTCACGTGGGCGCTGGCCCTGGGGGTGCGAGGCGGGGTGAGTCACAAGCAGACCCGCCTGCCGGGAGCTGGCTGACTGGAGAGGAAGAGGGCGGAGGTGGGGATCCCCAGGTGTCTGGCCTGGGAGTCTCAGGGAGCTATGCTCCTGTAGGACCCTCCCGGGGGGTGAGGTCCGGGGATGGGGTTCTGGGAGGTGGCCCAGGGGCCTTGGAGCCAGCTCTGGGTTCCCTCTGGGAGGAGGGGGAGGACGAGACCAGGGCAGGTCTCCACAGCCGGGCTTCTCTCATTGATTTTAATCCTCCCCCGAGGATATTTTCCCACCGATTTTTATTTTTTTAATTTATTTTTTTTATGTATTTTATTGATATTTCAACAGAGCCGAAACCGGTTTGGCTCAGTGGATAGAGCATCGGCCTGCGGACTCAAGGGTCCCAGGTTCGATTCCGGTCAAGGGCATGTACCTTGGTTGCGGGCACATCCCCAGTGGGGGGTGTGCAGGAGGCAGCTGATCCATGTTTCTCTCTCATGGATGTTTCTAACTCTCTATCCCTCTCTCTTCCTCTCTGTAAAAAAAAAAAAAAAAAAAAAAGATATTTCAACAGAGAGGAAGGGAGAGGGATAAAGAGTTAGAAACATCGATGAGAGAGAAACATCCATCAGCTGCCTCCTGCACGCCCCCCACTGGGGATGTGCCCGCAACCAAGGTACATGCCCTTGACCGGAATCGAACCTGGGACCCCCCAGTCCACAGGCCGATGCTCTATCCACTGAGCCACACCGGTCAGGGCTTTTTTTATTTTTTAAAATAATATCTTTTTAAAATACATTTTTATTGATTTTAGAGAAGAAGGGAGAGAGATATAGAAACATCCGTGATGAGAGAGAGTCACGGATCGGCTGCCTCCTGCAAGCCCTGCACTGGGGTGGAGCTTGCAAGCCAGGCATGTGCCCTTGACCGGGATCGAACCCGGGACCCTTCAGTCCACAGGCCGACGCTCTATCCACTGAGCCACACCGGCCAGGGCTCCATTGATTTTTAGGGGAAGAGAGAGGGAGAGAGACAGAGAGAAACGCCGACGTGAGAGAAACACATCGATGGGACCTTCGGTCCGCAGGCCGACGCTCTATCCACTGAGCCACACGGGCCAGGGTCCCAGCTGGGCTTCTGAGAGCTGCCTGTCTGCCTGGCACACACCTGGAGGGCTGGCCCCAGCCGGCTCCTGCCCTGGGCCCGGTGGCTCACACCCTCAGCCCGGGGACCAGGCTGGCACCTGCCCAGCTCGCTCACCCTCCCCTCCCTGCCCCCCCCGCCCCCCATGGATGAGAAACTGGGGTTCTCCTGGACCCAGACCGTGCCCTGGCGATGCCCTCGGCGGCGAGACGCTGGTGGGAAACCCCAGAACGAGCTGAGCCCAGGCCCCTTCCTCTCCTGACCGCATCCTGCAGCCCACGGGGGGGGGGGGGGGCAGGGGGGCAGGGGGGCGGGGAAAGGGGGGGCAGGAGGGCGCTGCCAGCTGGTGAGCCACTCAGGGGTGGAGCCAGCGAGCTTCCCTCCACTGCTGGCGGGGAGAGACCCCCGAACCCGGAGCCCAGGGAGCGGCTTGGCGAGCGGGGCAGGCTCGACCCCGGGGTCAGACCCCGAGGGGCAGGAGGTGGGCGAGGAGCCAGGTCCCCAGACTCACGGGCCAGTGGGTCTCCGCGGGGTTCTGGGCCTCGCCCTCCTCCGCCTTCTCTCTTCTCTTCGCTTTCTCCTTCCTCCTCTCCTTCCTCCTCCGTCCTGTCCCCATCCCTCCATCCTGGGCTCCCGTCCTCCCCTCCCCCTCGCTGCTCTCCCGGACGCCACCACCAGGGGGCGCCAGTTGCCGCAGACCGCCCTTGGGGCTGGACCACCCGCCTCCTTGCGCCCTCGGGCGGCGTTATGGGGAGAATTCTAACGCACGCACCTCCTCAAAGGTGGGCCCTACAGGTGCATCCAAAGTCGCCCCTCCCCCCAAAAAATAATAAATGAATAAAAATAATAAATAAATTTTTAAAACCGCCCCTGCTGCCCAGCTAGCGGGGCTCAGTGGTTGGGCATCAACCTATGAACCAGGAGATCAGGGTTCGAGTCCCGGTCAGGGCACAGGCCCGGGTTGCGGGCTCGATCCCCAGTGGGGGACGTGCAGGAGGCAGCCGATCCATGATTCTCATCATTGATGTTTCTCTCTCTCTCTTCCTCTCTCTCTCTCTCTCTCTCTCTCTCTCTCTCTCTCTCTCTCTCCTCTCTCCCTCTCCATTCCTCTCTGAAATCAATTTTAAAATATATATTTTTAAAAAGCAACTTTAGCCCTGACCTGTTTGGCTCAGTGGATAGAGCGTCGGCCTGCGGGCTGAAGGATCTCAGGTTCAATTCCAGTCAAGGGCATGGACCTTGGTTGCGGGCACATCCCCAGTGGGGGGTGTGCAGGAGGCAGCTGATCGATGCTTCTCTCTCATCGATGTTTCTGACTCTCTGTCCCTCTCTCTTCCTCTCTGTAAAAAATCAATAAAATATATATATATTTTTTTTTTAAAAAGCAACTTTAAAAATTTTTTTAAGAAAAGATATAAAATTATTGCAGTTCCGGTGGAGGATCCTGAGTGATTTTACTCTTCGTTTTACCTCCCTCTCTTTAACGTAACAATAATTTCAGCAGACGAGACCTGAGCAGGCTGGAGCCCCCGGGAACAGGAAGGGTAAGACGTGGTTACACAGATGGGAAGAATTCTGGAGCTGGGCCCGCAGGGAGCTGTGACTGTGTGTGTGTGTGGGGGGGGGGGGGGGCAGCCCCGGGCACCGTGGGCTCCTTGGAGGAAGTTTGGGGTGAAGAGCATTGATTTGGGGGGGGGGGGCAGGCACCTCCTTGACAGTCATTTTCAGAGCAGCCGGGAGAGACGCGTCAGCCGCGTCTGTCTGGCACCTGCTGGGGGCAAACCACAGCTTCTGCCCAGATGTGGGCAGCCGTTGGGGGCGGGGAGGGCTGGACTTCCCGCTTTGCTGTGTCTGCGACCTGGACGGAGCCCTTGGGTCTGCCCACCCCTGCCCCCCACCCCTGCCCCCCGACCTCGGGGCCGAGAGAATCCTTTCAGTCAAGTGTGTGCTGTTCACGAATGTGTGCACGCCGGCCCGGCTGAATTCCCATCTCCGCTTCCCTTGTCTCGCCAGGCAGCCCCCAGCCGTGGGTCCCCCTTCCTGTGCCCCCCTGTCACGGAGGCTGGGGGCCCGACAGGGGGTGCGGGCCGTGACCTCTGCACGAACCGGCACCCAGAGCCCCCCATCTCCCCCGGGCTGGCGGGGGCTGAGTCATACCCGCCCGCTCTGCCAGCCTGCCAGCCCCCTGAACTCCCCAGATCACTCAGCGCCGGGCCGGGTTCCCACACTGTGCCCTGAGAGAGAACTCGGGGTCAGGGAGGGGGAAGGAAGCCCAGAATTAGTCAGACAATCAGATCAGCCAGCGTGCCCACGGGCTGACCTGGCGCCCAGGCGCCCAGGGCTGACCTTTCAGAACCCAGCCCGGCTCCCGCTCCTCTCTCGTCTGGTGATAACGGGGAGGGGGGGACGGGGCGGGGAGAGGGGGGGCGGCCGGAATGGATGATCCCCAGGACCCGTCCTGGGCCCATGTCTGCCTACACACCACAGCTCACCAGGACTTTCCGGAACCTGGCTGCTTTGCTCTGGGGGGCTCAGGAGGCCGGGGAGCCCCCCTGAAGTGGGCAAGCTGGCTGGGACAGCCGGACTCGGGGCCCGGGACCTGGGACTGACCGGCTCTGGCTCGGGCCGCTTTGTGAAAGGCCCTTGGAAATGAAAAGCTCAGCCCGGCCGGCCCGCGTGGCTCCGTGGTGGAGCGTACACCTGTGAACCAGGAGGTCAGGGTTCGATTCCGGGTCAGGGCACAGGCCCCGGTTGTGGGCTCCATCCCCAGTGGGGGGCGTGCAGGAGGCAGCTGATCCATGATTCTCTCTCATCATCATGGATGTTTCTCTCTTCCTCCCTTCCTCCCTGAAATCAACAACAAAAAAATATATATTTAAAAGCCCTGGCTGGTGTGGCTCAGTGGATAGAGCGTCGGCCTGTGGACTGGCGGGTCCCAGGTTCGGTTCCAGCCTTGGTTGCGGGCACATGCCCAGTGGGGAGTGTGCAGGCGGCAGCTGATCAATGTTTCTAACTCTCTATCCCTCTCCTTTCCTCTCTGTAAAAAATCAATAAAATATATTTAAATATATATATATATATTTAAAAAATAAAAAGTGTATAGAACATTGCGAGACTAAAGAAATGGGGGTGGGGAAAGGGATGTGAAATCTGACTCCCTCCCTCCCGCCTGTCCGCGTGCCTTTCCATAAAATCAGGCGTAAGGTTGTCCGCCTTCCTGTTGTACCCTGTCATTCCACATCATGACACGGGCCTCTCGGCCGGCCCTCCGCCAGGCCCAGGCGCGGGGGCAGGCGTGGAACGGCAGAAACGCGCTCCGATCAGGGACCGCGGGCTCTGACCCCAGACACGCGCTAAACGGGTCAGGGACACGGCTGGTATCTGATCAGGCAGCACCGAGAGGAATAGAAAAAAAAAACCAACAACAAAAAAAAACCAACAAAAAAGCCGGCTTGCAGACGGGAAAGAGCGAAAGATACTTTTTATCGGCGGGGGCCCGGCGGCGCTTACAGAACCAGAGGTAACCGTGACTCGATATCCTCCGAGCGCGTGGGTGTTCAGAAGGCAAGTTGGTTGCCTTCTTGAAAGTATCATCTTTCCCATCTCTCTTCAAGCTGCACCCCCACATTTGCATATCTCCGAGGCACAGATCGCTTCAAGAACTTCTTTCATCCTGAATGAAACCTGCAGCCGTCTGACCTGCAGGAGGGTGAGGCATGAGATTCCTGGGGCTCTGGCTGTAGATGGACGAACTTTTCTTTAAAAATAATGTTTTTTAATCGATTTCAGAGAGGGAGGGAGAGGGAGGGAGAGGAGGGAGAGAACCATCCACGATGGTGAACTATGGTAGAAACCGTACTTGGGTAAACATGGCTGCTTTTAATCTGTTAACCTTGCTCTTTGGGGTTCTGTGCTCATTTAAAGGTTATTTTGATTTTCTGAACTTATGTGTGATGGAATACCCCCTGAGGGCGGTTTGAATGTCCCATGGATTGTGGGCTCACTGGTCATCGAAGCACATTCTTCCGGGAACCAGGACAGGTCGATGATCCCAAATTGCCCCAGTAGCCACAGAGAACGGGTTTCGGTTGACTCGGTGGTCCCGGAATCTGGACAGCACCATTGTTCTCAATTGCCCAGGTGGCCCCAGATCAGGATAATGAGTTTCCGTTGATTCAGGGATTCGCAGATAACTAAGTTGCTCAGATTCGGCCTCGGTGAAAACGCTTTTTCGCGGAACAGGTTCCTCCCTCCAGACCCAGAGATGGAATCGATACCTTGGTGATATTCTGCCCGTATAAGCCAGGCGCGGCGAGCTGTTCGGGGCTGTGAGGTCTGGAGCACTTTTGCCCCCTCGCATGCCGCCGGCTTTTCATAAAGGACCCCGTAATTCGACTTTTTGAGGCGTCCTTTGTAAGATGGGGTTACACCACAACAATGAGAGAGGGTCATGGATCGGCTGCCTCCTGCACGCCCCACCCTGGGGATCGAGCCCACAACCCGGGCATGTGCCCTTGACCGGGAATCGAACCCTGACCTCCTGGTTCATAGGTCGTGGCTCAGCCGCTGAGCCCCGGGGGAGCTGAGCAAAATCACCATTCCTTGCCCAGGAGGGAGAGTCACGGTGAGGCTGGGAGGACCCCACTCCCCCACCCCCGCCCCGCCCCAGGCCTGAGCCCTCGGGCAGGAGAGAGAAGCATGTTGGCCCGGCTCCTGGGGCCCCCCCCCAGGCTCAGGCTTACCTCCCTTGGGGAAAATTCCTGAGCTCCTTTCCCCGGAGACTGACTGTTCCTTTAGGGCAAATCCTCTTAAATCAAAAGTCCTGTTAACCCCATAAATGAAAGGCCAGCGTGCGGGCAAAGCAACAAGCATTTATTGGAGATCAAAAGAGGAGCAGATTCCGGAAGCACCCACTCAGGCAGAAGCCCAGACAGGGCTGGGACTCGGAGGCCGAGGCGAGGGGCGCTTGTGAGAAAGGGGAGGGGACGGGGGCATCCAGGAAATCACGGTGACCCTCCTTCGAAACAACGTTTTCATTTCCAGTCCCGCAGCAACCGAAACAACAGCGTTTGTTTGTTTGTTTGTTTGTTATCTTTACAAATAGCTCTTTGAGATACAATGTTACCTTTGCAAATAGCTCTTTGAGATACAATGTTACCTTTGCAAATGGCTCCTAGAGATACAATGTTGCCACGTGTTACCTTTGCAAATGGCTCTTAGAGATACAATGTTACCTTTGCACATTAGCTCTTAGAGATACAATGTTGCCACTTGTTACCTTTGCAAATAGCTCATTGAGATACAATGTTGCCACTTGCTACCTTTGCAAATGGCTCTTAGAGATACAATGTTGCCCGGTTTTAACGTCCCAAGGTTTGAGGCATCAGAACGGCCAAGGCAGTTAGTTCTTCCGGGAGACCACCTCCTACTTCACTATGAAGTGATTCCATTTGTACAGGTTTTTTTCCACAAACACTGAATTTCCAAGCCCCCCCAGAAACCTCAAAGGCGAGGCGCCGAATACAGAGAAAGCGGATAATCCCACACACCTGTCCCGGGGGGTCCCAGGACCCGCAGGAGACAGGGCCCGACGCCCATGTGAAACCCTCCAGGGCACAGCCCCTCTTTGAAGTGACGCCTGCCTGGCAGGTGCCCTGGCACCTGTGTGTTGGTTTGTTGTTGTTTTTTTTTCTCTGTGACCTTCAACGTGGGAGACAAAGGTCCTTTAAAACAAGAAGAAGAACCGACAGGCCGCCGCCGCTGGCCTAGGGGATCGCTCCGCCCACGTGGATGCGGCTAACGCCCACGGTGGGGGGGCATCGCCCCAAATCCTCAGGGGCCTGGGGCCAACCTCAGGGGCCCCGTGGAGTGTTGTGTGACCCCCCAGTTCAGCCGCCTCCTGACACTCATTTCACAGCCGCCGCTCAAGCACAGAGGCGCCTCGCCAGGCTCCGGGGCGCAGTGCTGTCTGAGGGCGGGCGGGGGCGCACCCAGAGACCCCAGCCCCCGGCGACCGATTCCCGGTTCTGGGTCCCAGGGAAGGGCCAGGTGACTTCCAGGTGAGTCTGGGAAACCCATCCCCGGGCGAACAAACCGGTTCCCAGGGTTTTGGTGAACTTTGAAAGCGAAAATCTGAATTGATGGTGACTCATGACGCGGCGAAATCGCCAGAGATGACAGACACCCAAAGGGCGGCTCGTTCCCACCGGCTGGAGTTTTTTTTTTTTTTTTTTTTTTTTTGGCGTTTTTTGGAGAGGCCCGCGGTCTGGTGTCTTTCCGAGGAGACGGTGGCTGCTGGAGGGGCCAGAGAAACCGCAGCTGAAGATTGGTTTTGGGGCTCTGAGGTGGATATTCTGGGGTGCCGCGGGGACCCGCTCCCCTGTCCTGTACCTGGCGAGCCTGCAGGGGTCCCCGCTGCTGTCCGCTGGTTTCCCGGGATCTTTACGGGACTGGAGAGCCTTCGCCCGGGCGCCCCCGGGGCGGAGAGAGCGCTGGGCCGGCAGACTGGCTGGGGGTGCAGGAAGCGCTGAGGGTTGGAGAAGCCGCCGCCGACGACGACGACGGAGGAGACTCGGTCCCCCGGTGCCCGCGGAGGGGCCCGCTACCAGCAGAGGAGACTCTCGCGCTGGGGTCCGGCCGCCTCCCGGGCCATCCGCTGGGCTGGGGCCGCTACGCGCGGGCCAGGGTCCGGCTCTCCGTCCGCGCTCGTCCCCCGCTGTCGGCCGCGCCCCGCCCCTCGGCGCTGGGGTCCCCGGAGCGCGAGGACGCGGAGCTGAGCCCGCGCGCCAGGCTCCAGGCGCGGGCGCGGAAGGAGCGGTCCAGCAGCAGGTAGATGAGCGGGTTGGCGCAGCCGTGGCCGAAGGCGAGGCAGGTGGCGAGGGCCAGGCCCCAGCGCAGCGCCCGCAGGAGCGCGCAGGGCAGCGGCAGCGCCTGCAGGTGCGCCAGGTGCAGGGCGGCGCGCAGGGCTCCGAAGGGCAGCCAGGCGCCCACGAAGGCGCCCTCCACGGCGCAGACGATGCGCAGCGGGGCGGCGGGGACGCGGCCCAGGCGCGGGGCCCGGCGCAGGCGGCGCGCCAGGCGGCAGTAGCAGAAGAGGGAGGCGCCCAGGGGCAGCGCGCACGTCAGCAGCAGCAGCAGCAGCCCGAGCGCCTGCCAGGCGTCCGAGGGCCGCTCCCCGCACTGGCTGCCCGCGCCGTCGGGCCGCGGCTGCAGGTCCCGGGAGACCAGGGCGGGCAGCCCGACCAGCAGCGCCGCGGCCCAGACACCCCGGCACACGGCGCGCGCGCACCGCGGGGAGCGCAGCGGCCGCGCCCCGACCGGGCGCACCACGGCCACGTAGCGGTCGGCGGCCAGGCCGGCCAGTAGCAGGGCGCCCGCGCAGCGCGAGGCGGCCACGGTGAAGCTGCTGAGCTTGCACAGCGCGCGGCCGAAGGGCCAGCGGCCGCCCGCCGCCGCCGCCGCGGCCCAGAGCGGCAGCGTCAGCACCAGGCCCAGGTCGGCGGCCGCCAGGTGCCACGCGAAGGTGTCCGCCAGCCGCCGCGGGCCGCGCCGCCGCGCCAGCAGCCGCAGCACCAGCCCGTTGCCCAGCAGGCCCAGCGCGCAGGCCGCCAGGTAGAGCGCGGGGACCACGGCGCGCGCGTGGGGCAGCTCGCCGGCCGCGCACAGCGCCAGCTCCTCGTCCAGGGCGCCCCACCCGGACCGGGACCCGGACCCCGAGTACTCCCAGGGCGCCGACCCCGGGCTGGGGCTCCAGGGCGCGGTGGGGGGCATGGCGGGGCCGCGGCCTGTGCGCACCCAGGACGCAGCGCGGGGCGCAGGTGGCGGGCGGCAGTTCTGTGGGTGCCCAGCACCTCCCTTCCTGCCTCCCAGGCCCAGGGGATGGGTGGGCAGGAAGGGGGTGGTGGAGGCGGGGGGGGGGGGAGGGGTGTGGGGGAGGGGCAGCTCCCCGGGGCAAGGAATGGAAACGTCTTCATTGCTGGGTCCCCGGAGGAAAAGTCCTTGGGGCTGGGAGACCCGCCTGGCCGCCCCGGGGAGCCGCCTGATGTCGGGGTGCAAGAGTGGGGGTGCCCCAGAGCCCCCCAGGCTCCCGGCTGCTGTGTGGGCAGGTGCGGAGACAGATCCGCATGAGGCTGGCATGGGGCGTGGGGATGGGGCCTCGCCTGCGCCCGTCCACCTGTCCTGCAGGGCGGCTGGGCCGGTGGGGAGTCTGCCCTTGGGGACGGGCCGGTCAGCAGCGCTCTCAGGTGCGTTCGACATTTAGCCGGGTCTCCCCGTGGTCCGGACCTCAGGGGACCGGGCGACGTCCAGGAAGTCCTCAGGGAGCATCCAGGCCGCCCCTGACTGCTCTCTGCTGAGCCCGCAACAATGTTGCACTTGATCTTGAATAGATCCAGCTCCTTCTTCCTCACTGAGACCTCCCTCCCTCGTCCTGAGATGTTGGGGTAAATGTCTGAATGCAGAGTGGCTTTAAAAAAAACACATATAGCCCTAACTGGTTTGGCTCAGTGGATAGAGCGTCGGCCTGCGAACTGAAGAGTCCCAGGTTCGATTCCGGTCAAGGGCATGTACCTTGGTTGCGGGCACATCCCCAGTGGGGGGTGTGCAGGAGGCAGCTGATGGATGTTTCTAACTCTCTCTTTCCCTACGTCTCTGTAAAAAATCAATAAAATACATTTAAAAAAAACACACACATATATATATATGGCCTTTTAAATTGATTTCAGAGAACAAAGGGGAAACATCCATGAGGACAGAGAATCACTGATCGGCTGCCTCCTGCACGCCCCCTACCCAGGCCCACAGCCCCGGCATGTGCCCTTGACCAGGAATCGATCCCTGACCTCCTGGTTCATAGGTCGACGCTCAACGCCTGAGCCATTTAGGATTCAAACCAGGGCCGTCCCGAGCGTCTGAGAGGCATGGTCCTCATCCGCCTGGGCCTCGAGCCAGGCCTGCTCTGGGGGCAAAGATCGCCGCCCGGGGTCCCCGCGGTCCAGGCGGGTGCTCTCCGGACCTCTTACAAGATGGAGAGGGGAGGCCGGGGAACCAGGGGGTGTCTGCTCCTCCCTCCAGGGTGTTCCGGCCCCAGGCTTGGGTTTCCCCCGATGCCCCCACCCCCCAGGGGGTGGAAATCTGAGGGCTGCCCTGACCCCACAGCTGCTGGGAGTGGCACCCACATCCTGGGGGCCTGGGGGCCGAGCCTCCTGCCCTGATGGCATCGGGCAGCACCCGCTTGCCAGGCCGGGAGCCCCTGGGCACCACCCCCCCTTGGGCACCCTCTGCCCGGGGCCCCCAAAGCGCCAGGGATTCTGACACGGAGAGCAGACACCGGGGGAGCCGTCAGGGGAAGGAGAAGACGGGCGAGCGGCCGAGCGGGGCCGGGGCGGGGGTGGGGAAGTGGAAATAGGTTGTTTATTAAAAACACAGAGGCTCTTGCTTCCTGGGCTGTGGTCTCGCACCCAAGGGAAGTCGGGGGCCCCGAGCACACGGGGCGGGCGGCTCCTCTCCGCGGGGCCTGGGCCCGGGCGCCTTTGGGTACCTGTCTGAGGGCAGGAAGCCGAGAGGCCGAGCTGGGGCCTCGGCTCTGGGCCTGGCCTCCCCGGGGGGGGGGGGGGGGGGGTGCCCAGCTCAGGTCCAGGGACCCAGGCCCACTTCCTCCTTTCCCCACAGGAGGAGAAGCACATCCATCAGAGACACCCATCCCCGATCCGAGGTGCCTGGCCGCCTGCTGGAGGGGGTCAACAAAGCCAAGCGGGAGGGCCCTCCCCTCCCTCCCCTCCCTCCCCCTCCCTCCCCCTCCTCTCCCCTCCCTCATCCTCGGGGCTTCTGTCCATCACGGTGATTGGCAGGAGCGTGAGGCAGACACACCAAGACACAGGCAGCCGATGCCCCGACCCGGACTGCTTTCAGGGTAGGATTGGTTTACTTCCGCTCCTTTGGGGGCTCTTACAACTCTCCCCTCCAATTAAAATATATATATATATATATTTGCCCTGACCGGCTTGGCTCAGTGGATAGAGTGTCGGCCTGCGGACTGAGGGGTCCCAGGTTCGATTCCGGTCAAGGGTATGTACCTTGGTTGCGGGCACATCTCCAGTGGGGGGTGTGCAGGAGGCAGCTGATCCATGTTTCTCTCTCATCGATGTTTCTAACTCTCTCTCCCTCTCCCTTCCTCTCTGTAAAAAAATCAATAAAATATATTTTTTTAAAAAAAGACACCGGAAACCGCTCCGTGCTGTGCTCCCGTGTTATAAACACGCGTCTGCAGGCCCCGTGTCTGCGCCAGAACGTTCGTGACCCGTCTGGCTGCACAGCAGCCTCGTCACTGGGCCCGTTCCCACGTCCGCCTGGTGGGTGCTGTGAGGGTGCGGCCGCCCGTGGGAGCCCCGTCCTGGGCGGGGTCTGGGTGGGGCCCAGCGAATGCTGGCTCCCCGGGCTCGGCAGGGCCCCGGGCTTTGGCTGGCATCACAGAGGGCGGCCCCGTGACCCTGTCCCACTGCTCCCGCCTCCCGGACACACGCTTCCCCTGCACACAGTGGGTGGTCGCTTCCCCTGCACACAGTGGGTGGTCAGCAAGTGGCTTAGGGGCCGCACAGTTCACTAGGCCTGGGGTCCTGGGGTCCTGGGCTGAAGGACAGACAGACGGCTGCCAATTCAGCTGCTGCTGGTCGACAGAGACTGGGACAGGCCAGTGTGAGGCACGCCTTGCCAAGCCACCTCTCCTCATGTGGCCACTCTCTCGGGGGAAACACGGACCTGGGGGCGGGGAGTGGCCACCACAGTGGGGTTTCCCACAGACCACACAGCCCGGGGCAGGTGGTGGCTGTGTGTGTGTGTGTGTCTGTGTGCGTGTGCGCATGTGTGTGAAGGCCTGGGGGCACCAGGGGAGGGCCCGCCCCGGACGCCCGAGGCCATGGGGATGTTGCAGACGCTCAGTTCTTCCAGACGTTGGCAGCCACCGCACAGGCGCTGGGGGAGGGGGCAGGGAGGGTCTCCGACCTGAGCACCCGGCCCCCAGTGACTCAGAGGGAAAGTCCGTGGCTGCAGCTGTGTGGCCACGGGCCTCACTCCCCCACCCCCACCCCCTTGTGGCCCCTGGAGGACAGGACGGGGCAGGGAGAGGCAGCCAGGCCGACAAGGCCCGTGGCAGGTGAGCCAACCCCTCAGAGGCCTCAGGGGCGGCGCCAGGGGGTCCCCGACATAAAGGCCGAGGGTTTGCTCGACCAGGACTCCCACGGCTCTCCTGTGACGTCACACACACACACACACACACACACACACACACACACGGCTGGCGATTGGCAGGTGGAGATAGAACGACGTGACGAGTTCCCCTAAGTCCAAAGAGTGTCACAAACAAAGCCCACATTTCACTCAAGACACAGGTCTCCGGGTGCCATGCGTTTATTCGGGCGGGAGGGCCACGCCGTGCCGGGGACAGCGCGCCTGTGGGCAGGTGGGCACACCCGCCCGACGGCCCGGCGGCACCGGGAAGGCCCAGGAAAGGCTGGCCTGGCTCTCGGGGGCCATCCCCACCCCCAGGCCGCGAGGGCGGAAGGCTCTGGAGCGCGGCAGGCGTGACACGTGTTTGGCAAACAGCTGAGGCATCGTTGCGGGCGCCCGGCCTCGGTGCGTGTCAGCCGGCGGGTCGCTGGGAACCCCCAGGGCTGACGAGTCCGTGATCTGCATCCGACTCTTCAGACGTGATTTTTAAAAACGGCTGCCCCGTCAGATAAAAACCCGCAGAGTGTAAGACACCTGCCCACGTGCCTCCGGCTTAAGGAAGCGGAGGCCACACACGGTGGCGGACTGCTGCGGCGACGTCACACTCTACCGTGAGAGGCGACGGCGGCGGGACCCACGCACACGGGAGACCAGCGGGCGGCTGTCCGCCGTGACGCCGCCTCCGTGGACCTACGTCCGGTCCCAGGCACCATCAGGAAGACGCTGCAGAAGCGAGACCAGGTGTGAGGGGCCAAATGCAGCCCCGGCCGGCTCGGCTCCGCGGACAGAGCGCCGGCCTGCAGACCAAAGGGTCCCGGGTTCGATCCCAGTGCGAGGCCTGCAGGAGGCAGCCGATCCAGGATTCTCTCATCTTGATGTGTCTCTCTCCCTCTCCCTCTCCTTTCCTCTCTGAAATCAATAAAAATACGTTTAAAAAAAGACCAAATTTAGTGATGTAAAATGCTCACTAATTCTCTTTTTGATGACTATTTACCACATTTTAATTCGGTTTATTTAATCTAAACGCCATTTGATAGCTGTGTCCCCCTAACGTGATACACTTAACGGTAACGTGTGTGTTTCCCCGTTTTAATACGCATGTTACACACGGCGTGTATCCACTTACAACACGAGACCCACACGGCCCCTCTCACATGCAGACAGCAGGTCATGAGTAGTTTGCGCTACACATACATCTGGCACAGACGCTGGGAAAAAACCTGTGAACTCTTTACAGTTTTAACAAATATACATAAATATAGGAACATAAATTACAGTACGATATCGACAGCACTGAGAATGTTGGTAACAGACGCGCGGACGCCCGAAGGGCTTGGCCGACAGGAAACCCCGTCCGACTTCCAGCCGACTCTTCAAACACATGCATCCGTCACAGGAGACGCTACGACTCTAACGACTCAGCGAGAAACGTGGGCACGCGAGTCTCTACCCTCCTGTCTGACACGCTGACGCCCCCTGGGCCCACGGCCGCTGTACCCACACACGCCCAGGTCACACGATCGCCCGCGTCTTCCTGAGATGAGGCTCCCGGGAGCCCACACCAGCCACGCCCACGGCAAGTGTGTGCTCACTGAGCCGCCCTCTGGGATGGGACAAAGAAAAGTGAACGTAAGTCAAGTCAGGGAAGCTGTTTTAAAATGAAAGTGTAGCCCTTGTGCATGTTTAGTTCTAACAGAGTCTGGACGTCAGTTATAAATAAAACAAGGAAAAGAGCCGCTCCCGCCCCGGCCCAGGCGCCCGCCCCACGGGTGGAGAGCAGACAACACTGATGAACCAGCAGCGTGTTCTCGGCCGCGCCTGTGGGTTAGACGAGCCCACAGCAGCCCGCACACCCCCGCGAGCCCGCGAGCCGAGAAGCGTTAACACTAGTGAGGGACGACCGCGGCGGTAACTCAGTGCCCGTTCCGACGCTGACACCAGGAAACACGAGGTCCCCCGAGCATCACAGGAAGGCGTGCGGCCTGCGCGGCCACGTCCCTCCGCGATCTCCCGGGAAACAAACACGAAGGGACCTCGGCATAAACCCACGGAGAGCAAGATATCAAAGTAAACCCTCTGAGGACTCGCACGTACATGGAAAGTGTTTAAAAAAGCAACAGATAAACCACGTTCCGTAGCCTCGCCGTCTCTCCGCCTGCAGTCCGACGGCATGGGAGGCGGGTGCCCCGTGCCCCTGGCCCGCGCCGGTGCGGCCACGCCCTCGCCACCGGACCCGGCGTCCGTCGCCGCGGGCACCACCGGCGAGGAGAACCCGCCCCTGCCCGGTGGACCAGCAGCCGCGCCCAGGGCAGGGCCGCGCACACGAGTCCCGCCGGCGATCAGGGAGGCTGTCCAGGCGGGCGGCGGCGGCGCCCACGCATGTCCCGGCGCGAACCCCGCCCTACGCCTTCGCGGGCAGCAGCTTCTTGGGCGTCACGGGCCGCTTGCTCTGCCACAGGTGGCTGTGGATGGTGATGGCGTCCACGCTGGCGGACAGCGTCTTCGCGGGAATGTGGCTGAACTGCTTCCGGTCCGAGTTGTACTTGTACAGGCCCTCGATCATCTTCTTGCTGATGGACTTGGGCCCGATGCCGGTCAGCTTGGCGATGTCCTCCGTCTCCGGGCAGTACGTGTACAGGGACCGGAACTGGCAGCCCGAGTCCCGGAATAGGATCAGGAAGTTGTTGGCGTCCGACTTCTCCATTTCCTGCGGAACAAGCCACACGCACACTGAGCCCTCGCACACTGAGCCCTCACACACGCCGCGGAGTCGCTGCCCGGCGCTGCTCAGTCAGATCAAAACACTGATCCTCAAAGCCAGGGCGCCACGCCTGCGGCCTCACGCTGCGGCCACGGGAAAGGAAGCGAGGTGACCTGCGCGCAAGAGCACGACCGAGTGGATCTGGGCAACAAACTGATTCCCGGCCGTCCCGCCGTGCGGAGCCCACGTGCGGTGCTCGCCGCCTAGCGGTCACGGGTCTTCCGTGTGGAAGGTCAGAGCCAGGGGAGCTGTGCCCTCGACGCAGCCGGGACGCGCCCGCCCCCGCTGCAGCCCGCTCACCTCCAGGATGCGCCTCTTCTGGCCCTCGTTGACCTTGCCCGCCAGGCAGCAGTGCGCCAGCGCGTTCTGGATGATGTGCTTGTTGGACTTGGCGCTGGGCTCCTTGTAGAGCTTTGGTCCTGCGGGAGGTGCGATGACGACAAAGAACATCCCGAGTCAGAGGGGCCGCTGCGTCCACGTGACAGCAGCGCTCCCACGACAGCCCCCGACCACGGCCCACAGCGCACCCGCCCTGGGCCCCGGGCCCCACGCACGCGGGCGGCGGCCGCTCTAACGCCGCTGCAGTTCCCCCGGGACGGGCCCGATGCCCACACCGGGCCTTCCCCTCACCTGCCAGCGGCCACGCCCCTCCCTGCACCCCGTGAAGCCCGGATCCAGCAGCGCCTGTGCGGCCCGGGGCTGGGGCCGATGGGCACGGGCGGCTAGGTGCCCCCTGGCCGATGCCTCTCGTCTTCCAGAGCCGCTGGACGGTTTAAAGCCGCCCCGTCCTACAGAGCAGCTCTCTGGCCCCACCACAGCCAGAAACGGTCAGTCTCTGCTCACCCGGTCCGTCACGCCCTCCCGAGCGGACCCGCAGCCCTGAAACGGACCCCCTGCACCCACAGGCTGGGCCAGAGCCTCTGCCTTGGACCGGACGCGCCAGGAAGCTCCACGTGGAGTCGGTCCCCTCGGCCCGGACGGCGCGGCCGCGCCCACCTGTGTACTCCGTCCCCGAGGCCACCGAGGACGTGGTGGACGCGTTCTCCCAGTCCTTCTCTCCGTTGCGACTGCCGCAGCGGCTGGGGGACAGGAAGCCCTCCACGGACTCCGACCTGAAAGCAAGCCACACGGCGTGTCTCAGGCACCAGCGGGCGTGGCCGGGGGTTTGTGAGCTCCAGCCACAGCGCCCAGCGGCCGAGCACATGTGGACGGCCTCCCTCGCTGCGCCTCCCACGGCCCGGCAGCTCCCCTGCGGGCACCACCGAGGGCGTGGACGGCTGCCTGTGGAAACGCCACGAACAACCGGATGGCGACACGGAGGTGACGGCACGAGGCTGCTGCTCTCGGGGTCGGGAACGAGGTGAGAGGGAGAGGGCAGCGGCTCGGGGCCGACCCCGGGGAGGGGGGCGGGGGCGCTTTGTATCGGCAGGAAACAGCTCGAGGCCGGCGCCCTTTCGGCTCCACAGCCCGCGACCCCGCCGCGACCCCTGCCGCCGTGTCTGTCTATGGAAGTGACTCAGCAGTGTCACTGTTCCAGACTCTGCTCGCTGAGAGGTGGACAGACCCTGCACACGGCAAAGCCTGTGGGAGTCAGCGGCTACGACGGCTTCGTCCTGAAAGAGGAAGCCCGCCCTGGGACAGTCGGACAGACGGACGGACGGGCGGGTGGATTACCTGGGCGTCCTCTTGCCGGACTGCACGCTCTCGCTGTCGCCCGTGTTCAGTGACGCCAGGGAGAGGCTGGAGACTGAAAGACACGCCAAAGTCATGACCTGAGCGGGAGCAGCAGCCTCCCGGCAGCAGGAGACGCCCGCCAGCCCGCCCGCCCGCCCACATGGCCTGTGGCATCGGCAGCCGCGTTCCCCTGGCCCTGCGCCCCCTCCACACAGCACGCCTGCCCGCGCCAGGCCCGGCCCCGGACAGGAGGCAGGAGCCCGCGTTCCAGAAAAGCCGAGGCTCGCTGCCGTGAGGAGTCCCTGAGGGGACGCGCACGCTGAGGCCTGAGATTGCTGACCATCAGAGAAAAGGGAATCAGCCACAGAAGCAACGCCATCGGGACATCTCATTCCCGTGGGAACCAGTTTACTGACTTCAGCCAGGACACAGCGTCGTGGGCCCTGGCGGGGTCTGACCACGTGCTGTGCTCCCTGCTGTGGGGTAACTGTGGGGATTCTCTGAGACGTTCAACTGTTTTTAGTTGCAACAACACAAACATCGTTTAAAAGGGAGCATGCGTGTTGAATTTGTAAGACATGCCCTCCCTCCTCTAAGAAGCATGAACCGGGACTGCAACCCCGTCTGTTCGAGGAGGAGCGGGCTCGGTCCCACACTGACCCTGCACGACGGGCCTCACCCTCCAGCCGCAGGACTGGGCCCTGGACGCTCAGGAGGGGAACGCGGGTGAGTGATGTGGGGGTCACACCGGGCAGAGCCAACAGGTCAGCACCGAAACGGGACCTTTCAGCATCACACATGGTTTACGAGCACACGTGTACATGGGACTAACATGCTCACACACGGGACGGACACACAGGTACACACACACACACGTGCGCGGGACCCACACACATGCACACAACAGCCATGCGAGCACCTAAGCCGTCCGGCTCACTCTGGCTCCCCAGACGGGTGTGAACTCGGACGGGTCTAGTCGGGTGGCGCTCGTGCAGTCAGGTGACCGTGACGACAGGCTGCCGTCTCACGAACAGGCCCTCGCGGCACCAGTTACCTGGGGGGCCCGGGGTGGGGGTCTTGGGGGGCTCCACGTGGTCCCGGTGAATGGACTTGGGGCGCTGCTTCTTCTGCCTGGCGGCGGGCGGGCGGGGCCTGATCACCGTGTCCATGTCCGCCATGAGCTTCAGCTGCTTGCGCCGCAGGTACTCCTGCCGGATGAACTCGCGGCGCGCCCGCTCGTCCTCCTTCCTCTGGCGCTCCTCCTCCGTCCGCCGCCGCGCCTCCTCCTTCCGGTGCTCCAGCTCGGCCTCCAGCTGCCGCCGGCGGAGCCGCGTCTCCTCCTCCCGCCGCAGCCGCTTCTCCAGCAGCGCCGCCCGCCGCAGCGCCATGTCGTCCTCCGCCTTCTGGTCGTCCTGAGGACGGTTCATGGAGGCGGGGAGGGTTAGGTACTGTAACCGGAGATCTGAAACACCGCCTCACCCTCCCTCCAGCCCCACCCGCACACGGAACGTCCCCGACGTTGAGGGAAGAAAGGAACGGAAGCGCTCCACTCTCTCGGGTAACGAAGGACAGACTTCCTGCTCGGAACCGGGGAAGTCAGCAGAGAACCACCGGCCACGGAAAGGAGGGAAGGACAGAGGCGTGCTTTCTGGATCCAAATAAATAGCGCGAGTGGGAGGTGTCCCGTGCTTAAAACGGCACTGACATGGCTCTAACACGCATGCCACAGAGACCGCAGTCACACACCGAGAGCAGCCCCCACGGTCACGTCCCACAGCAGCGCCGCTGCCCTGCCAGCCGGGGCTCTGCCTGAGCGGGGGCGGGGGGGAGGGTGGGCAGGCTCCACACAGCGATCGAGACACAACCCAGCCTGGTCCCTGATCGGGAATCGAACCGTGACCTCCCGGTTCACAGGCCGATGCTCCACCCCTGTGCCATCGGCCAGGCTGACAGCTCACGTGTAAGTGAGAGGCAGAGGCGCAAGGTCAGCACCTCCAGATGTGCACCAGGACTGTGTGCACCGTGACCGTGTGTACTGTGACCGTGTGCACCAGGACCGTGTACTGTGACCGTGTGCACCGTGACCGTGTGTACCGTGACCATGTGCACCGTGACCGTGTGCACCGTGACCGTGTGTACTGTGACCGCGTGCACCAGGACCGTGTACTGTGACCGTGTGCACCGTGACCGTGTGTACCGTGACCATGTGCACTGTGACCGTGTGCACCGTGACCGTGTGTACTGTGACCGCGTGCACCAGGACCGTGACGAGAATGTTCTAGAAATCAGTGGGCTGTGTGGGCTGCAGTGCCCCTTGGGAGCAAGCCTGCGCTGGGCTCGGGCTGGTGGGCTGGGACCAAGGGGCTCGTCCGCTGAAGAGCCGCCCTCCCCCGCCCCCCGTACCCACCCCCCGCCCCGGGCCGGGCGCACCTTGAAGAAGAAGCCGCAGCACACTTTCTGCTCGTCGTCGGGCTGCTCTCTGTCGCTGTCCCCGTCCTCCTTGTCCGCACACACGTCGGCCTTCTCCGGGGGCTGCAGGTCCGAGAGGGACACCTCGATGAGACTGACGCTTTTGGGCGCGGCGGGCGGGAAGGCGGGCCGGGGAGCAGGCTCTGCGGGCCAGCCGGGCGGGTCCGCGCTGGGGGTCAGGCACACGGTCTCCGTCACGGGCTGGGCCAGCACCTCGGACACGCTGGACTCCACGGGCTGCCCCGCCTCCCCCGGGGGCCGCGCGGGCGGCTCCGAGGCCTCGGGGGGGTCCGCGCCGTCCTTCCCGGGCCCGGGCCCCCCGTCGTCCCCGAAGCACACGAAGGAGCGCGTCTGGATGGGCACCTGGCTGGGCGAGAACCGCCGCAGCCGCGGGAGGCTGTCCACCGAGCGGGGCGGCGTCAGCGTGCGGTTCAGGGGCGCGATCTTCAGCTCGTTGGGCCGGGGCGTCCGCGGGGTCTTGATGGAGAAGGACGCGCTCTTCCGGTGGATGGGCTGCGGGGCCGGGCCGGGCCGGGCGGGCCTGGGGTCGCGGGCCTGCCCGTGGGGCGCGGGCTGCGGCGGGGACACCACCCAGGCCTGGCGGTCGCGCATCCGCATCAGCGCCTCCTGCTGCTGCGACAGGCGCTGCATCTCCTGCTGCAGGAAGTGCAGCGAGGCGTTGAGCTTCTCGATGGACCGCGTGTACTCCAGCACCTCGCCCTCGGCCGCCGGCTCCTCGCAGGGGCTCGCCGGCCCCCACGGCCTCTCGGGGTCCACGGGCGACGTGGGCGACGTGGGCCACGGGGCGGGGGCGCCCTCCGCGCCCTCCTTGATGTCCGCCAGAGACTTGCTGCGCTGCCCGCTGGCCCTGGGCGGCTCCCGCTCCGGCGCCCGCTCGCTGTACACCTTCTCGTCCTCCGCCCCGGCCGCTTCCTCCCGCAGCGGGGCGCCCCCGTCCCCCCGCTTCTTCACCACCGTGAGGAAGGCCGTCCTGCCCATCTTCTGCCGCTGCCGGGTGAAGGCGGCCTCCACCTTCTTCTTCTGCGCCTCGATGGCCCGGCGCTTCTCCTCCAGCCGCATGCGCAGCTGCAGCACCTCGGAGGCCAGCAGCTGCGTGCTGTCCCGGCCCGGCAGGCCCGCGTCCTCGGGGCTTGGCGCCCAGGCCACCACGTGCGGGATGTTCAGCTCCGAGCCCTCGGGCGTGGTCTTCTGAGAGCTGCTCCCGCTGCTCCTGCCGTCCGTGTGGTTGAGCTTCCGGAACTTCTGCTCGGCGAAGCTGGTCATCTTGACGCCGGAGCCGGAGGAGGCGCTGCTGCCGGGCTGGGAGCGGGTGCTCACGGTGCTGGGGCAGGGGCTGGGGGCCTCGCGCGCGCTGCCGGGCCGCAGGTCGTGGTCCTGCAGGGGCTTGGGCGCGTCGTCCCCGTCGGAGTCCAGGCTGACGGTGTAGTCCCGCAGCGAGGAGTCCTCGTCCGCCGTGCCCGGGAGGTCCTCCGACGGCACGTGGATGCCGGTGTCCGCCTCCGTGTCGTCGGTCACGGGGCTCAAGGCACCGGCGGGGTCGGTCAGGGGGTCGGCGCTGGGCGGGCGCAGCTGCAGGCCGGCGTGCAGGGGGCTCAGGTCCTGGCTGTGCAGGAAGAAGCCGTTGGCAACGTGGCCGGGCGGGGGCGCGAGGGGGCGCTGCTCCGTGTCGTGGATGATCTGCAGCGCCTCCTCGATGCTGGGCGTCTCCCCCTGGCTGCCCGGCTCGCCCGGGAGGAGCCCCGGCTGCAGGCCCCCGTTCGGGAGCTGGTGGCGGATGTTCTCGCTGGAGCTGAGCTTGGGCGCGGGGTGGGGCACGTAGGTCGGGAAGCCGCCTTGAGGGGCCGCGCTCAGCTCCTCCTCGATGCCGCCTGCCTCCTCCTCCCCGCTGATGGGCTTGAAGGACAGGTTCTTCCTCGTGGTCTTGGATGCTCGGTTGTGGTTCAGGGAAAGACCTTCGTTACTGACAGAGCGAGGGATGCCTCGGTTTGGCGCGCTTCTCGGCGCCGTGTTTTCTTTATCAAAAGAAATATCAAACGAAACTCCGTGCACTGATGATCTGAAAAAAAATTCAAAGAGAAAACCCTTAATAATCCCAGAAGAGAAATGACTTCAGGTCACCGGACGATTATTACAATCACAGTCTTCCCTCGGCATCTGCGGAGGGCCGCGCCGGGCGCCCCAGCGGGACCCAAATCGAGGATGCTCTAGTCCCTCCTGTAAACGGTAGAATCTGCGAGCAACCCTCTCCGCCCTCCTGTCGTAGAGACGTAGAACCCCGATGGATGTAAACGCCGTGTGACCGCCGCACTGTATCGTTTCGAGAATGATGACAAGAAAGAGTCTGTACGTGTTCAGCAGATTCAATCACAGGCCCGACTACACAGGACACATCGGCAACAGAGTAACTTCCAACTCCCCCCCCCCCCGCCCCCGCCGAATATTTTCAAGCCACAGCTGGTTGAATCCATGGGTGTGGCGCCCTGACTTCTCCATCATATTGTCCTCAAGGTCAGGTGAGGGCCGTGAGGCGACCTTCCACACGCAGCCTTGACCGATCACCTCCTACGCTGCCCTCTTCACGTTTAGGTGCTCAGTGAAGGTACGCTGCGATTTGTCCGAAAGCAGAAGAGAGAGACTGAGCTGGCATTTCCTGGTGATGTGAACGGACGGACAGAACTCTCCGCTTACCTTTTCTCCTTCGGCCACGTCCCTATGAAGCCATCAACGTAAGACATCGATGAAGACCTTCGGATTCCTCCTTCAAATGAAGAAAAAAAAAAAGTCATTGCAATCGTGTAAAAAATTTAAACTTATAGCAGTTTAACAGAATTCACATAACTGGGTGTGTGTGTCTGTTTACATTTACTCTCAGTCACCTCGCAGTTAACCTATCGAAATGACATTTCCCCGGCTTTTTCGATGTATTACCTGAGGCTGAAGGAGGCTGGGGGCGCGAGTGTCTGGAAGGCAAGTGATGAGGGTGTGGAAACACATCTCCTCCCGCGCTGCAATGCAAACCCGAGACGACATTACAGCCGCTGTCACCACGTTACAGCCACTGTCACCACGTTACAGCCACTGTCACCACGTTACAGCCACTGTCACCACGTTACAGCCGCTGTCACCACGTTACAGCCACTGTCACAATGTTCCCATGTGCTCCCGCTCTTTATGTAAACTGTACACAGAACGGCTGAGACCAGACAACACTACCACCCCTGACTCTCCTTCCAAATTAAAAATAAACAGAGGAAAACAATACATTTCTTAAATCAAAGAACGGCCTTTAAGGTGAGCGCTGAAGACCTATTCAGCTCCAAGTCCCACGGAAAGGGCGAGGCTCGCTGCAATGTGATTAAGTTCTGGTCCCGCTGGTGAGCAGGAGGGGGAGGCCTACCTGGTGCGGCCCGGGGAGCTGTCCACGGTGCTGGCTCGGGCGTCCGGGGCGGGTGCTGCAGGCTCCGCTGGGACAGAGATGAAAACCCTCAGCGTTACACACAGGCAGCGCGTTTCCAACATCATCTCAGGAATTCTAGGCCTCAGGTAACTTTAAACTTAATCCCAATGTCCCTTAGGACCCACAGGGAAATCCTAGTGTATTTAAAGCCATCTTCTTTAAAAAAAAAAAAATCTTTACTGACTTCAGAGAGGGAGAGACAGGAGCAGTAACGGTGAATCACCGATGGGCTGCCCCCTGCACGCCCCCTACCTGGGATCCAGCCCACAGCCTGCGCATGTGCCCTGACTAGGAATCGAACCCTGACCTCCTAGTTCATAGGTCAAGGCTCAACCACTGAGCCACACTGGCCGGGCCTTTCTTTCTGACGGCTGTTATTCTGTGCAATCACTAGGTCAGGGTACTACAGTAACCACAAACCCATCAGGCTTAACACACACACACCTTTTTATGGTCTAATGACAAGTTCAAACGGCAGACTGAAGCCAAGAAGCATAACTGGAGTGGATTCTGGGTAATCATGTAGAAAACTCAGAATCTCAGAGGGACGAAAGCTGGGGACGGGGTGAGCGAGGCGAAGAGAAGACAGCGACCGCAGGCAGAGCTCAAAGCCCGCACCCACAGCCGCTTCCTCCTCTTCCCCTCCGACGTCAGGCCTCGCTCGGAGCACCCAGCGGCTCTTACAACCAAGTGCTCAGGTTTACCAAGGCCGACGCTGACCCCGAGCGGACAGAGGCTTCCCTCCGCCGGAGGGGCTGCGGGGGCCACCCTGGCCGCCCTGCTCACGCACAGGACACTCCGCGGGGGGAGGGGGCGGTACCTCCTTGTGCACGAAGGACGCGGGGCTGCACGAAGGACGGCTTCACCACCTCAAACCACCAGAAGAGCTCGGCCATGAACACCAGGTAGTTGCTCTGGAGCGGGAGGAAGGGGAGACATGGTGACCGTGTGGCGTGCTCGGGCGGGGCTCATGCTCGCTGGGGTCACGCACACCACAAACTTGCACCATGTTCTGTCAGTCACGTCTTAACAAAGCTGGGCCAACCGCTGAGCGCCTGGTGAGGGAACGGTCCTGGTGGCGCGGTACTGTGCGTGGCCACCAGAGGTCAGCAAAGGGAGGGACAACTGTCCCAGGCACTACAGCTCGCAAAGGACGTCTCCTTCTGAACTTGGGATGGTTTACAGGAATGACCCTGCCCCCGGTTCGTTTCATCTCCAGCTCCTCTTTCCGGCTCTTACGACGGTCACGCAGCTGCAGTAAGGCGCTCTCTCTCTCTCTCTCTCTCTCTCACACACACACACACACACACACACACAGAGGCTCTCAGTCCCACAGAGGAACACGTGTGCAAAACGAACGGGAGAGGTGTGCGGGGACCCCTCCGGGGAAACCAGGCTGTTTGCTCCCACAGACCTTGCTCACGCATCCACATGCGTGTATAGCTGTGCGCACACTGCCAAGGGCTTTTTACATATATAATCCCATCCTGCCACGTGTGACGCCTGCTCCTGCTCTTTCCCCTGATGCCTTGCAGAGCTGTGTACGTCAGTGAAAGCGCCTCTACCTCCTTCCTGCCAACAGCTCGGCTCCGGGCGACGTTCACACTGGGCCCCAGCGGGACGACTTGTTTCCGCTCGTCATCTCCAGGAACCCCCTCAGGCACGCTCTGTGCCAGCACGTGGGTTAGAGCCCTCTCCCCCAGTGATCCTGCCGCCAGAGGGGGGAGGCACCCCTACCCCCCACAGGTGCTGGCTGCACAGCGACAGCGACAGCGAGGCGCAGGGACCACGGGCCCAGCCGCGTCCTCAAGTCAGAAAACATTCCGGTCACGTCAGGGCTGTGGTTCTGACGCTTTGGCAAAGGACACAGGAGGCACCCACGCCCCCGTGGACAGCGACCTCCTGAAACAGGCTGACTCAGGAGAAGGCATCCGTCCACCGGACCCTGCCCGCACGGCGCGCCCTCAGCCTCGGGCACGCGCCGCCAAGCCACGCCCAGGCCCACACCTTACACACGTCTCCGTGGAGTCAAGGGGAGCGTCCGTCTCCCTTTGGGATGAGAGAAGCAGCACTTGAATCTTTTTTTATTATTTTTTTGTATATTTTTTTATCGGTTTCAGAGAGGAAGGGAGAGAGAGAAACATCAACTGTAAGAGAGAATCATGGACCGACTGCCTCCTGCACACTCCACACTGGGGATCGAGCCGCAACCCGGGCATGTGTCCTGCCCGGGAATCGAACCCTGACCTCCTGGTTCATAGGTCGATGCTCAACCACAGAGCCACGCCGGCCGGGCAGCACTTGAATTTTTAACAGGAAGTTCCAGAAGAGGCATTCCTGATACACATGGAAGCGATCTTCCTAATTTCCACGGATACGCACGCAGGGGCCAGCCTTCGGACATGAGGCTAGCAGACGGGCCCTGTGCTGGGAGGCCCAGGTCGGCGTCACACTGTCTCACCGCGGGTGACAGAAACATAAAGCGAGCGGGAAACTCAGACGCGACTTTCTCAGAACGTCCCCTGGCCGACAGAACAGCTCGGCTGCGGCTCCCAGAGCGGCTCGCGAGGAGGAGGAAGGGGGGGGGGGAGGACGCACCTTGATGGACGCGGCGGCGTAGAGCATGTCCTCTAGCGAGAAGTGGCAGCACTGGGTCAGGTGCTCCTGGCAGAACTCCTGGACCAGCTGCAGATTGTACAGGCTGTCAGCCAAAGACATGGTTTCTTTCAAACAAATATCTTCAAACAGGAAGAGAGCAAGGTGATGACTTGGGGTTGATTTGGAAAACACACATTTCAGATCCCACTTAGTGGCTCAGTGCGCGTGCACACACACACACACACACACACGCACACACATGCACATGCACGTGCACGCACATACACACGCACACACTGAGACGGGGTGGCCACGGCACAGACTGAGAGCACACACGCCTCCCCCGCCGCCACCTTGGTCACACAGCGCCCACCCACAGCGCGGGTCGGAAGACGTGGCAGCTGTCACCGCTGCCCGCGTCCCCATCCCCCCCCCCCCCCCCCACGCTCCGCAGCGTCCCGGCGCTCACCCTCCAGCCTGACGACGCCGGGGCAGTAGAAGTGGATGAGGGCGGCCAGCGCACAGCCGTCCGTCCCGTCCTTCAGCAGGTTCTCCACCAGCGGGATGCACGGCAGCTGCCGCAGCAGCGTCTGCTCCTTCCGGTAACGCGCCTGCGGACCGAATGGAGATGAGCGTCGTCAGACGAGCACATGGGAAACCGGCACGTGGTCTGATGTAACCCGACGCAGTGCGACAGATAATGGTCCGGTCACCAGCATCCTCTCTTCTGAACACCCGGCACCCTCACCACGTCACACACACGGCATCGCCGAGGCCGGCACAGGTCGCACTGACTCCCAGGAGTGACACTGAGCCTACACGCTTCCGCGAAGAAGCATCACACCCCGGCCGGCGTGTCTCAGGGATTGAGCGTCGACCTAGGAACCAGGAGGTCACGGTTCGATTCCCGGTCAGGGCACAGGCCTGGGTGGCGGGCTCATCCCCAGTGTGGGGCGTGCAGGAGGCAGCCTGTCCATGATTCTCTCTCATCATGGATGTTTTTCTCTCGCTCTCTCCTCCTTTTCTCTCTGAAATCAATAAAAACATATTTTTTTAAAATGGACTCAGACTGATGAACAAGAATAGATCCAGAGACCAATGGCAGGGAGGTGGGGGGCAGAGAGCACCCAAAGGACTCGCCTGCAGGCCCATTAGCATCACCCACGGACACAGACACGGGGGCGGTGGGGCTTGCCCTCGGGGTGGGAGTGGCTGGCGGGGGGGGTCAATTGGGGAAAAGGAGACACAGGTAAAACTTCAGACAATAAAAAAAAAGGACTCAGAGACTCTGCATCTCGTCACCGCCCGCTGTCCTGCGCACAGGTCGCCCTCAGTGCTGGCGTGCCCTGCATGGCGGGCCCTCCCGGAAAGGGCGGAGCCGCACTGCGGCCACACCAGCAGCCAGAGCCCTGGAGGCCGGGCGGCAGGGCAGTGCTCTCCCACAGGACGCGGGGACGGGCAGCATCGCGGGAGGAACGGGCAGTATCACCGCTGCGACGAGACACGCCGCTCGTCACCTGAACGCCAAGGTAACAACTAGTGTCACCGCCGAGACTGAAAGGTGCCCGCTGAGGGCTCCGCTCACCCGGACACAGAGGGAACGGGGTGTGCGCGGGGTGGGGCGGGGCGGGCTCCTGGGACAGACAGCTGGCTCTCTGCGATGAGATGCTGAGGAGCCGGTGGTGGAGACAAGCTCCTGAGTCAGAGGGCCCGGTTCAAACCCTGGTCCTGCCCCTGTGGGCTCTCGTGTCTCAGTTTCCCCGTCTGTACCGTGGGGATGAGGAGGGGGGGTGGGCAGATGGCGGGCGGAGTGCAGCACTCTGGCAGGCGGGAGTCTAGGCTGGCTGTCAGCAGCCCCCGCTCGCCGAGGCCCAGGAGGGCGGCCGAGGACGGGGCGGGGTTTTTAAAATAATCAAAACTCATCTTCTTCCAACTCCACCGAAACCGGTGCCTCTGCATTTTATAACAGAATCGTGACGTGCAACTTGTGTTTGAGTAACAACCGGAGCCTCGTTCCCTGAGAGCGAGCGCGGGCCTCGGGGGCCGGGCTTCCGGCACTGGCGTCCTCAGGGGCACCGGCTCCGGCGGAGAGGGGTCCCCCTTCCCCCCTGCTCCCAGGACCAGGCTCACAACCCTGCTCCTGGGGAGATTCCCGTGGGCCTGTTCCGTGCCGGGCCGACATGGACATCGACGCCGTGCCCCCCTCAGAGCCCCACCGCAGACACACGCACACACGCGCCACGGAAAGCTGTCTGATCACTGATGCTACAGTCCCTAGGACTCTGCCTCCAGCCGGCAGCAGCGTGGCCGCCCGGCTCACACCGGGGCGGCAGGTCCGGGTCCTCACCCTCCCCTCTCAGCCGGCAGGGAACACGGCCTGCTGCCTGCTCTCCCCCAGCAGCCCCTCTGCTCAAGGTGCGCGCACACACACGCATGGATGAATGCACAGATGCATGGACACATGCACAGACACACGCAAGCATGGACACACTCAAGCTCAGACACACAAGCACACGCACACACGTGTGCGTACACACACAGCTTTGCTGTGCTTTAGCAGTGAATGTCGATGTTCACAACACTCGGCCAGAGACGCGGAAGCATGCCAGACATTGTGAGTGGGCCAAGCCCAGACTCGGTCCAGGGAGACCAGCCCTCGGGTCACACCAGAACCGGGACCGGGAGTCCGGAGCTGGTCAGGCCCCCCGGTCACTTCCTAGCAGTGTGCCTGCAACTCGGGCTGAAGAGGAGAGGATTCTTTAAAAAACATGACTTTACAACACAAATTACCCACGCATGCAACTCACATTCACTCCCACGAACGTTATTAAAACTAATGCTTTTGCCCTGACCGGGTTGGCTCCGTGGATAGAGCATCGGCCTGCGGACTCAAGGGTCCCAGGTTCCATTCCGGTCAAGGGCATGTACCTTGGTTGTGGGCACATCCCCAGTAGGGGGCGTGCAGGAGGCAGCTGATGTTTCTATCTCACCGATGTTTCTAACTCTCTATCCCTCTTCCTTCCTCTCTGTAAAAAATCAATAAAATATGTTTTAAAATAAGTAAAACATGCTTTTTAAAAAACCTGGTTACTGATGGTCTGTGGTTACTGACAAGATAAGCAAAGATGCTGCTGTGTCAAATGACTTTACAGCTTCTGGCCCAACCGTGGCGGGACTTTTTACCTCCCTGTGTCTCGGGACCAGTGCCTGGCGTCCCTCTGCGTGACTGACAGAGCTATGAGTGACCGCACCAGCAGGACACAGCAAGGCCACGCTACGATCACAGTTCTCAGAGCAAACTTACGGGCACCAGTTTCCAAAACCACTTGGAAGGAGACTTCAGAGGAGCAGCGGAAGGAAGCGAAGGGGAAGGAAAGTCTCAGAATTAGTGTCAGCGAAGCTACAGATTTCCCACCGCGGGCCCACGGCGACGTGCCCGTAATGCCTCTAAATGCCAGTTAATCTCCAGTTTAGAACTCACAGGTTCATGTAAAAGTAGTGCACATGGACAGAAATGGGTTACAACCCGTTAAGTAAGTCCATACAGACAGTAACGAGGACAGGCCTGCTGACCACAGACCCTGATAAACCCAGAGGGAGGGACGGAGCCAGAAGAGGCCGCCGGTGACCCACGGAACATGCACTCAGGCCGGCCCCTCCTGAACACGCCCTGGGAGCGGGGGCGTCTCTGCACCCGTGGACGGAGGTGGAGGCCACGGCCCAGGGCACCGGGTTCCGCCTCATGTAAGGCGGGTCGTCTTTACAAACACTGCTCAGAGAGAAACTGGGGCCCCTGTGACGGGTCGAAAGGCCGGACACGCCACGCCCCTCGCCGGGTCGATGGCCGGGGCACAGGCCAGCGGAGGCGCTGTTTCTGGAAAAGGGAAGCTGGCCATGGGACAACGGAAGAAACCGGTCAGCATCGGCCACGCGAGCCACACGAGAGGGTGCAACTACGAGCAGCGCCTCAGGGCGGAGTCTACGGGAAGGTTACCCAATCAGGCGGCCTCGGCCTCACGATTATTTAGTGGAAATAACAGCGTGAAAAGGAACCCAGGTAAGCGAGGAGTCAGACCGGACGATGCCTGTGAGGGTGACGCACCGTGTTAGAGCCTGAGTTTGTTCCGTGTGTTTATACACGTATGGAACACACCCGAGTCGATGAGAACATTACAGGTTAGACACCAGGTTCCCAGAGCAGGCGCCAACGAACACGGGTCCTGGGGATGTCAGCACCTGCCACTCACAGCAGAGCTCAGAGGTCACACGTGTGTGGGAGACAGAGGGGCAGGCTCCCAGGGGCCTTTCTGTCTGGAAATGGGCCGTGACATTCTGAGAGGGGCCCCGGGGCGGGGGGGGGGGGGGAGGGGGGCAGCATCTCCCAACGGACTTGACCTCAGAGCCCCTTTCTCCATGTATCTCGGCGCTGCTTGAAGAACTGGAGTTAGAACAAAAGTGGGTTACGGTTTAGCTGCCGAGGAACTCGGCTCCAGGCGGCGGCTCGCACGGGCGGAGGAGATCGGGCAGCGCGTGCGCCGGCTCTCACTGGGGAGAGGGGGCTGTTCTGAGCCTCCACCTCGAATGAAAGCAATTAGAACGAGGGAGTGTCTCTTCTCCAAGTCATTCCTTCCCCAGTGCCCAGCCCCTGAGAATCCCGCACCAACATTTCTCTTTAAAGAGTGGCAAATGCTACACTGAGCAGACTCGTATCTTTGATACTCTGAGAAACAAACTCAATATAGTCCGTCTTATAAACGTAAGAACACAAACCCGTGGATTCACTGCTCTCAAACCACCACCTGCTCTGCTGGCTCATTCCCGAAGGTGCCATGCGCTCCACCGGCGTGTCTGCACGCACACGGCCCTGTGACCCAGCGCCCCACTTTCCACGTCCCCCTGCCACCCCAGGGCCGAGCCAGTCCACACCCTCGAGAAGGCCCTCCCCGGTGTTCACACCCACAGCCTCCCGGGTGTTCACGCCCACGGCCTCCCAGGTGTTCACGCCCACGACCTCCCAGGTGTTCACACCCGCAGCCTCCCGGGTGTTCACTCCCACAGCCTCCCCGGTGTTCACGCCCACAGCCTCCCCGGTGTTCATTACCCGCAGCCTCCCCGGTGTTCACACCCGCAGCCTCCCCGGTATTCACACCCGCAGCCTCCCCGGTGTTCACACCCGCAGCCTCCCCGGTGTTCACACCCACGGCCTCCCCGGTGTTCACACCCGCGGCCTCCCCGGTGTTCACACCCGCGGCCTCCCGGGTGTTCACTCTCACAGCCTCCCCGGTGTTCACTCCCACAGCCTCCCCGGTGTTCACGCCCACACCTGCCGCAGCCTCCCAGGTGTACATGTGGAAGCTCGTGACAACCAGCTCACTATTCCACAGACCTCTGGGGTCTAGGACCTGCCGTTCACTAGCGAGGCCGGGCAGAGGAGGGCTCCTTTCCCACAGAACCTCCTGTGGACAACCCACAGCTGCTGGGACACGCGGGTAAGTCGGCCTTATTACACGCCATCACAGGGCGGACGCCCTGACCCGTTCCCGTGTTGTTTCATACATTTCACCAAAGTCTAAACCACTGTTTTTGCCAAAAGAACCTCAGAACCTGCGCTCGAGGCGCTGACCTTCTCCTAAGCACCATCGTCCACCCCCCTTTGCCTGGTGCTTCTACTTAGGCCGCGTTCCCGGCCTGGCTTCCCCGGTACAGTTACCATCACCAAAAACCAGGTAATGGCCACAACTGCGAAATCTCCCAAGGTCACGGCACGTGGGGGCGCGTACTTATCGTGAAACACGCACCTTTTGGCCTCCCGGGGCGTCCGCTGTGTGATGCTCCTTCAGTTTCTGTTCCTGCTCCAGAATGTCTTTCAGATGTTCGTTTACCTTCAACACAAAAGCACCGAAGTGAAGGCCCGGCACGCGCCTCCACGGCCTGTGGTCACACTGTGTGTCAGGCAGCCCCACCTACAGGAGGACGTCTCCCCTCCCAACCGGAAGGAAGCGTCCACAGGGGCCGCATCCGCTCGGGGGGTGAGCTCACTGACTCGCAGATGCTGCCCAGCACCCGCTGCGGGCGGGACAGGCGAGCAGGAGAGACCGGGCGCAGGAGCCTCAGCGTTAAGGCTCGGGAGCAGTAACACTTCTGTTCAGTAAACATTGTACAGTCTCGCCCGGCCGGCGTGGCTCCGTGGCTGGCATCGAACTATGAACCAGGAGGTCACCTGTTCGATTCCCATCAGGGCACACCTGGATTGTGGGCTGATCCCCAGTGGGGGGCATGTGGGAGGCAGCCGATCCATGATTCTCTCTCATCATGGACGTTACTATCTCTTTCTCCCTCTCCCTTCCTCTTTGGGGAAAAAAAGAAGAAAAAGCCATAAAAAAAAGGGGGGGGGATGGGAAATTTTAACAAGATTGCACAACCCGCGCTTCCGCTGTGATTTAGAACAGAAAGGGAAATGGAGTGTGTCTGTCTGCTCAGGCGACACCAGCTTTCGAACAGCAGGAACGGATCCCTCACGGCCGGGAGGCTGGAGGCCGAGGTCCTGCGGGGGCGGTGGCGGGGGCGGGGAGAGCCCGCGCCTGGCCGTTTTCTCCGGGAGCTCTGGGGTCACGTCCCCAGGCCTCACTCCTGACACCACACAAACCTGGGGACCCAAACCCGCAGTCCCAGCCGAGCGGCAGTGTGAGTGAGGACCCCCCCCCCAACCCCACTGTGCACCCACCTTATTCATCCAGTACATGACGGCGTCCTCGATGTCGTAGGGCAGGTCGGTGGCCTGGAAGAAGGCGGAGTACCGCTGGGCACACGCGATGACCTTCTCCACGCTCACCATCTCCGCCGTGTAGGCCATCATCAGGGTGTCGATCATCGCCAGGTGGGCGCTCTGAAACGGAAGCGGGGACACGGCTAAGCCACCTGAGGCTCTGGCGGACATTCTGAAATCCGAGGACCGTCTCCTAAGGAGCAGGCGCAGGAGGACAGGCCACAGGAGGCGGGACTCTCGAAAGCACCCGCGGGACACGCGGGAGGGGCGAACGGAGACGCCCGTGGTCAGCGGCTCCCCGAGGGCCCGGCTTCGGGACGCCATCTTTACCCCAAGGAGGCCCTGCTCCTGGTTTTCCTGTCTGTGATCACGTCGTAACTGTGACTCAGGAACGCGACGCACAAACCTCAGCGTCATCTCCACCTGCTCCCGGCTCACGCGCCACGTCCACGCAGAGCTCTGAGCGCCTTCCTCTGAACCAGCCGTCGCCAACCGTGGTCCGCGGACCACTGTCCCGTCCCCTCCCCCTGGACGGGCACATTCCAGTCCGACCCTCACCCGCCTCCACCTGGTCCTCCCGCTCAGCCCCTCCGCCTGCGCCTCCACGCCGGACGCCCTCCGTCTCTCCTCTGGCCCCTGCTGCTGTTTCAGGCTTTTAAACACGTACGTGGCCTTATACTTACCGTTATTCTTTTGCTACCGCCACACAACTCGCCCCCCAAAAAGCTGGAGGCAGCATACAGAAATAAAAGATCCCCAAATTATGATAATTTATTTTATTTTTTAAAATATATATATTGTTGATTTCAGAGAGGAAGGGAGAGGGAGAGAAAGAGAGAGAAACATCAATGATGAGAGAGGGTCATGGATCGGCTGCCTCCTAGACGCCCCCTCCTGGGGATCGAGCCCACAACCCAGGCATGTGCCCTTGACCAGAACTGAACCGGAGCCTTTTAGTCCACAGGCCAACGCTCTATCCACTGAGCCACACCGGCCAGGGCAGTTACGATCATGGAGGTGGAGGGCAGGCAGGCGGCCCATATACTCAGCACCAAGCACCATCCCAACAGCTTCCTAAACAGCGGGACAGAGAGGCCTGACGCTGACCACCCTGTCGCTCTAACCAGCAGCCGGTTCCTCAGGAGAACGCTCTCTCTAGGACTGAGACCTCCTCACCTGGATCTTAGAAAAACAGTGACAGAACCCACCAAACGCTCACAGCAACGGGAGACTTTAATCTCACGGTGAGAAAAGCGGAAAGCACAGGGTCAAAGCACATGGCAGCACGTGAGCCGCGGAGGCTGCGGCATGGTCAGCGCGGGCGGAGGTGTGAGCCGGACACAGGCCTGCAGGTCACGGTGCCTCCCCCGCGTCCCTGCGGCCAGACGGAGATGCGCTCACACACTCTGACACACACACTCTGACACACACACTCTGACACACACACTCTGACACACACACGGACATCCCACACACACCAACACACACACTCATCCACACACACTCACCCACACATTCACACCCACACACACACACACTCACACACACACTCTGACACACACACACTGACACACACACTCTGACACATACACACTGACACACACACACTGACACACACATGGACATCCCCCACACACACCGACATCCCACACACACACACCAACACACACACTCTGACACACACACAGACATCCCACACACACCAACACACACACTCACACACTCATCCACACACTCTGACACACACATTCACACCCACCCACATACACTCTCACACTCACTCCCACACCCATTCACACTCACCCACACACACACACTCACACACACACTCACTCCCACACCCATTCACACACACCCACACACACTCACACACACTGCGCTAGGAAACGACGTGGGAAATACATGTGCTTCGCCCGATAAGGGAGAACCGGTTACGCTGCCATCGGTGCGAGTGGGCAGCGGCTCAGCAGACACGGACCGCCCGCCGTGGGTGAGCTGGGACGTGCCCTCGGCCTGCAGACCGCGGACACTCACAGGGGGTGACCCTCCAGAGGGGACGCCAGCGGGGAACTCTGCTCCCCGTGCTGCAAGCTGCTCGCAGGGGTGACGTGAGCACGGGCACCGGACGCCACCACGGAGCTGAGCCCTCACCGTCCATACCCCTCCCGGCCGTCCGCACAGCCCAGCGGCCAATCTGTAAGTAAGTGCACCAGCTAACGCCCACCTTATTCTCCTTCCTCAACAGTCACAACATGGGTTTTTAAAAAGAAGAAAAACGGGCAGAAAGCAAAGTAGGTCACAACCTCCTTCAGTGCTAGACGGTGAACTGATTTGGCCCATCCTACTTCAAGTTCATAGTTTCTTACTCTTTTCTTTAATCTCATACATTTCTTCCTCTGTCCTCCTCCACACGCCTCCCCCCTGCCTCCGGGAAAGGCCGTCTCATGGAGGAGCGTGGCGTCATCAAACGTGCGGCCGTTTTCCTTCCATCACCATTTCGGTGACACCCAGCATTCTGTAAACCGAGCTAAAGGCAGCCAGCAGGCTGTGGCTCAGGGGTTGAGCGTCGACCTAGGAACCAGGAGGTCATGGTTTGATTCCGGTCAAGGGCACACACCCGGGTTGCGGGCTCGATCCCCAGTGTGGGGCGTGCAGGAGGCAGCCGGTCCATGATTCTCTCTCATCATGGATGTTTCTCCCTCTCTCTCTCTCTCCCCCCCCTCCTCTCTGACATCGATAAGAATATACATTAAAGGGGATGGCAGACTGTGAACTAAACATGGGCCTTGTCTCCAGGAACCGTCCCGCGAGGCCCTGCCTGCTTGGCCCAGGCCAGCTCAGTGTCCTTCGCCGCGCATTTTCCGCAGAAAAACTCATGCTTAGCAACTACACGAACACACATGACAGGCTGAGACTCGCCAGGAGGTCACGCCGGCACGTGCCCGGACACGGACACACGTTCCCACGCCAGCCCGCCCCCGGCCCCCGCGGCGGCTCACCATCTGGATGGGCTTCCTCTGCAGGTCCCGCTCGGTCACCAGCCGCTCCTGGTCGGTGACGTAGAGCCCCTTCTGCGCCAAGGCCTGCACCACGGCGTCGTGGCCCACCAGGGGCTTGGCCGCGTCGCTCTTGAGGATGAGGCTGCCCGCCCGGCAGTACAGCTCGGCCGACAGCAGTAGGTGCACGACGGGCGGCTTGATGTGCTCCTGGTCATACTGGTCCGTGTAGAACGGCTCCCGGAGCTCCTCGGGCACATGTTCTAGGGAGGAGCAGAGGGAAGCGCTCACAGGGTTTCCATGGAGAACACAATGTGCCTAATGTGACTACTTGTGTCATCAACGCTAGGATTCCTCCTGAAATGACAGCGGCCATTCCTAAGCTGAGCAGACCTGGCAGATCCCCCGAAATGAAGGAGAAATCTTTGCAGCAGACACGGTTCCGAGTGCGTCCTAAAGGGGACCGCAGTGCCCACGGGGGAAGGCTCTGGTCTCGTGGCTCCGGGAAAGTGTCCCCACGCACACGCAGATACACACTGAGCCACACGCACACGCACACGCAGATACACACTGAGCCACACGCACACGCAGATACACACTGAGCCACACGCACACGCAGATACATACTGAGCCACACACACGCACATACACACTGAGCCACACGCACACGCACATACACACTGAGCCACACGCACACGCACGGCAAGCAGGGAGACTGAACAGGATTTCAGCGACTTCCCCCCACTTACGCAGTCAACCGGGAGATGCAGACACAGCTCACTCAGGAGACTGAGGCCTCGCCCCTCACCTCGGAATCCCCACCTTCCCACGGCCACGCCCGTCCTACCCCCGGATCCCCTCCGCGGACAGAGAGGGCAGCTTACACACCAGACAGACAGGACGCTGTTTTCTTGCCGTCTCTACTCTGCACCGCTGTTTCCTCCCCGCTCCTAACTGGGCTCCATGCTTTATGTCAAAGCCAGGACGAGAGTCAGGGCCGTGCCCACAGGGACAGGCGGGCACCCGGGCACCTGGTCACCGGGCTGCGCACTGTCCCACCCACCCGCCCTCTCCTGGGGAGTGAGGGTCCTGAACGGGCAGCTCGAATGTAAGGTCAGGGACGCACAGCATGATCGAGGCCTTTCCACGACAGCTGACGAGACAGCGTGACAGTTTAAGGAGAGCGCGGCACAGCGGGAGTGCTGCTCGGGCATTGCCCTGGGAGTCACACTGGCAGCGGGGACGTCAGCCTGCAGCTCACACAGGTGAGGAAGCGCGGGGAGAGGCAGAGCAGGGGGACAGCACACACGTCGAGTGGAAATATCCACCACGCAGCTGGGGACCATACAGGACGCTGGAAGGAGGTCAAGAGTAGCTGGAGCAATCTGGGATCTGGGGGCGATCTAAAAATATCCTCCCATTTAATAATTGAAAGCACTCTCCTCCCGCAGCTGCATTAACCAGCGGCGAGCCGGCTGCCCCGCTGCTGGGCAGGGTGCACACGCTCGCTGGGAACCACAGGAGGCAAGTGCGCGTGGGGACCCGCCTACCCCAGCACCCAGGACCTGAGGGACCCACCTACCCCAGCACCCAGGAGCTGAGGGACCCACCTACCCCAGCACCCAGGAGCTGCGTGTTTCATAAAAACGGCGGAAAGAGCCCTTTCCACCCCAAAGAAGGCAAGGCTGCAGTGACTATTCCAGAACAGGTCGCTTTACACATGTACATGTTATTTTTATTGATTTCAGAGAGGAAGGGAGAGAGAGGGAGAGAAATAGCCATGATGAGAGAATCACTCATCGGCTGCCTCCTGCACGTCCCACCCTGGTGATGGAGCCCGCCACCCGGGCATGTGCCCTGACCGGGAACTGAACTGTGACCTCCTGGTTCATAGGTCGACGCTCCACCACTGAGCCACTCCGGCCAGGCCCAAGCAGGTCACTTTAAAACCAAGTCTTGAAGAACTATATGCTTAAGAGGCGACTTGGAAAACGTCGCATTTCTACCCACAGGCAGACTCCCGGTTTTTAGGAGCCGTTTGGACTTGCATCACATTTTGAAACCCATGAACCGAAACGGCACGTTAGGAGATAGACAGGCATCCGTGATAAGAGGTTTCGCCCTCTCCCCAGCGTGCGGCCCAGATAAGAGGGATCCAGGGAGCGGCGTGTGAAGCGCCCTCCTGGGCCTGCCAGGGACGCCGACGGGTTTTTCTTGTGCGCCGGCCTCAGCCCAGCACCCAATGTGCCGTGACCCCTCCCGGATCTCGGCTCCGAAACCCGCAATCCCTGCACGGCCAGAGGGACGGGCACGGGCGTGCTGCTCACGGCGATGGCCACGTTTTCTGTGAAGCCGGTGGGCTGCCCGCTGCGTCCGTGCGCAAGGACACGCGAGGTTTCTCTGAAAGTGAAGGCTCCCCTGGCCACTCTCGGCCCCGGCCGCAGTATCGCCTTCAGAGCCACCCCTCTGCTCCCTGCGCCCACATCCCCTGCCGTGGGGGTGGCACGAGCAGTGGGAACAAGGGGGGCACTGGGTTTAAAAAGACGAATCCCGACTTAGCCGGTGTGGCTCAGCGGATAGAGCGTCGGCCTGTGGACTGAAGGGTCCCGGGTTCGATTCCAGTCGGGGCACATGCCTGGGTTGTGGGCTCGATCCCCAGTGTGGGGCGTGCAGGAGGCAGCCGGTCCATGATTCTCTCTCATCATCGATGTTTCTATCTCTCCCTCCCTCTCTGAAATCAATTTAAAAAAAAAAAAAGACAAGCCTTTGTTCACCCACGTACGTTCCCCCAGGTCCACAGATATGCCTGCGACCCTCCTGACTCCAGCGCCCTCTGCCTGCCCTGCCCTGGGCCCCAACACCCGTCTTCCTGCCGCTGCAGGTGCCAGCTCATGCTTCTGCGTGCGCCCAGGCCGCCCTTCAGCCGGCTGCTCCTCCCCCACCCTTCACGGGGGGCTCTTCCATCAGACTCGGTGTCACCTCCTCAGCGCACGTCCCTGACCCAGTGGTCACTCGTTCCCTACACAACAGTCACGCCCTACGATGCTCAGGTGCTCGTGACGCCTCCGCCCGCTGCCAGGGGCCTCAGGACAGCGGGCCGTGTCCCTGTCCAGTGTCCTGGCACCGAGCACGGGCCGCACCACAGCGGCCCAGGGAGTGACTCAGGGCGGCGTCTTCAGAGCAGATGCCAGTGAAGAGCTCGCTCCCTCCTTCCCCATCACATGCGGGCGGGCGGGCGAGGTGCTGGGCCGCATTCCTCAGCTCGCAGTCCGCCCTCTCCGTGACCACACCTCCCGCTGCTCATCTCTTCCCGGATGGCACAGGAAGCCTCACCTCCACCAGGGGAGCGGCTTCCCCTGGACCAGGGTCCCCACACGAAGGGGAGACCTGAATGACCTGTGGAGGCCGGAATGGGAGCGTGGGCATGAGCCGGGGGTTCCCATCTCCCTGCGGAGAGCGCGATGAGGCTACGGGCTGTGTACGCACCCACGTGGTCTCCCGCTGTCAGCAATGAGCACCGCGCCTCTCCGCTGCTCTCAGACCCTGCCCGCCAGCAGGAGCAGCTCCTGGGGAAATGGCTGCTCCGGGCCTGGAGCGGGACACGTGCACGATGAGCTAAGGATCTGTGTGAGCACGCGCACGTGTGTGAGAGCATGTGTGTGTGTGTGAGTGCGTGTGCGGGGAGGGGAAGAGAGAGAATAAAAGAAATGGGACATGCCAACAACCGGTCCATCTGGGCAAAGGGGTAAAGGGTATTCGGGAGTTCCCTGTATTGTTAGGTATTTGAAATTATGTGAAAAAAAAAGTTGCAAAACCTGGAGGTGTCCCAACTCCATCTTTTCCCCCAAACGTGAGCATCTTCTCGGGTCCCCTACATCCATGAGCCTCCGAGCTGCCCAGCCGAAACCTCGGAGTCAGCCCCAGCCCCGTCCCTCTCTCTCCACCCCCAAATCACACCCATCACCAAATCCAGTCCCAACCCACCCTCTCTGGACCGGAGCCCCGCGCCCCCAGCCCAGGCAGTCAGCGCCTGTCACAGAGCCATGCCCTCACCCCACCCCTGTCTTCCCCCCACGTCCACCCTCGGCCCTGCTCCAGCCAACCACTCTCCCAGAGCCAGACCCGCTCATCCCCACAGCAAGCTGGTCACGACTTCGCCAGCCACTGCCCGGGTTTGCAAAGCCCTCCCACCTCTCTGAGCGCTAAGCCCTCCCCGTGACCTGAGGGAGGCCGGCCCAGCCCTGCCCCGCTCCTGTGGCCACACTCCCTCCCCCGCAGAGCGCTCTGCCTCTGCCATTCCGGCCGCCCTGCCCTGAACGCCCTTCTCTCTGGTCCGCACTCCCACAAAGCACCAGTGCGTGCTCGGTGAACTAGTCACTGTAGTGGTTTAATCCATTGTTCCTTAAGCTGGCCCTTCGAGCAGCTCTGTCCCACTCTCCCTTTCCAGCCGGGTCTCCCACCGCCTCCAACCCGCTGGGCTGTGCTGCGTCACTGGCACGGCCTGGGTCTCAGCCTCCAGCCTGCACACCCAGCTCCTCCATCCTCAGCGCCTGCCCTCCCTCCAGGGCCCAGTCGCCCGCCACCCCCACTCCCTTCGCATTTCCCGAGCTCCATGCAGTGACACATTCACCACGTCTCCCTGCCAGAGCTCCAACTCGAGGGCACAGGCCTGGTTAAACCGCCTGAGGCTGTAAGACCTCCTCCGGGGCCTCAGCATGACCCCTGCATCTCTCCACCCCGACTGCCCTCCCCAGCCTCCTCTTCCCAGGGCTCCCCCAGAAGCATTCGAAGTGCTCACTGCCCTGGCTCCTGCCTGCACGTCTTCTCGCCCTGGGATCTCATCTCGTCCAGGTTCAATCACACTTTGTACACAAGATTCCAAGCTGTCATTTCCAGCCTCCTTCTCAACCGCACTGCACACCTACACTTGCAGCTAGCCGCCTCCTAGGCTTCTCGGAGATTTGGCCGACGCATCAAGTTCAAGGTTTCCTCAGACAAAGGTGGCGTGTCTTCCACCCTGCTGCTCTCCCCCTTGGCCAATGGCATCGACTCACCTCCCAGCCACTGACTCTCAGAGGCACAGGTGACCTCATTCGCCCTAAACCTCAGGTGGCCTCATGCTCACACTGACTGCCTTTAATTCAAACCCTCCCCGGCACCCCAAGTCCAGTCACTCAGAATGCTGGGATCCCCTCCCTCCGACCTAACGCCTTTCCCACGAGCCTGCCTTCCACCTGTGCCGGGCAGCGGGCAGCGGTCAAGAGCACAGACTCCGCTCCGGAAGGGGGTGGCGCCGATGAGCTCCCACCCTCTGGGCCTCGGCTCCTCCCCGTGTAACTGGAATGACTGACAGTTTCCAGCTCCTGACCAGCCTCCTTTCATCCTACGTCCTGGGATTCAAGTGAGATAAGACGTGGAAGTGCCTGACACGGGAGGTGTAAGTTCTCAGTAACTGTGAGCAGCCCGGTCGGTGTGCTCAGTGGTTGAGCGTCAACCTATGAACCAGGAGGTCACGGCTGGATCGCTGATGAGGACACACGCCTGGGTTGCGGGCTCAGTCTCCAGTGTGGGGCGTGCAGGAGGCAGCTGATCCATGATTCTCATCATTGATGTTTCTCTCTCTCTCTCTCCCTTCCTCTCTGAAATCAATAAAAGTATATATTTTTAAAAATTAACTGTGAGCAGCTGTCCCCTCCGTCCCAACGCACTTGGAGCTCCTGGGAATGGGCTGCTGACGCCTGCGGCACATCCCGCACCGGCCTGTGCCGTGAGCCTCCTGAGGGCCGCGCCCCCTGGCCCCCCGGCCCCGCCCTCACCCCCCCCCATCACCCCCCGCCTGAGCACCAGCGAGCTCCCGGGAGGGAGGCTCTGGGCCCCGGCACGGGCTGGGACAAACACAGAAGGTGCCAGGTGTGTGTATAAGAGCAGTGACTTGTTGTACTAACCGGACGGCCCAGAGGGAGACACTACTGGACAGAGTGGAAACGATAAAGCGGCATGAGGAAGTGCACGCTAAGATCTCCAAATGCAAGAACCCGGTGAGGAAGCTCCGCGCCCACCATTTCCTCCAGAGGCCTGAGGGAGCGGCTCCGGGACGTCCCTGCCGCGGCGGGCGGGCGGGCGGGCGGGCTGTCAGTGAGAAGGCGCAGGCTGCCTCCTCGCTCCTGCCCCTTGCTCACAGTCATGAGAGTGTCTGTTTACTGGTTACAACGCATCCAAACAAGCTGATGCCTGACTGGACCAGAACTGGGTCTGCATTCTTCCACAGAATAAACAGCTGGCATCGGGACCATGGAGGCCATTCTCAGTGAAAGGAGAAGGATACGGTTCAAAGCTCTGACACAGAACTTCAGGTTAAGAGACGCCTCCACCTGCCTGCTTTCTAGGCACGCCGCTCACGCTTTGTTTACTTTATGGCTCAGACACTTCGTTCTGTGCCCACCATTGATTTCTACTATCGTTTTACTAGTAATTGACTTTTCAACGTCTGGTTCTAAAATCGACTGCTCCTGAATGTGTCACAAGTTAGACAATTCATCATGGGAGAAGACAAAACCCATGCCCGAAGACCCTGTACCGATGGCATCGTTAAAGAAGCGGTTTTAGCCCTGACCGGTTTGGCTCAGTGGATAGAGCGTCGGCCTGCGGACTGAAGGGTCCCGGGTTCGATCCCGGTCAAGGGCATGTACCTTGGTTGCGGGCACATCCCCAGTGTGGGGTGTGCAGGAGGCAGCTGATGGATGTTTCTCTCTCATTGATGTTTCTCTCTATCCCTCCCCCTTCTTCTCTGTAAAAAAATCAATAAAATATATTTTTTAAAAAGTGATTTTAGTAATCAGAGCAAAGTTGGGCTGATTTTCGAGTGATTAATTGACTACTATTAGGTAAGACCTTTGAAACATGTAGTCTGTTAGCATTCGCTGCCTAAGTGTCTGCAGCAAATGGAGAATATTGACATCAAAAGAAAGCAAACGTTCCCTTTTTCCTGTTCTCACCGTATCCACTTATACTTTGAAAGATCACTGGCTGGGGAACAAACAAAATATGCCAACACAGCATTGCTACTGAGGCGTTCACTTTTTGTTTCGGAGTCGCTCGGAGGTCTTGAGGCTGGGGTTTTCCTGATTTTTTTCAGACATTCCAACTGTTGCCAAGGCGAATGTTACTAAGTACCAACAATCCCCATTGAAGCCACCTGACAGTTGAAGAGCGGCCACTCTTTAAGGGAAAAGGAGGCCGTTGCCAGCGCTGGATGCACACTTTTCACAGCCGCAGAGAGGACTCCGCCGAGCAGCAAGGAGCAGGGCTCGCTCTCAGCGGCGGGAAGCCCTGAGCACGCGGAGCCCACCACGGGCCAGATGTGCAGCTCCAGCAACGCCGCCTCCCAGGCCGCTCCCTCCTCCACGAACGGGAACCCCGGAGGGCTGCTATGGGAAGCAGCGGGGCCACGTGCCCAGGGGCTGGGGATCCAGGCGTGCCCAGTCCGCAGCATCGCCCAACGCTGGGAGCCGGAGCCGGTCAGATCCCGACCATCCCCGCCCTCGGGAGAGTGTGACAGGAGCGGAGGCGGTGTGGCCTCTGTGTGCGCTGCGTGGGGGTTTTTTTTAGAACGGGGGACCCAGCACCGACATCACCGAGGTGCTGTGAGCCCCAAATCCCAAGTGAGCAGCTCAGTGCACAGCCCGGAGCCAGGGCCCGGCCGGCAGGCTGCCGCTCACACCGGTTCCTTTACTTCCTTTCTCCCGGAAGCGTGTTCGCTACGTCCCTCCTGGGCCCAGAAGCTAGTGGACATGCCTGACAGACAGACAGACAGACAGACACACAGGAGGCGGGTTCCGGTGAGGAGCCTGGGCGACCCGGGGCCACTTGCTGACTGACCTCTGGGCGCGGAGGGCCCCGGGTTTGAGGAGAGAAGGCGCTGCTGTCCCCTCTGCCCATCCACACGCCATCGCACATTCTCCTTTCGCCCTTCTCTGAAGACTCAGCCCCCATTTCCCCTCCACGGGGCTCCAGCTTCCTGGGCTGCTGACGCCAAATCCAAGACACAGCCCCGCTCCTCGCTGCTGCTGGCAGGGGTGCCGGGAAATACAATCACACCAGCAGGCTCGGTGCCCCTCCTCGGGGTCACCGGACACGTTCAGGCCCAGAGGAACCCGGACATGTTCTTCCCAGACGACCTTTTAAAAAACCACGTCTACGCCTGGTGCCCGTTTTTAAAACGCTTGACCTCTTTTCCTCCTTCGGTATCAAAGCCCGAGGATTCAAGTGCAAAGAAAGCTGTCACACGCATATAAATAAAATCACGGGAAATGGGACGGCTCCCTCGAAACGGATTCAGACAATGTCCCAAACACGGAGACTCCTTCGCCAGGTTAAAGGAGCCGTCGGGAAAACACTCCGCTGGGCACAGCTGAGCAGTGAGAGCGAGTTAAACCTTGACCCACCTCCTTTCACAATTCTAAAGGGGGCATAAGCCATTCCCCATCCCCTACCGCCCTAAACTATCTTAAAAATTTTTTTTAAAAAAAATTGATTCCAGAGAGGAAGGGAGAAGGAGGGAGAGGGAGAGAGAGAGAAACATCCATGATGAGAGAGAATCATGGATCGGCCGCCTCCTGCACGCCCCACACTGGGGTTCGAGCCCCCAACCCGGGCCTGTGCCCTGACCGGGAATCGAACCCTGACCTCCTGGTTCACAGGTGGACGTGCAACCCCTGAGCTCCCCAAACGATCCTTAACATCTGGAGGGAAGTGTGTAATCCCTGAGACACTTTCCCAGCAAATAAATCACAAATGGCTGAACGGGGGGCAGAAACCTTCCAAAACGACCCCTAAAAGCCACCAGACGGAACTGCTGGGCGAGACAGGGCGCAGCTTCCGATTTTCCCAGCAAAACTCCCATTTTCCCAGCGACCGGCTGCCACCCGGGCTCCCGGGGCCGGGGCGGCCAGAGGCCCTTTCCTGTTATTCTGCACAGGCCGGGCCCGGGGAGGGCTCCGCGGCCCATGGGCGTCCGCAGCGCGCGCCCTGGAAAGCCCTCTCCTGCCTGAAAAATAAAAATAAAAAACACCCCACGGCGGGGAGTGTTTCTTTCCCTCCACGAACGAAGCCAACATCCGTTTTGGAGGGGAGAGAAAGGAATAGGTCTCCCTGGCCAAGACTAAATGGACACACGGAACCGGGGCTCAATCGCGGCTCCCAGGGCGCCTGCAACCTCGGCGAGCGACTGACGTGGGAGCCCCGTTCCAAGTGTCAACATCACGGTGGAGCTGCGCCCCCCGCCCCCCAACCACACAGACACCAGCTCAGGTTTGCCGGTGGAGCGGGCACAGCTATGGGGGGTCGGGGGATGCATCGCAAGGAGGGGAACAAACCGCACCGATGAAAACCATTAGGTCGGAACCCGACCAAATTGCCCTAAAAACAAACCGATCCGCCATCCGCGATCAGCGATCCGCGATCCAATCCAAGGAGCCCGGCCGGACCACCCTCCCCATCCCCCCCCCCCCCCCCGACCACGCCAGGGCGCTGGGCTCCGGCCCCAACCCGCCGCGTGGGTCCCCCCTTCCCCGCCCGGAGCCCGCGGGCGGGAGGACGGGCGGGCGCGGGGCGCGGGGTGCGCGCCTCCCGGGGGGCAGGGCGGGGGCGCCGCCGCCTACCGGTGCCGAAGGCTTTGGCCACCAGCCAGGCCAGGTTGCAGGCGATCTTGGCCCGGGAGAAGTCGTAGTGGTCGAAGGGCTTGATGGCGGGGACAATGAACGTCCTCCGCAGCTCGCGCGGCTCCGCGGCGTCCCCCATGGTCGCGGGGTGCTGGGCGCCCGGCGCGGGGCGCTCACATGGTGCGCGGCCGGCCGGGGCGGCTCGGGGTCCGCGCGCGGGGAGCCCCCGCCTCCGGCCGCCGCCCCCGCCGCCCGCCCGCCCGCCCGCGAGCGCGCGTGAGCGAGGCCGCTCCCCTTTGTCTGCGCTCGGCCGCCCGGCGGGGGCGGCGGCTGCAGCGCGGGGAGGCCGGGGGCTCAGCGCCGGCGCCGGGGACCGAGGCCCGCCATGGCGAGGCGGCGCTCCCTCCGTCAGGCCGCGGGCGCAGGGGCGCGGGCGGGGGCGGCCGGCGGCGCGACGCTCAGGAAACGTCAAAATCACTGCGGCCGGCCCTCCTCCGCGCCCCCCGCCGCCGCCCGGGAGACGCCGCCGCCGGCTCTCCGCTCCCGCCTTCTCGGGGACGCCCTCAGGGCTTTCCCCTTTCACGCCCGGTTCCTCCGCTCCCCCTGGCCGCCGCCGCCGCCGCCGCCACCGCTGCGGTTTTCCGGCTGCGGCACTGGACCGAGGGAGCAGCTGCGGGCACTGAGCATGCGCCCTCGCGCGGCCCCGCCCCGGACAGGCCCCGCCCCCTACAGGCCCCGCCCCCAGGTCGGCCCCAGCCCGGCTTTCCCTCAGCCGCAAGGATCCTCACCCCAGGCGCGGCGCACTGAGCATGCGCCCTGGCGCGGCCCCGCCCAGGAAAGGCCCCGCCCAGGAAAGGCCACGCCCCTTACCCGCCCCCTGGTCGGCCCCAGCCCGGCTTTCCTTCAGCCGCAAAGGATCCCCGCCCCAGGCCCGGCGCACTGAGCATGCGCGGCCTCGCTTTCGCCCCACCCACACCCTCGGCCACGCCCTCGTGCCCGCCCCTGACTGGCTCCCCTCCAGCCGCAGGCGCCTCGTCCCGGGCGCACTGAGCATGCCCAGCTTCGTTCCCGCCCAGGCCACGCCCAGGCCACGCCCCGGGCCACGCCCCTGCCATCTTTCTCCAGCCGCTGGCGTTTCGGCCCCAGGTCCGGCTCACTGAGCATGCGCCGCCCTCTCCAGCCGGATCCCGGGTCCCCCGCGTCTGCTTTGTAATCATCACTGGGCTGCTCGCCTGGGCGGACATCCTCCGCGTCCCCGGCTCTGGGCCGCTGCCACCGCCGCTGCTGGGGAGGAAAGGGAAGGGAGGGAGGGAGGAGAGAGGCCTGGGAGGAGCCGAGAGAGCTGGTATTGCCCTGACCGGTGTGGCTCAGTGGATGGAGCGTCGGCCCGCGGACTGCAGGGTCCCGGGTTCGATTCCGGTCAAGGGCATGTACCTTGGTTGCAGGCACGTCCCCAGTGGGGGGTGTGCAGGAGGCAGCTGATCGATGTTTCTCTCTCATCAATGTTTCTCTCTCATCGATGTTTCTTACTCTCTATCCTTCTCCCTCTCCCTTCCTTTCTGTAAAAAATCAATAATATATATATATATATATATATATATATATATATATATATATTTTTTTTTTTTTTTTTTAAAGAGAGAGCTGGTATTGATGAAAACGCTGGTGAGGTGACACGCGCTTGGCTGCGAACCTGCCCAGCACCATTCTGGTTAGTCCTCGAAGGCACCCTAAAGGGTGGGGGCCGAGAAACGACGGAGGTGAGGCGCGTGCATTCACTGGGGGGGGGGGGGGGGGGGTCCACGAGGTTGAAGGATCGGTGACGCTCCAGGCCTGTCTTCATGACGTGAGAATCCTCTCCTTCACTCCATGCTCATGGCCACGCAGACGTCCTCTCCAGGGGCGGGTGCTCGTCCCTCCAAGAAGCAAACCGACGCCCACCAGGGTCTGGCGCCTACAGACCCACCTTGGTGCCTTCCTTCGGTCAGAGCTGCTCTCCATCTTCCCGGAGGAACCTGCGCTCTCAGAGCTGTGTGTCCTTGCCCGGTGTGTCCCCTCTGTCCCCCTGGCTGACTCCTGCTCCCCTCCCCCACCCCTCAAGCTTCTTCATGGTGACCGCCTCCTCCAAGAAGCCCTCCCGGATTGCCCCTGGCACCCGCCCTGCCCGGGCTGTCAGTAGGTGCCTCCCAGTACTTACCGCTGTCATAGCCGCGTTGGCCACGCTATGGGCCGTCATCGATTACTCGCCCGTCTGTCCCACGGATGACAGGGTCTTCCCCAGCAGTAGCTGCTCAATAGATATTTAGGGAGGAAGGGATGGCTATGAATGGTCGTTAGTGCTTATTTCGTTTATTTAACTCACTCATTCCTCACCGTATCTCGTTTGAATACAATTCAGGCGTCCTCAAACTACGGCCCACGGGCCACATGCGGGTGTTTTTGCCGTTTTGTTTTTTTTACTTCAAAATAAGATATGTGCAGTGTGCATAGGAATTTGTTCATAGTTTTTTTTTTTTAAACTATAGTCCAGCCCTCCAACGGTCTGAGGGACAGTGAACTGGCCCCTGTTTAAAAAGTGTGAGCACCCCTGTACATTATCTAATTTTAATTAGGATCAAATCCCGTGTTATCTTCATTTCACAGGGGCAAAAAAACTAAAGCTCAGAAATACAAATTATTTTTTATTTTTTAAAATATATTTTATTGATTTTTTACAGAGAGGAAGGGAGAGGGATAGAGAGTTAGAAACATCGATGAGAGAGAATCATCCATCAGCTGCCTCCTGCACCCCCCTACCCCCCCACTGGGGATGTGTCCGCAACCAAGGTACATGCCCTTGGCCGGAATCGAACCTGGGACCCTTCAGTCCGCAGGCAGACACTCTATCCACCCAAACCAGCTAGGGCAGAAAAAGATTTTAAATCAGCCTGTAGCACACAACTAGGAAACTGGCAGACCCAAGCTTTGAATCCAGGACTGTCTCCAAAGCCCAGGCTTTAATTATCAGAGCCTCCCTGGAATTACTTGTCCTTAAGATAGAAGCAAGAGCTCTGACCAGTTTGGCTCAGTGGATAGAGTGTCGGCCTGCGGACTGAAGGGTCCCAGGTTCGATTCCGGTCAAGGGCATGTACCTTGGTTGCGGGCGCATCCCCAGTGTGGGGTGTGCAGGAGGCAGCTGATCGATGTTTCTCTCTCATCGATGTTTCTGACTCTCTATCCCTCTCCCTTCCTCTCTGTAAAAAATTAAAAAATGTATTTAAAAAAAGACAGAAGCAAGATATTGGAAGCGTGAGGAGAGGGGCTTTGGGCCCTACTATCTAAAAGGGTAGCCTGGCTCGGCCGGTGTGTCTCCGTGGTTGAGCGTCAACCTATGAACCAGGAGGTCACGGTTTGATTCCTGGTCTGGGCACAGGCCTGGGTTGTGGGCTCGATCCCCAGTGTGGGGCGTGCAGGAGGCAGCCGATCCATGATTCTCTCTCCTCATTGACGTTTCTCTCTCTCTCTCCCTCTCCCTTCCTCTCTGAAATCAATAAAAATATTTTTAAAAATAAAAGGGTAGGTAGCTCTGCCAGCAGGCTTGCCCCTTTAATCCTGTTTAATCCCTGCAAACGCTCACCGTGAACGGAGGAGGCCCGTAGGTAATCCTCGCTGGCAGTGTGGGCCAGGAGAAGAATGTGGGTGAGGGCAGTCCTGTGCCGCAGGGCGGCTGAAGTCATGTTTCAATAACTTAATGACTGTGAGTAGAGTCTGTCTCATAGGCATAGGGGCCCATAAGATGAACATGCGGGTCACAGCTCCCACGGCGGGGTCATCGGGTGACGGCGTCCACGCGCACGTCCGTTCTGAGAAACGGGCGTTATTCTCACCTTTCCGTTCCGGACGAAGGACTGAGGGTCGTAGGGACCGAGTTGCCCGGCCAGGAGTCCATGGTCGGTGCATCTCTTGAGTCTGGCTCTAAAAGCAGGTCCCGGTCTGCTGGCTCCACTCCGGGGCCACCCGTCCCTGAATGACGGAGGCCGACGTGTCCATAGATGAATAACGGGATGGAAGAGAGGTGAGTCCTTCGAGAGACGAAGTGCAGACGGGGCGTGCAGCTGTCCCAGGGACTTCTGTTCAACCTAACGGAGCCAAACCCGCCCTACCCGGGTTGGCTCAGTGGATAGAGCATCGGCCTGTGGACCAAAGAGTCCCGGGTTCGATTCCAGTCCAGGGCCTGTACCTTGATTGCAGGCTCCTCCCCGGCCTGGGTCAGGGCGAGTACAGGAGGCAACTAATCGATGTGTCTCTCTCACATCGATGTTTCTCTCTCCCCGTCTCTTCCACTCTCTCTCTAAAAACCAATGGAAAAATGTCCTCGGGTGAGGATTAAATAATAATAACAATCCTATATAATAAAAGCCTAATATGCTAAGTGCCTGGTTGCCCAGTCAGCCGTTCAACCAATCAAAGTGTGATATGCTAATGATATGCTAAGGCCACTCATCCGCTCACTATGACACGCACTGACCACCAGGGGGCAGACGCTCCGACCCGTAGGTTAGCTTGCTGCTGGGGTCCAGCCCATCGGGACTGAGTGAGATGGGCCAGACACACCCTGGAGCCCTCCCACGGACCCTCCCCGTTGCTCCCTGGTCCCCCGATCAGACATCAGTGGGGTCCCTCGGCCTGGCCTGTGCCCTCTCACAATCCGGGACCCATTGGGGGATGTCGGAGATCCAGTTTCAGCCGGATCCCGCAGGCCAGGCCGAGGGACCCCACTGGTGCACGAATTCGTGCACCGGGCTTCAATAATAATAATAATAATAATAATAATAATAATAATAATAAAAAATAAGGAAGCCAAATTCAGAGAAACCTGCAACTGAATTCTAGCGCAACAAGCCAAATCCAGAGACACCTATAGTCTGCAAAGGTCGAAGAGAGATGCTGAAACATTTCCCCGGGGAATTATCGTAATCCGCAAGCCGATACAAGGATGCTGAGGCCAGGAACCACGTCCAGCCCGCTCCGTGCCGGAGTGGGTGCGGGTCAGTGCTCTGGGGATTGGATCGGGAGCCACCGCAACCTAAATAAACACAATGCGGAAGAGGAGGAGACAAAGGCGGTGGCTGTGGCTCGTCCTCCGATTCTGCGGGGATGCATTTCGTAGGACTCTGGCCCGCGTTTTAGGAATGGGGATGGGGCGGGGGGTGGGGGGGGCAGGACTGCCCACACAAAGAGTAGCTTTCACTTGTAGGGAGGCCGCGGCACCTGGGGTCACAGCAGGAGGCTCTTATTAACAGAGAAACACCCCGAGGACAAAGAGGGCTTCATTTCCAGGGAGACAGGCGCCCTCATAGGGTGTTCTTTGTGGCACCTCCAGAATGATCCCTTTTCAACACGGGGCATCGCCACAGACAGAACGCCAGTCAGAAAGAAATGCCCTCCCCGGCCTCCTTAAGATCGCGGGCGTCGCGGAAAACAAACCCCACGCCCCAGGGTGCCCGCCCGCCCGCACAGCTCTCCCTGTCTGTTTTGTCTCTAGGTTTAGCATCTCTATCCGACAGACAACAGCTTATTCACTTATTCCTACACATACAGACCTCCTCCCTGGTTGATGTTATTTTCTGTATATTTTTTTATTAATATATTTTATTGATTTTTTACAGAGAGGAAGGGAGAAGGATAGAGTTAGAAACATCAATGAGAGAGAAACATCGATCAGCTGCCTCCTGCACATCTCCTACTGGGGATGTGCCTGCAACCAAGGTACATGCCCTTGACCGGAATCGAACCCGGGACCCTTACAGTCCGCAGGCCGACGCTCTATCCACTGAGCCAAACCAGTCAGGGCTATTTTCTGTATATTTTTATTGATTCCAGAGAGAAACAGAGAGGGAGAGGGAGATAGAAACATCAAGGATGAGAGAGAATCATGGATCGGCTGCCTCCTGCACGCCCCACACTGGGGATGGAGCCCACAACCCGGGACATGTGCCCTGACCGGGAATCGAACCGTGACCTCCTGGTTCCTAGGTCGACGCTCAAGCACGGAGCCACGCCGGCCGGGCCTGGCTACTTTACATGTCTCTCTTCCTCCTGGAAAATTCAGTCTCCGCCAGACTTCCTTCCTGTGGGCATCCTCCGTCCCTCTGAGTCATAAATGTATTCGGTCATCCGCCAATATTGATGGACAGCCCGCCTGCTGAGGACACAGTGGTGGAGGAGGAGGCCCGGCTCTCCTTCATCTCCGCAGGCTGGAACCCTTGTTGCTGCTCTAGAAATCTCAAAACAAAGAAACACGTAACCATCCGCACTCCCCGAGACCTCATCTTTTCTTTCTTTTTAAAAAATTTTATTTATTGCCGAAACCGGTTTGGCTCAATGGATAGAGCGTCGGTCTGTGGACTGAAAGGTCCCAGGTTCGATTCCGGTCAAGGGCATGTACCTTGGCTGCGGGCACATCCCTGGTAGGGGGTGTGCAGGAGGCAGCTGGTCCATGATTCTCTCTCATCGATGTTTCTAGCTCTCTATCCCTCTCCCTTCCTCTGTGTAAAAAATCAATAAAATATATTTTTAAAAAATTTATTTATTGATTTTGAGAGAGAGAGAGAGAGAGAGAGAAACACTGATTTGCTGTTCCTCTTATTTATGCATTCACTGGTTGATTCTTGTATGCGCCCTGACTGGGGATGGAACCTGCAACCTTGGCGTATCGGGATGAAGCTCTAACCGACTGAGCTAAGCCAGTGGTCGGCAAACTCATCAGTCCACAGAGCCAAATATCAACAGCACAACGATTGAAATGTCTTTGGAGAGCCACATTTTTTTAAACGTAAACTTCTTCTAACGCCACTTCTTCCACATAGACTCGCCCAGGCCGTGGTGTTTTGTGGAAGAGCCACACTCCAGGGGCCAAAGAGCCGCATGTGGCTCGTGAACCGCAGTTTGCCGACCACGGCCCTAACCGACTGAGCTAAGCTACCCGGCCAGGGCAACCTCGTGTCACATTTTAAAATGGAAAGCATGTAGCCACACACCGTCGCCCACTCTCAATGAGTTACACTCATAGCTGCTAGCCCTCGCTACTGAGTAACGCTTCCTACATTATCTTATTTCTCTATTATCTTATTTCATCCCCACCACAGCCCTATTCTTATCCTCACCGGGCAAATGGACAGACCACGGCCGCGAAGACTTTGTTACTTTGTAACTCCAGGAAGTGGAATAATGAAACTTGGAATCCACCAGGTTAAGGATGACCACGAGCCCGCCCGGCGTGGCTCAGTGGTTGACCGGCGACCTATAAACCTGGAGGTCACGGTTCGATTCCCGGTCAGGGCACACGCCCGGGTTGTGGGGTCCGTCCCCAGTGCGGGGTGTGCGGGGGGCAGCCAATCAGTGATTCTCTCTCATCATGGATGTTTCTTTCTCTCTCTCCCTCTCCCTTCCTCTCTGAAATCAATAAAAATATATTTTAAAAAAAGAAAAAGGCCCTCACCGGTGTGGCTCAGTGGATAAAGCGCCGGCCTGCGGACTGAAGGGTCCCGGGTTCGGTTCCGGTCAAGGGCATGTACCTTGGTTGCGGGCACATCCTCAGTGGGGAGCGTGCAGGAGGCAGCTGATGGATGTTTCTCTCTCATCCATGTTTCTAACTCTCTCTCCCTCTCCCCTCCTCTCTGTGAAAAATCAATAAAATATATTTTTAAACATAATAATAAAAATAAAAAAAGGAAAAAGAATGACTGGGGGTGGGGGGTAGGGGTGGGGGTGGAAGGACGCCTAGCCAGCTGAAGACGGAGCAGAGCGGCCATCTGGTAACCCCCGTGGGCTGGCAGGGCCTGCGCTTTGTAGCTCACACGCTGTCTCTTCTGGACACAGAGCGGCTTTCATCCGCACGGCCCGCAGGATTTTACGAGGATGACTTCATGCATCTTCGCAACCGCCCCGGCGAGGCCCGCGTGGGGTGATGCCAAGTGGGTGGTGGAGCAGTCCCACCCGGGGAGGCCAGGAAGCTCCCGGAGTCGCCCCAAGTCCGAGTCTAAACCGAAGAGTGAAGCCCGGCCGGCGTGTGTGTGTGTGTGGGGGGGGGGGGGGCGAGGGGGGCAGTAAAATCTGTCGTCCCTGTGTATCGTGTTTGCGACGGAAACGGTTCTTGTGGTCCCAGAGACGCTGGCATTTTCAAATATGTCGGTATTTGACGGTCGTGGCCTCTGGGCCAGTTCCCCTCCCGTGTCAGTCAGTCACCAAAAATAGAAAATCGGACCTTCCTGTAAAACTCCAGATGGGTCTCTGCTGAGCTTCGAGGACTTCTTTCTTTTTTCTTTCTTTTTTAAGCATTTTATTTTATTTTTTAATATATTTTATTGATTTTTTTTTACAGAGAGGAAGGGAGAGGGAGAGAGTCAGAAACATGGATGAGAGAGAAACATCGATCAGCTGCCTCCTGCACGCCCCCTACTGGGGATGTGCCCGCAACCAAGGTACATGCCCTTGACCGGAATCGAACCCGGGACCCTTCAGTCCGCAGGCCGATGCTCTATCCAATGAGCCAAACCGGTTAGGTCTGAGGCCCTCTTTCTAACTACAGTGTGGATGTTCACGTGGTCATCCCTTTAAAAAAAAAATATATATATATATATATTGATTTCAGAGGAAGGGAGAGAGTGAGAAACATCAATGATGAGAGAGAGTCATCGATTGGCTGCCTCCTGCACGCCCCCCTACTGGGGATTGAGCCTGCAACCCGGGCCTGTGCCCTGACCGGGAATCGAACCGAGACCTCCTGGTTCATGGGTCGATGCTCCACCGCTGAGCCACGCCGGCGGGCAGAGCGGTCCCTTTGACCATGACGCAGGGACAGCCGGGAAACAGACTGTCCGACTGCCCGCTTTGGGAGGGTCTTTTGGGTCAGGACGTGAGGAGGGATTTGAAGATCGGAGTTTGATGAACAGACACAAAATATGGCTTCTTCCTCCTCCTGCCTTCGTTTTCTGTCCCCCCTCTTCCTCCTCCTCCTTTTCGAGATCAGAGGAAGGCAACTTCCTGTTTCGCTCCTGGTGCTAATTGAAAGCCTCTGGATACAACCAGGAAGCGGGAAATGACAGCCTGACGCCGGGGACGGAGGCGGGGAGAGCCTGTGGCTTTGTCCACAATGACGTTGTGCGTGGGGCTTAGAACAGGCCACTCCCGGGCTCTTCGGGGGGAGAGCTGGAGTCGGTACAAAGTGTCGGCTTTTCCGCCAGGCACTTTGTATCCAACCTCTAAACGGGGAGCGTATCCTTGGATGGACCCACTGTGTGCGATGCAGCAGCAGGAAAACCTCCCGTGTTACCGTCTCCACACAGGACCCCACATTGGAAACTGTCACCCCCTGCCTGGGAAACCTAATAACGAGGATTAATTAGAGACAGCGTTCAATTTAGAAAGCCGTTCCTGCTCCGCACAGTGCCGGTTGATAAAACGCTAGGATAGCGATGGTCATTCCAAGTGCCGGATGGTGTTGCTAGAGAAAATGCGAATAAAACAATGAAGGGAGGTCCCTGCTTCTCAAACCAGGTGAAACCGTTAATACTGATCGATGCCAACAATAAATAATCTATTTGAACCACGCTTTGATCGTAAAACCACCGGTTTATAATACGGATACCGGTTAAAAATGCGGATCGACCCTCTACCGGTTAATAATGCGGATTTTGTCATCAAAGGAAACACGATAATTTCCAGAGAAACATCACAAGTGCTTTGTTCAAAGTGATGTCCATCGCTAGCTACACATTTCCCCCATCTTTCAGGTCACTTGTGGGTACCGTCCCAATAGAACTTTTCTTGTTTTGGGGGCAGACCATTCAGAGACCCCATTGTCCACTTCGTACGTGTTGAAGTGCTGCTCAGAAAGTGCGTGTGCCGTCGATCGGAACACGTGGTCATCTGAAGGAGCGAGGTCTGGTGGACACGGCGGGTGGGTTCATACTTCCCAGGCAAGATCTTTTCACGTGTCTTTAACTGGTTTTGAAGTGTGTGCTGGTGCATCATCATGAAGCAAAATTACTTTGCTGTGTCTTCTGGAACATTCTGGTGATTTTACGATCAAAGCTTGGTTCCAATTGATTATTTGTTGTCGGTAGCGATCAGTACTCACGGTTTCACCTGGTTTTAGAAGCTCATTATACACCACACCTTCCTGATCCCACCAAACGCAGAGCATTGTCTTCTTTCCAAAGCGATTTGGCCTTGCAGTCGATGTTGATGATTGACCTGGATCAACCCATGATTTTGTGCATTTGGGATTCTCAAAATAAATCCACTTTTCACCGCCAGTCACAATTTGATGCAAAAAAAGACTTGCTTTCCTGCCATTGAAGCAACATTTTACTGATGACTTTTCGGTTTTCCATTTGTCTTTCGTTCAGTTGACGTGGCACCCATTTTCCTTCCTTTAAAATCTTTCCTGTTGCTTGTAAGTGATCGGAAATTGTTTACTGAGCAACGTTTAATCTTTCTGCAAGTTGTTTTTGAGTTTGACACGCATCTTCATCCAATAATGCTTGTCATTGTTGGTCTTCAAACTTTTTCGGTTGACCTGGACATTCTTTGTCTTTCACACCGAAATCATCCCTTTTGAAGCATTTAAACCAGCGTTCACAAGTGTCTTGAGATGGAGCATGTTCACCATAAGCTTCCCGAAGTATACGATCACTTTCAGCAGCACTTTTCTTCAAAATAAAGTAATGAATTAAAACTTCCTGCAAATGCTCTTTTTTTTTTTGGCACGAAATTCGACATTTTTAAGCGTAAAAATATCTATGATGTTAACACCTTCACAAAATTTGACATACGAAGTTTTGAAGCTTGCTGTCAATACAACAAAATAGCACACATATCAAATCGCATATAGATCAACATATGTGTGACTCCATCTGGTGAAAAAAAAAGTCCGCATTAGTAACCGGTACACCCGGTCATTGCTTTTGGATCAAAGGTGTTATTTCCATAACACTCCCTCTCCTCACTGCATCCTCTCCTCAAACATGTTGAAATAAAATTTAAAAATGAGGACACTGCTTAGGAAGGCAGAAAGTCAGGCTGCCCATGAAACGCTGGCTTTGTGTAACGGGGGGTGTGTGTTTTCAGAATTTGGGGAAGAAAGAAATCCCTTGACCTAACGCTGTGTGATGAGTAAAGCCTTCCAGCCAAGTTATAAATCTCGGTGGAGGAGGCTGGGGTGCCAAGTGCTGGGCGGGACGGTGCCCTCCCTGCCGCTCGCAACAAAGAGGCATTCACAGCCCCGCGGCCACCTCGCGTGTGTTCCCGTCCGTCACCCGCTGAGCGGAGGGTGGCCGGGGTGGTGAGTGCAGTTTATCCAGAAAACCGAGAGGCGTGTTCACACGGCCCTGGCATCTCCCCATTCGTCGGACTCCGTCGATGTCATTAGGCCCCAGTGGCTTCCACAGAACCAAGAAACTCCCAGCTCCCCGGCTGCACACCCAATTGGCTTCTTATTTGTTTCAATTTCATATTCTGTATTTCAATTGTATTTGCACTGAGTGGCCAGTTTATTATGATCTCTGAATGCATAATAATCTGGCCACTCGGTGTGTATCTATCTATCTATCTATCTATCTGTATGTTAGAGGCCCGGTGCATGAATTTGTGAATGGGTGGGGTCCGGATATCCTGGCCAGGGGGAGGGGACATGGGCGGTTGGCCAGCCTGCCTGCTGGTCGAACTCCTGGTCGAGGGGACAATTTGCATATTAGCCTTTTATTCTATAGGATACACACTGAGTGGCCAGATTACTATGTGTTCAGAGATCATCATCATCTGGCCACTCAGAGTATATGCTTTTTTTTATTTCTGAGAGGAAGGGAGAGGGAGAGGGAGAGGAACATCAACGAGGAGAGAGAATCGTGGGCTGTTCATTTTTCACTTTATCAACGCGATGAACCTGGCCACGGCTGAGCCCCGGCCACCCTCTCCCTTTCGCACCTTTTCCCAGTTAAGTAGCACGACCCAGCCTTTGAGTTCCAAAAACAGAATTATTTACTGGGTCGGCAGGTTTGTGGTATCGACCAGGAGGCCAGCTGGGAGCATCAGGACGGACAGGGAGGGCCATGGGAGACCATTCTTAGGTCCCATCCTTATCCCTAGAGGACTTCCTGCCCCTTTCCTTTCCCTGGCTGCCGGCACCGCCTTCGCTCTGCTGGAGCCGCCTTTCCGCCTTCCCACGCTGCCCAGAGACCTGGAGCAGCTGGGGGGGGGGGCGGTGTGGAACACCTGGGTCTGGCCCAGGCTGGCCTCTTGGTGCCTGCATATGCAAATTAACCCACCATCTTTGTTGGGTTAATTTGCATACTCACTCCTGATTGGCTGGTGGTCGTCACAAAGGTATGGTCAATTTGCATCTTACTCTTTTATTAGTGTAGATCTCTCTCTCTCTCTCTCTCCCTTCTGCTCTGAAATCAATAAAAAATATATATTTTTTAAAATGCTAAGGCTTATGTGCTTGCTTCAAAAAGTGAAGGTTGCTGGGGGACCCCTTTGAGGCTAACCTTGGGGGAAAATGATTTCTAAAAGAAACAGTCTCTCGACGAGCCATAGGGAGGAAGAGCAGCGACTGAGATAGTCGGGGGATGTTCCGGGAGAAGTGTGGGACATGGGGAGGGCTCCCCCCCTGGACGGTGAAGGCCAGTCCGGTTGTACACGGCCCTCAGCCACGAGGGGGTTAATGCGGGGTTTTCTGATTCTGACGAGCATTTTCTCCTAACTGCTGCTCTTAAACCCAAATTATAGCTTTCCAGGGGGTTAAAAAAAAAAAAAGAGGAGAGCGAATACGCTGAGGTCTGCACAGGGATCGGATAACCGCCCTTCTGGAACCACCGCCCGGGCCGTGGGGGTTTCCGTGGGGGTTCGGCCTTCCTCGCACTCCGTGTCCTCTCACACGCACTCCCACGGGGGAGCTGGCACGGAGGGTCCCTGGCTGGTTGGAGATCTGCGTGGGATCTAGAACGTGTTCCCTGAAATTGTGGTGCCCAGCGTGTTCTTGTAGGTCGATGGCTCACAGAGACTGTGCTGGCTGGCACACTCTCCATCCAGCACGGAAGATGGTCTGGATGGATGTAAGGAATCCTGGAATTCAGCCCAGCCGGCGTGGCTAGGTGGTTGAGCATTGACCCATGAACCAGGAGGTCACGGTTCGATTCCCGGTCGGGGCACATGCCCGGGTTGCGGGCTTGATCCCCAGTGTGGGGCGTGAAGGAGGCAGCAGACCAACATTTCTCTTTCATCGATGTTTCTCTCTCTATCCCTCTTCTTTCCTCTTGTCTAAAAATCAATAAAATAAAATAATGAAATTTGCCCTGGCCGGTTTGGCTCAGTGGATAGAGCCTCAGCCTGCGAACTGAAGGGTCCCGGGTTGGATTCCGGTCCAGGGCACATGCCCAGGTTGCGGGCTCCATCCCCAAGTAGGCAGCCGGCCGGGCGATGTTTGATTTTTCTAGCTGGGAGGTGGTCATGTGCTTTAAGACAAGATATGAGCTCATCGGTTGAGCGTCGACCTAGGAACCAGGAGGTCGCGGTTCGATTCCCGGTCGGGGCACAGGCCCAGGTTGCGGGCTCCTTCCCCAGTAGGAGGCCTGCAGGAGGCAGCCGATCCATGATTCTCTCTCATCATTGCTTCTAACTCATGATTCTCTCTCTCTCTCTCTCTCTCTCTCTCTCTCTCCCTTCCTCCCTGAAATCAATAAAAATATGCTACAAACAAACAGAAAACAATGGCACTCCAATGCCATCCCGCGTGCTTTCTGTCTTCAGCGGGATGCCGACTCGTACAGGTTGTCCAAGCCTCACCTGTGAACGCGTTAGGAGCGGCTATAGGCGAATAGGTGTGAGCCCAGTTTCCCGGCATTCGGGAAGGACGGGCGTTAGTATGTCTGTTCGTGTCTCAACAGCTCACGTTATGACCGCATTTCCTGTTCCGAGACGGGGCTGAAGGCGAGCTCAGAACGGTCCTGCAGGACGTGTGAGCTCTACCTGAGTCACGCCGCACCTTTCCGGCCCCGCCCTGCCCGGCAGCGTCCCGGGGGCTAGGAGTGTGTCAGCAACGCCATCTGCGGTTTCCACCTGAGCTCCTACAGGTAAGGCTCCCGCCGCCCGCCACGCACAGGCCAACATCACGCCGTGTTGGTGGGGAGGCAGAGCATCGGGGGTGAAGTGGACTGTGCTCCGGGGAGTCCTGATGGGGGACCTGAATCTGAACTTTTTAAAAACAAACAAACATGCCCTAGCTGGTGTGGCTCCGTGGATAGAGCGTCGGCCTGTGGACTGAAGGGTCCTGGGTTCGATTCTGGCCAAGGGCACCTGCCCGGGTTGCAGGCTCGATCCCCAGTAGGGGGCGTGCAGGAGGCAGCCGACCCATGATTCTCTCTCATCATTGATGAGTCTATCCCTCTCTCCCTCTCCATTCCTCTTTCTAAAATCAATAAAAATGTGTTTATTTTATTTTTTAACATATTTTTATTGATCCCCAGTGGGGGTCATGCTCCTGCAGGAGGCAGCCGATCCATGATTCTCTCTCATCGTGGGTATTTTATTTTGACCTCTCTGTCCTGTCTGAAATCAATAAAAATATGTGTTTATTTTATTTTTTTAACTTTTAACATATTTTTATTGATTTCAGAGAGGACAGAGAGATCAAAATACCCACGATGAGAGAGAATCATGGATCGGCTGCCTCCTGCAGGAGCATGACCCCCACTGGGGATTGAGCCCATGACGAGGGGGGAGGGGAATCGAACCGGGAACCGTGACCTCCTGGTTCACAGGCCGGCACTCAGCCACGGAGCCCTGCCTGCTGGGCCCAGCAATGTCATTGGAGCAAAATACACTTCCAGAGTCCTCAGCCCCCTCCCCTCCCGTCCCCGTGGCTTCTGCACCACCAGGGGCTGGGGACCCCTGGCTCCGAGGCTGCCCATCAGACAGAGGACCGGCAACCGGGAGGGACCCAGCACCCAGGCTGGGTTATTTTCTCTCTGGTGTCGGGGTGGGTGTGGCCGTGGCGGAAACACGCCACAGGGAACCGCCTCAGTTTAATTTTAGGGTCAGGCCGGCCAGCCCACAGCGCGGAGCCAGCGTCCAGGCCGCCGGGGCCTGCGCGCATCCCCACCCTCCGACCCCGCCCTCCGACCCCCCTTTCCGCGCAGACTTCCCACTTTGTCCTGGTGCCCGGCCCCGCGCCGCCCCTTCCGGCGTCTTTTGGGACCGTCGGATGCCTTTTTCGCCAGCCCCGGCCCCCGCCATCACGTCAGTTCTTCCAGGAGGATCCACACACCGCCCCTCCCTGCAGAGACAGCCTCCCAGCCCCGATCCGGCTCCGGGCTTTCCCTCCAGCCGGGAGCCGGGGAGGGGCGGGGACAGCGCGTGGATCCCCGCCCCCGGGCATGGCCACGCCCCCTCCACTCGCCAGGCCCCTCCCACCATGGTCCCGCCCCCTCCGCCTTGGCTCCGCCTTCCCCGTCGATCAAGGGCGCGCCGCGGCCCCTCCCAAAACCCGGAGACGTGACTCCGCTCCGCACGCCCCTCCCCGCAGCGGGGAAGCCGAGCCTGTAGGCAGGAAGCCCGACCCAGCGCTTGAGGAGCTGCGGGGGACGCGGCGGGCCCGGCGGCTCGGGCCTCCGACTCTCTGGACCCGGGCGCTAGGGCGTGGCCTTCCCCTCCATCCTGCCAAGCCCTCCGCTCGCCCCGTCTCCTAGCAACGCCTTGACGCGCAGGCGCTCCGAGTGCTGGGCCGCGGGAACGCGCAGGCGCTCTGGGTGCGGGCCGCCGGGACGCGCAGGCGCTCTGGGTGCGGGCCGCCGGGACGCGCAGGCGCTCTGGGTACGAGGCCGCAGCGCGGGTGAGAGCTGGATCCGGGAGCTTGGGGGGTGGGGGTGGGAGTGGAGGCGCGGGGGGCCGACCTGGGACTCTGCATTCCCGGCTTTAAGCGCCCCCAGAAAGCCGCGCCCCACGGAGCCTTAAGATCGTCATTGCAGACCCCCAGCTGCATTTTTTGTTGTTGTTGTTGTAATCGAGCCGTTTGCCCTAAGAATTATTTTTGAGAAAAATGGGGAAGAGCGTATTGGATGGCCCTTTGCACAGACGCTCCCGGTGACGGCGGGCACCCCGGGCCCTGACACAGGGCAGCCGTGAGGCTCCTGTGGCGGAGACGCAGCCTAGGATGTGTGTGTGGTTATGGGGGACACGCACCTGCCTGGGACCCCGAAGGTCAGCTGACTTGGCAAGCCGTGAGGACTGTGCTTGGGGCGTCCCGGCACCCTGGCTGGTTCCTTACTGGGTCCAAATAGCATTTCCCTCTGTGCTTGGCGGTTTTGATTGTACAGATTCCCACTGTGGGGTATCCCCCCTGTTTTGTGAAAATGCAATAGGATTTACTCCTGGACGTGTGTAATGTCTGCTGTGTCAGAGTGCAAGTAGACAGTAAGCGGGCGTAGGCTGTGTGCACGGGCTGCGTGTGTCTCTGTGTGTCTCTGTATGTATAAGTATGTGCATGTGTGCCGGTATGTGCGTTCATGTGCATCTCTGTGTTGGTATGTGTGCACCTGTGTGCACATGTGTACATGTGCATGTGTGTGGGGGAAAGGATGCTGTCTTCATCAGAGAAAGCTGGTGAATGGAAGAAAAGCTCCCTATAGGTCGTGTCCTGATACTTTCTCGAATCCTTTGAGGCAAAACCCAGGGACACTGGGCCCGTGGTTGGCAAACCGCGGCTCGCGAGCCACATGCGGCTCTTTGGCCCCTTGAGGGTGGCTCTTCCACAAAATACCACGGCCTGGGAGAGTCTATGTTGAAGAAGTGGCGTTAGGAGAAGTTTAAGTTTAAAAAATGTGGCTCTCCAAAGAAATTTCAATCGTTGTCCTGTTGATATTTGGCTCTGCTGGCTAATGAGTTTGCTGACCACAGCATTAGGCTGATTCAATCTAGGATAACCACCTGCTACTTTGTACTGGGCACTTCACTGTGTTTAAAATAAACCTCATTATGTACGTAATTTCCTCCGCAGAAGAGTGAAGCATGTTTGTCCCCAGATCTCTCAAAGTCAAGAGGAGCGCCCCGGACGGCGGCCAGAGCTGCCCCCCGGCCAAGAAAGCGAATCCGGACGCCGAAGCCGTGCGGTGGGATGCGGGGAGCGGTCACCCCGCGGACGCCGTCGCCACAGGAGACGCCGCAGCTGCCCACGGGCCGCGGGCTGGGCCCGAGCAGGGCGCCCAGGACAGCCATCCCTCCGAAGAGCCGGTCAAGTCCTTTTCCAAACTGCAGCGCCTGGCAGAGCCCGGGGAGCCCACGTGCGTGGTCTGCGGCCGCTTCGGGGAGTATATCTGCGACGAGACGGACGAGGACGTGTGCAGCCTGGAGTGCAAAGCCAGGCACCTCCTGCACGCGAAGGAGAAGGAGGAGGGGTCGGTGCCCGGCGGCCCCCCGGGGGCCGGCTCTCCGCCGCAGGCCGCGCTCCCCACGCCCTACGTCTACCGGGAGCACCCCTTCATCGCCGGCCTCCGGGAGGAGCAGGTGGAGAACCTCAGACAGCAGCTGGGCATTTGCGTGCAGGGCCAGGCCGTGGCCAGGCCCATCGTGGACTTTGAGCACTGCGGCTTCCCCGCGACCTTGAACCTCAACCTGAAGGCGGCCGGCTACGAGGTGCCGACCCCCATCCAGATGCAGATGACCCCCGTGGGGCTGCTGGGCCGGGACATCCTGGCCAGCGCGGACACGGGCTCGGGGAAGACGGCCGCTTTCCTCCTGCCTGTGATCATGCGCGCGCTGCCCGAGGTGAGTTCAAGGTCGCCTGGGACAGCGGTCGGCAAACTCATGAGCCCACAGAGCCAGATATCAACAGCACAACGGTTGACATTTCTTTGGAGAGCCACATTTTTTAAACTTAAACGTCTTCTGACGCCACTTCTTCAACATAGACTCCTCGCCCAGGCCGTGGTGTTTTGTGGAAGAGCCACACTCCAGGGGCCCAAGAGCCGCCTGTGGCTCGCGAGCCGCAGTTTGCCGACCACGGGCCTGGGATAAGGGAGGCATCTACCCACCTCCGCGCTCACCTTGGGTTCAAGTTGCAAAGCGACCCTTTGAATCTTCACAAGTGAGGAGTGTGTCTGAGAAACATAACTTTAGGGAATTTTTTTTTTTAAAATATGTTTTTATTGGTTTCAGAGAGGAAGGGAGAGGGGGAGAGAGAGAGAGAAACTTCAATGACGAGAGAGAATCATTGAACTCTTCCTCTCTGAAATCAATAAAAAATAAACACAGAGTGGCCAGATGATGATGATCTCTGAACGCATCATCATCTGGCCACTCAGTGTCTATCCTATAGAATAAAAGGCTAATATGCAAATTGTCCCCTCGACCAGGAGTTCGACCAGCAGGCAGGCCGGCCAACCGCCCATGTCCCCTCCCACTGGCCAGGCTGGCCGGACCCCACCCATGCACGAATTCATGCACCGGGCCTCTAATATATATATACACACACACTGAGTGGCCAGATTATTATGCGCTCAGAGATCATCATCATCTGGCCACTCCGTGTATACATACACACACACACACACACACACACACACACACACACACTGAGTGGCCAGATTATTATGTGCTCAGAGATCATCATCATCTGGCCACTCCGTGTATACACACACACACACACACACACACACACACACACACACTGAATGGCCAGATTATTATGCGTTCAGAGATCATCATCATCTGGCCACTCCGTGTATACACACACACACACACACACACACACACTGAGTGGCCAGATTATTATGCGTTCAGAGATCATCATCATCTGGCCACTCCGTGTATACATACACACACACACACACACACACACACACACACTGAGTGGCCAGATTATTATGTGCTCAGAGATCATCATCATCTGGCCACTCCGTGTATACACACACACACACACACACAGACACACACACACACACACACACACATACACATGTGTATTTTAAAATATTTGCTCCCGTCCACAGGAATGGACTGCGGGCGTCTCTAGGTCTGTTTTCCGTCTCTGCAGGGCCCGTGTCCGTCCGCGCTCGTCCTCACCCCAACGAGGGAGCTGGCCATTCAGATAGAGAGACAAGCCAAAGAGCTGATGAAGGGCCTGCCCCGCATGAAGACCGCGCTGCTGGTGGGGGGCCTGCCCCTGCCCCCCCAGCTGCACCGCCTGCGGCAGCAGGTCAAGGTGAGCGGCCCATCCGCCCTACGGACCGGGGGGGTCCTTCCTGGAGAAAGGGCTGCGCGTGACCCGCCGTGGCCTTTGTATTCTTGCCAAGTCAGTGCGAGCATTTTAAAAAATATATATTTTATTGATTTCCTGCAGAGAGGAAGGGAGAGGGAGAGAGAGTCAGAAACACCGATGAGAGAGAAACACCGATCAGCTGCCTCCTGCACACCCCCTACTGGGGATGTGCCCGCAACCAAGGTACATGCCCTTGACCGGAATCGAACCCGGGACCCTTCAGTCCACAGGCCGACGCTCTATCCACTGAGCCACACCGGTCAGGGCGGTGCGAGCCTTGTTGAAGTCGGTTCCCTGTGGGAAATGGGAGGGACACGTTCATGGATGCGCGCTGCACGCCATGACTGTCGGACGCTCACACGGGCGTCTCATTGAACCACCACACGTGGGCCCCGACCTGGAATCGAACCCGCGACCTCCTGGTACACGGGTTGGTGCTCAGCCGCTGAGCCACACGGGCCGGACTCCCCGCATTTATTTTTTTATTTGCTTTTCCCCAGGTCGTCATAGCAACCCCCGGCCGCCTCCTGGACATCGTGAAGCAGAGCTCCGTCCAGCTCCGCGGCGTGAAGATCGCGGTTGTGGATGAAGTGAGTGACCGGAAACGTTTGTCGCGCGGTGCTCTGCCGTGTGTGGGCTGTTCTATAAAATATATATTTATTGATCTCAGAGAGGAAGGGAGAGGGAGAGAGAGAGAGAGAGAGAGAGAGAGAGAAACATCAATGAGGAGAGAGAATCACTGATCGGCTGCGTCCCGCACGCCCCACACTGGGCATCGAGCCCACAACCCGGGCCTATGCCCTGACCAGGAATCGAACCCTGACCTCCTGGTTCATAGGTCAATGCTCAACCCCTGAGCCACACCAGCTGGCCTCTCTTCTTTCTTTCTTTTTTTAAAATATATTTTAATTGATTTCAGAGAGGAAGGGAGAGGGAGGGAGAGATAGAAACATCCATGATGAGAGAGAATCATGGATCGGCTGCCTCCTGCACGCCCCCCCACTGGGGATTGAGCCCACAACCCAGGCCTGTGCCCTTGGCCGGAATCGAACCCGGGACCCTTCAGTCTGCAGCCTACGCTCCATCCACTGAGCCAAACCGGCTAGGGCTGGCCTCTCTTCTTAAACGTGGCGCTGCTTAAACTCGCCTCGTGCGGACCGCAGCTAAGCGAAGGCGTGGGCTTGAAATCGAACCCCAGGCCTCTGTTCCTAATGGGCAGAAAACAGACTCAGCCGCACCATCGCCTGCACCTCCGACTCTGGTCACCTCTGACTGTAGCCGAGTTGTGTAGTGACGTACATACTGTGTACGTAGTGACCCAGTACGTGCTTGCATATAAATGTGTCTTTTTCCCCAGTCGATCCTTCGCGTTTTGACGTGGTGGTAGCTGTTTCTGTGTAAGAGTTTTTCATTTGTTACCGGAGTCTTTTCTTGGGTGGCCCTGGGTTTTAACCGTCCAATCGGGCTCATGTCAAAATGGTGTTTCAGCCCGGCCGGCGTGGCTCCGTGGTTGAGTGTCAACCTATGAGCCGGGAGGTCACGGTTCGAATCCCGGTCAGGGCACATGCCTGGGTTGTGGGCTCCATGCCCAGTAGGGGGTGTGCAGGGAGGCAGCCGATCCATGATTCTCTCTCATCATGGATGTTTCTCTCTCTCCCTTCCTCTCTGAAATTGATAAGAAATCTACGATAATAAAAGAGTAAGATGCAAATTGACCATACCTTCATGACACCCACCAGTCAATCAGGAGTGACTATGCAAATTAACCCAACAAAGATGGCAGGTTAATTTGCATGCACAGGCACCGAGCGGCCGGGGGCTGGGCGGGACGCTTGTGTCATTGCCACCCATGCGTTCCGCACCGCCCCAGCCGCGCCGGGCCTCTGGGCAGCGTGGGAAGGCGGAAAGGCGGCTCCGGCCGGAGCAAAGGTGGTGCCGGCAGCCAGGGTAAGGAAGGCCCATTCTTGAACGAGTCTTAGTGCATCGGGCCTCTATCCTATCTAATAAAAGAGTAATATGCAAATTGACTTTCACTCCAACACACAAGATGGCTGCCCCCATGTGGTCAAAGATGGCTGCCCCCATGTGGACACAAGATGGCCACCAGGAGAGGGCAGTTGGGAGGGACCAGGCCGGCAGAGGAGGGCAGTTGGGGGCAATCAGCTGGCAGGGGAGCAGTTAGACATCAGTCAGGCTGGCAGGCAGAAGCGGTTAGGGGCAATCAGGAAGGCAGGCAGGCGAGCAGTTGGGAGCCAAGCAGTCCTGGATTGTGAGAGGGATGCCTGACTGCCCGTTTAGTCCCGATCCCACGGGCAGTCGGACATTCCTCGAGGGGTCCCAGATTGGAGAGGGTGCAGGCTGGGCTGAGGCCTTCCCCTCCCCCCGCGTGCACGAATTTTGTGCACCGGGCCTCTAGTATATAAAATAGTAAAATAAAACGATGTCGTTTCAGGCCGACACCATGTTGAAGATGGGCTTCCAGCAGCAGGTGCTGGACGTCCTGGAAAACGTCCCCCACGACTGCCAGACGGTCCTGGTCTCGGCCACGATCCCCGCCAGCATCGAGCAGCTGGCAGGCCAGCTCCTGCGCGACCCCGTGCGCATCACGGCCGGGGAGAAGAACCTGCCCTGCCCCAACGTGCGGCAGATCGTCCTGTGGGTGGAAGAGCCCGCCAAGAAGAAGAAGCTGTTTGAAATCCTAAACGTGAGCAGCGGCGCCGGGAGCCCGGCCAGGGGGTCGTGCCCGCACGCCTCACAGGTCTTCAGAGAAGGAGCGTTAGGCGCTGCTTTCGGGGAATTTAGCCCAGGTCTCTGCTAATGGATTGCTTTACCTGTCTCAGAATCCTGTAAGAATCCATGAAAATAATTTTTTAAAAATATATTTTATTGATTCTTTTTTTTTTTTTACAGAGAGGAAGGGAGAGGGATAGAGAGTCAGAAACATCGATGAGAGAGAAACATCGATCAGCTGCCTCCTGCACACCTCCTACTGGGGATGTGTCCGCAACCCAGGCACGTGCCCTTGGCCCGAATCGAACCTGGGACCTTTCAGTCCGCAGGCCGACGCTCTATCCACTGAGCCACACCAGCCAGGGCTGTTTGTGCATATTTTAAAGAAAAACACTCGTGTCAACAGGCTATGCCTTCTCCCTCCCTGCCGATGTTTATGAACCTGCCGGTAACCAGCTTAGCCGGCCGGGGCAGGCGAATGTCCCGCGGAGGGTGTTTCCTTCTGAGCAGCCTTAACGCACGCCCTTGGCCTCCAGGACAAGAAGCTCTTCCAGCCGCCCGTGCTGGTGTTCGTGGACTGCAGGCTCGGGGCGGACCTGCTGAGCGAGGCCGTGCGGAAGGTCACGGGCCTGAGGAGCGTGTCCATGCACTCGGAGAAGCCGCAGGCGGAGAGGAGGAGCATCCTGGAGGTTCGGCCCGCGGCCCCCCCCCCCCCGCCCCCCCGTTTCATCTCGCTCCCGGAATCCGTTCGGCCTCATTTTCAGGAGACACTGGTATAACCAGCCGGTGTTTAACACAGACCCTCTCAAAAATCCTCACCCGAGCCCTGGCTGGTGTGGCTCAGTGGATAGAGCGCCGGCCTGTGGACGGAGGGATCCCGGGTTCGATTCCGGTCGGGGGCACGTGCCTGGGTTGTGGGCTCGATCCCCAGTGCGGGGCATGCGGGAGGCAACCAATCAACGGTTCTCTCTCATGGATGTTTCTCTCTCCCTCTCCATTCTTCTCTGAAATCAATAAAAATATATTAAAAAAATAAAAAAAATTAAAACCCTCACCCGAGGATATGTTCCTATTGATTTTAGATAAAGAGGGAGGGAGAGGGAGAGAAACATCCACGGGTTGTCTCTTGGGATGGAACTGGGGATGGAACCCGTAAGCTACGTATGTGCCCTTTGCCCGGATCGGGAATCAAACGGTAACCTTTTTGGTGTACGGGGATGCCCCAACCCACTGAGCCACACCGGCCAGAAAGGAAGGGAGAGGAATAAAGAGAGAGAAATAGCAATGAGAGAGAGAGAGAGAGAGAGAGAGAGAGAGACCGATCGGCTGCCTCCTGCACGCCCCCTATTGGGGATCGAGCCCGCCACCCGGGCATGTGCCCTCACCGGGAATCGAACGGTGGCCTCCTGGTTCATGGGTTGACGCTCAACCACTGAGCCACGCCAACCGGGCTAAAGCAGACTTTTTTTTTTTAAATACATTTTTATTGATTTCAGAGAGAAAGAGAGATAGAAACATCAATGATGAGAGAGAACCACTGATTGGCTGCCTCCTGCACGCCCCCTACTGGGGGCATCTAGCCCACCACCCAGGCATATGCCCCTGGCCGGAATCGAACCCGGGACCCTTTTAGTCCGCAGCTCTATCCACTGAGCCACACCGGTTAGGGCAAAGCAGATCTTTTTTTTAACGACTTAAGAACTCGAGGCAGGCAGGGGCCGAAGCTGACTGTCCCTCCTGCCAGTGTCTGTGTTTGGGGAGCGGTCGGCCTGGTCCCCAGGGACCGTCCGCCGACGAGGTGACGCATTCAGAAGCCACCGCTTCGGACATCAGGTCTCGGTAGGCTGGGCCAGAGCCTAGCTCACCTCTGGGGAAGGTTTGCCCGAGGAAAGGAATAGAAAACATGCCGGGGGGAGGCGGGGCCTGGGAGGAACTTGGGCCACACCCATTTCCCCCCTGGTATACGAAGTTTCCTCCTTGAAAAGATACTGCAACCATGTTGCAAAAAGTATCGGGGAAAGGAAAGGTATCTCCAGTCTGTAACACCACAGGAGACACAGTTCTCAGGGGTCGCCCGCCATTCGGACCTCACAGGCCACCCGAGGTCCGTGGACCCCCCGGTCGGCGACCGCCGCTCTGAGCAACGCGTTTTGTCGCTTTTCTGCAAAGGGCCTGCTTGACGGAGCCCACGAGGTGGTGGTGAGCACGGGCGTCCTGGGACGAGGGCTGGACCTGGTCAGGGTCAAGCTGGTGGTGAACTTCGACATGCCTTCGAGCATGGACGAGTACGTGCACCAGGTAAGGGGGTTTTCTGTGTGGTCGCGTGACTGTCCTTGAGCAGAGCCATTGCCAGTATAACGACGAGTAAAAGGAAAAAGTTCTGTGAGGGACATGAAACCTGATTTTTATTTTTGTGCTTTTAAGATACACACGGAGTGGCCAGATGATGATGATCTCTGAACGCACAATCATCTGGCCACTCAGTGTCTATCCTATAGAATAAAAGGCTAATATGCAAATTGTACCCTCGACCAGGAGTTCGACCAGCAGGCAGGCCGGCCAACCGCCCATGTCCCCTCCCCTTGGCCAGGCTGGCCGGACCCCACCCATGCACGAATTCATGCACCGGGCCTCTAATATATATACATATGTGTATATACACAGACACACACACACACACACATACACACACACACACACACTCTCTCTCTCTCTCTCTGAGTGGCCAGATTATTATGCGTTCAGAGATCATCATAATCTGGCCACTCTGTGTATGTGCCTATAAACTAAACTTTTTAAATAAAAACTCTGTGCTTAAGTCATAAGTAGAAATGATAACCTACAATGCCATTTACTTTTTTAAGTAATTGGTTTTTTATTTCCTTTTTATTCCTTTTTTAAATTTTAATACATTTTTATTGATTTCAGAAAGGAAGGGAGAGGGAGAGGGAGAGGGAGAGAGAGATAGAAACCCCAATGATGAGAGAGAATCATGGACCGGCTGCCTCCTGCATGCCCCCTATTGGGGATCAAGCCCGCAACCCGGGCCTGTGCCTTTGACCGGAATCGAACCCGGGACCCTTCAGTCCACGGGCCGACGCTCTATCCACGGAGCCACACCGGCTAGGGCTCCTTTATATTTCTTATTCTCTTCAGTGAGCAAGTTAAATGGCTTTCAGAACCAGAAAAAGAAAGGGAGGCGGGGGGAGGGTTGTTTTACGTGGATACTTCTGGCCGGAGGACAGCGAGCCCGGGACAGCGCTTGTGTCTGAGGAATCGTCTTCATCTCCTCCTCGTATCCGGGTCGCCCCAGCCTCTCCCTTTTCCAGGGCGTCTCTCTCCGCTGCCGCCGGAGGTGCCAACGGGAGCTCTCCTTTCGGGCGGACACAGAGCCGCCTCTGAGCCGTTATCTCCCCGGCGCTGCCGGCTTCCTTCTCCGGCGTCACTTACCGGCCCGGCAAGGAGGCCCCTCTCCGGTGCCCGCGGCGGCCCCTGGGGCCGCCTTCACCCGGCCGCCCGGGAGGCCTCCGGCCCAGACGCTGCCCCCGGCCTGGTGCTCGGACTGAATGACACGCAGCACCGCCCACCCGCCTCCTCCCGCTGAGCCTCAGAGAGCGGACGATGGCCCAGGAGGTGGTTTCCGAATAGCCGAGGCTCACTGCCTTCCACGCCTGGAGTCAGGTTGTGTGGGAATCTTTCTAACGTGTTAAAATACGTAAGAAGCACCCGGCTGGCGTGGCTCAGCGGTTGAGAGCCAACCTATGAACCAGGAGGTCAGGGTTCGATTCCCGGTCAGGGCACAGGCCCGGGTTGCAGGCTCGATCCTTAGTGTGGGGCGTGCAGGAGGCAACCGATCTGTGATCCTCTCTCATTATGGATGTTTCTCTCTCTCTCCCTCTCCTTCCTGTCTGAGATCAATAATGAAATATATTTAAGAAAATAAAATAAAATAGGTAAGAAGCTGCTCTGCTGCTAGACCGCCCGAACCTTTCCTCCGGTCCCGAGGTCGACTCTCCGCGTTCGCGTTCACGGAGCAGCACGCGGTCACACCGGGTGGCCGCCTGCCGCCAGGATGGCTCAGACCGCACTTGTCTGCCTGTCTGTCTCCATCCTTGGAGCACACATTCACACAGTAACCTGGAACATGAGTAACAAGAGTGTAAACACAAAGGAAGCCCTCACCTTGGAGTGGTCACCCACGTTCACGGTGCAGAAATGCACATGCACATGTGCGCACATACATGTACATGTGTGCACATACATGTACATACACATAGGTATTTGGGCTGTTTCTTTCTCTCTTTTTTTTCTTTCTCTTTTTTAAATATATATAAATATTTTTAATTGATTTCAGAGAGGAAGGGAGAGGGAGGGAGAGAGAGAAACATCAATGATGAGAGAGAATCACGGATCGGCTGCCTCCTGCACGCCCCATTCTGGCAATCGAGCCCGCAACCTGGGCCTGTGTCCCGACCGGGAATCTCCGAACCCGGGACCCTTCAGTCCACAGGCCGACTGTATCCACTGAGCCACACCAGCCAGGGCTGGGCTCTTAAAAATATGCCAGTGGCAGCCACTAACCCGACTTCGCAAATATATCGAGAGACCGATTCCCGCAGCTGCGCTCTGAACGACCGTTCATCTCGGCCAAGCTAATCCCAACGTCCCGGGCCCTCCTCTCCTCTCTCGGGACGCTGGGATTTCGGGGGAACGTCCGGCAACCCCGCTCTGCCTCTCGCTGCAGGTCGGCCGCGTGGGGAGGCTGGGCCAGAAGGGCACGGCCATCACCTTCATCAACAACAACGCCAAGCGGCTCTTCTGGGACGTGGCCAAGCGGGTGAAGCCCACAGGCTCCCTCCTGCCGCCGCAGCTGCTCAACTCCCCGTACCTGCGCGACCAGCAGCGGCGGGAGCAGCAGGGCGACCGGCAGGCCCAGAACCCGCTGGTCACGGGCGCCAACCTCATGGACATCATCAGGAGGCACGACAAAAGCCACGCGCAGAAGTGACCCGTGGCGCCCCCCTCCTCCCCCTGGACCCGCCGAGGGCGGCCGTCGGGGACCTTCTGTGCGTGAGGACCTGCGGTTTGAGTAACCAGGACGAGGACATGAAATAAAAATTAAAAAAAAATACTTGGGGGGTTTAGACAAATATTTCTTTTTATTTATGTATTTATATTTTTAAGGGGTGGGGAGGGGAACATCTATAATACTTTTGACAATAAAATTGAATTTTAAAATATTTCCTGCCTGGCCACAGTAGCTCAGTGGTTGAGCATTGACCTAGGAACCAGGAGGTCAGGGTTCGATTCCCGGTCAAGGGCACATGCCCGGGTTGTGGGCTCGATCCCCAGTGTGGGGCGTGCAGGAGGCAGCCGATCCATGGTTCTCTGTCATCATGGATGTTTCTCTCTCTCTCCCTCTCCCTTCCTCTCTCTCTCTCTCTCTCCCTCTCCCGTCCTCTCTGACATCAATAAATTAAGGAAAAGATGCCCTTTTCTGTGGCAGGCTGGGCGGCACTCAGGTTGTGGGTGGAGTTCACTCCGACCCCCCTCTGTCGCCTCTATGCTTCCCGCTGACCGCAGCGGCCACGGCTTTGCTCACCCGGGAGGCAGGCCTGGGACGGGCGGTGGCAGGTCATCCCAGGTGACTGTCCTGGCGGCCGCCGGTAAGCCGACTCCGGGGAGATAGGGCCCTTTTGTCCACGAGGCTCCCTGAGCGTGACCCCGCGGGCCGGGCCGCCGCGTGAAACCGACCGGGGATAATTAGGTGAGCGGCCGTGTTCCGTCCCGCCAGGACCTGCTGCACGGTTACCTGGTGTAACGTGTGACACGTGCAACCTCATTGATGCACAGAACGGCCCGGGAGTGGAAGGCGGGAGTTTATTATTTAGATACGTTTACGAGGAGCAATTTACAGCCCGGCCGGCGCGGCTCAGGGGTTGAGTGTCGACCTCTGAACCAGGAGGTCATGGTTCGATTCCCTGTCAGGGCACAGGCCCGGGTTGCGGGCTCCATCCCCAGCGAGGGGCGTGCAGGAGGCGGCCGATCCATGATTCTCTCATCACGGATGTTTCTCTCCCTCCCTCCCCCTTCCTCTCTGGAATCAATAAAAATATATTTTAAGAAAAGATAAAAAGGGAGAACTCTGTGACCATGAACCCTCTGCCCCCCACCCCCAGTGTCCTGTGCAGAGTGGGGAGTCAGGGGGGTGGCATAGGCAGGCACCCCGAGTGGCCCGCTCCCAGACCCCCCGCGGGCGGCGCACCATCCTAATTACCCCGGGCGGCGGGCGCCTCCGACACAATGGCAGCATTGAGTCCCTGTGTCCTCAGGTGAGAAGGCAGGGTTTCGGATGCGCCCGCGAGGGCCCGGAGTATCGGGTGCCACATTCCAGGAACGGGCCGGACGGCTGAAGCTCCGAGCCGTCTAGGGAAACCGGGCAGGAACGGGGCTACTGACACTCAGCCCCCAAGGCTGGGAGGCCCCACGTGGAAGCCGAATCTCTAACACTTTTGAACGGAGCCTCACGGAATCGCGGACCAGGAGGAAGAGAGAGCCGGGGGCGAGACCACAGCGACTTCTCTTTTTTTGTTGGTTTTGTTTCTAATACATTTGTACTAGCCCTAACTGGTGTGGCTCAGTGGATAGAGCATCGGCCTGTGGACTCAAGAGTCCCGGGTTCGATTCCGGTCAAGGGCATGTATCTTGGTTGCGGGCACATCCCCAGTAGGGGGTGTGCAGGAGACAACTGATTGATGTTTCTCTCTCATTGATGTTTCTAGCTCTCTATCCCTCTCCCTGCCTCTCTGTAAAAAATCAATAAAATATATTTTAAAAAATAAAATATATATAAAGAAATATATTTGTCCTAGAGGCCCAGTGCACGGAACCGTGCGCGGGTAGGGTCCCTAGGCCCAGCCTGCGATCAGGGCCATCTTCTGCGGGCTCGCCCGTCCCCAGTCCCGCCCCGCCACCACCCACCCCGGTTCCCTGTGGTTCCCCGTTGGCCATCCAGCGATCGCAGTCTGGGGGCTGAGGGGAGGGACCGAGAGGTGGTCAATGCACCTCATAGTGACTGGTCTATCTGGTCGTTACACCGTTATCGTCGCTGGCCTTTTATTATATAGGATTGATTTCAGAGAGGAAGATAGAAACATCCATGACGAGAGAGAATCCTGATCGGCTGCCTCCTGCACGCCCCCCACTGGGGATGGAGCCCGCAACCCGGGCATGAGCCCTGACCGGGAATCGAACCGTGACCTCCTGGTTCACAGGTCGACGCTCAAGCACGGAGCCGCACCGGCTGGGTGGGATCTCCTGGAGCAGAGAGGTGACGGGTCCTGCTCCTGTTGTGAGGAGGGTCTCAGGGCTTGCTCAGAATCCCGGGGGGCCAGTTCTCTCCATCCTCGCTGAACCCTAGAGCTTCCTCGATGTACAAACAGGTTACCCAGTAGGCCCTGGGGCTGACAATGGCTTTTTGACTCTTACTGATCTTCCCTGGAACGGACCCAGCGTGATTCAGAGAGGAAAGAGCGTCTGGAACACTTGCTAATTCCCCGAGCGCTCCTCTGTCTGTATTAAAGAAGGATTACTAGCTTCCTGGAACGGACTCTCCTCCAGTGACGGGCAGGCTTGCTCCATGGATTTAGGTTGCGTCACCGAGTGGTCACGATGGAATTCTTCAAGATTTCATCAACCGGTCCGACCACAATGTGCAGGCGCATACCCCCCAGGCTCCTGGCCCGACACGTGTTCGCATTTAGAAAGAAAACACAAAAATCTGCCCCATGTAAAACGGCCTGTGTGTTTAAGGCTGGCAGAAATTTGAGAACCACAAGAGTCTCTGTCGAGGCAGCTGCCCAGGGCAGTGGCTCGAACCAGAGACGCGGCAGTAAAAATGCAACTGAACACGGACTCCTACAGAGCAGGACAGTCCAGCCCAGGTTTTAACAATTTAAAAAGTATGAAACTGAGCAAATGGGAATACATCTGTATCCCCAGGGACTGCTAACTGGCCCGAGTGAAGGTTTTCCTGTGAACCTTAACCTAATCTGAAAGGTTTCCAATGGGCTTGCATCACTTCTTAAAAAAAAAATAAAAAAAATTTATTGATTTCAGAGAGGAAGGGAGAGGGAGAGAGAAACATCAACGATGAGAGAGAATCATGGATCAGCTGCCTCCTGCACGCTCCCCCCACTTCCCACCAGGGATCGAGCCCGCAACCCGGGCCTGTGCCTCAACTAGGAATTGAACTGTGACCTCCTGGTTCATAGGTCGACACTCAACCACTGAGCCAGGCCGGCCCGGCCTCTTCTGACCTCTTCCCATGTGTTTTCTTTCAGTTTGTCTCCCTCTGGTGGATTTAAAAAAAAAAAAGAAGAAGACTTGCTTTTATTTTCAGAATAACTGGATTATTTGGGACAGTGAAGAGGGAAGAGGAATATTTTGATGTAGGGAGGTCCCTGGGACGGGGGAAGCTGAGGCCAGAATGAGGGTGTGGGACCCCTGTTTCTCTAAGGCCACAGCTAAGCAGGGGCTTAACCAAAGGGAAGAGTTGGCCGCTGGTGGTGAATGAGGTTGGAAACTAAGAAAAAATGATCAGCAGGGTTCCTAGCTGCCTGCAGATGCAGTTGGTTTCTTTTCTTTTTTATTTTTTTAATATATTTTATTGGTTTTTTACAGAGAGGAAGAGAGAGGGAGAGAGAGTTAGAAACATCGAGGAGAGAGAAACATCCATCAGCTGCCTCCTGCACACCCCCTACTGGGGATGTGCCCGCAACCAAGGCACATGCCCTTGACCGGAATCAAACCTGGGACCCGTCAGTCCGCAGGCCGACGCTCTATCCACTGAGCCACACCGGTTTCGGCTGCAGTTGGTTTCTGAGGTCGTTCATTTATGGAGTCCCGTTTCATGCAACAATCTCGCCGTTTCATACACACCGGCTACTGCAACTCTCACAAATACCTGACAGTTGCCTGTATACGGTTAAAACATTTGCCAATTATATTGACGTACAGCTACCAGTCACATTTTAAAGTCCATTTCACATGTGTTCTCTCACTTGAATTTCCTAGCAATCATTGATGTCCTATCACATTGTACAAGCACAGAAACCAAGGCTCAGAGAGGTAAAGTGGTTTTAGCGATACGTAGGGTTTTGTTTTGCTTTTCTTTTTTTTAAAACTCTTTATTTTTAAATATATTTTATTGGTTTTTTACAGAGAGGAAGGGAGAGGGAGAGTTAGAAACATCGATGAGAGAGAAACACTAATCAGCTGCCTCCTGCACGCCCCCTACTGGGGATGTGCCCGCAACCAAGGTACATGCCCTTGACCGGAATCGAACCCGGGACCCTTCAGTCCGCAGGCCGACGCTCTATCCACTGAGCCACACCGGTCAGGGCTGTTTTGTTTTTCTAAAAATATTTTTATGGATGTCAGAGAGGATCGAGAGGGAGAGATAGAAACACCAATGATGAGAGAGAATCATGGACAGGCTGCCTCCTGCACGCCCCCTACTGGGGATGGAGCCCACAACCCGGGCCTGTGCCCTGACCGGGAACCGAACCCTGACCTCCTGGTTCCTAGGTCGATGCTCAACCCCGGAGCCACGCCGGCCGGGCTCCACCAGCAGGTGTTACCAGTCCTTCCAGGAACGGCTGCCTCCAGGAGTCCCATTGGAACAGGTTGGCATTCTCTCCTCCTTGGGCTGCGAGAGTGTGTCCAGTTTGGGCTTTTCAGAATTCAGGGAAACGAACTGGAGGTAAAACATCCAGTCCAGCCCCAGCCGGTGTGGCTCAGTGGATAGAGTGTCGGCCTGCGGACTGAAGGGTCCCGGGTTCGATTCCGGTCAAGGGCATGGACCTTGGTTGCGGGCACATCCCCAGTGGGGGGTGTGCAGGAGGCAGCTGATCGATGTTTCTCTCTCATTGATGTTTCTAACTCTCTATCCCTCTCCCTTCCTCTCTGTAAAAAATCAATAAAATATATTTTTAAAAAACACAAAAATAACCATCCAGTCCATCTCGGCTCTCCACGCTCTGCATCCGAAATACTAGGAAAGCGCAGCGATGACCCACTTGGGGACCAACAGCCACTTTCACGGCGGACAGCCTCCGCGCTCACACTGAAGACGGACAAGCGTCCCCGTCCCAGGGGCGCCTGGCCCGGCGGGTCCAGCGTTCAGATTCCCCGGCCACCCAGCCACCGGGCGCTTCCGGGGGGCGGGAGGAAGCAAAGGCGTGGCGCCGACGCGACGTTCAGCAGCCAATCAGGAGGCGGGGCCGGCGCGACGTCAGCGGCAAGCCGTAGTGCGACATCCAGCAAGCCAGTCCGATTGGCACATCCTGCAGCCAATTAGAAGGCGGGGCCGACGCGGCCTAAGCCACTCATCATAACGCGACGCCCAGCAGCCAATCAGAACGCGGCTTCCAGTAGCCAATCAGAAGGTGGCGCGCCCGTTCAAATTGTGGGCACCGGGAAAGCGGGCGGTGAGTGTGGCGGGCACAGTGTCCGGCCTTCTCAGCGGTGGGGGGACGTGCGAGGTGGGGGTGCCCTGTGTGGGGGTGCAGTCGTGGGGGTGCGGGCAGTGGTCTGGGCTCAGGGCCTCCACGGAGTCCAGGGAGGGAGGGAAGGAGGGAGGGAGAAAGGGCGGGCCCGGCGGCCGGACCTCAGGCTCCGGTCCAGTCTCTCCGCCCAGCGGCGGGGTGAGGAGGTCCCTTCGGGGTGCCGCCCTCGCGGTGACCAGCTAAGCCCGGAATCGGGGACTGCTTTCCCTGGGGTTCGTGCCCGTCTGATGGAGAACTTGCCCGAAGGTCCGATCGATGGGTGTGAGCCTCGAAGAGAGTTCAGCTGCGGCGGAATGGCTTGCCTTTCCATGTATTTGCCGAGGAGGGAGGTTGCCTGGAGATGCTGATGTCCTGGGTGTGGCTTACTTTAATTTTTTTGTTCTTTTTTTAAAAAATATTTTTTTTATTGATTTCAGAGAGGAAGGGAGGGAGTGAGGGAGGAGAGAGAGAGAGAGAGAGAGAGAGAGAAAGAGCAAGAGGAAGAAAGGGGAAGAGAAACATCAGTGATGATAGAATCATTGATTGATTGGCTGCCTCCCCTCCTGGGGATTAAGGCTGCAACCCGGGCTGTGCCCTGATCGGGAATCAAACGGTGACCTCCTGGTTCATAGGTTGATGTTCATAGGCTGCCTCTTCCTTTTCTGAACCCGGCCGGAACGTCCTGTATATCGAACATTTCCAGCCTGTAGGCCATTGTTTTGTTTGTTTGTTTTTTCCTATTTGTTGACGGGTAGTCTTGTTAGGATTTTGACCGATTCGGCCTCTGTGGCTTGAAATAATTCTGTCCATATCCCACTAGGCATTCCTGTTTGTACTAGTAACATCTCTTCAACATGTATTATGAAAATGCTTCTCGGTCTTTGACTGAGGTGCCCGGGTTTCCTTTAATCCCCCCTCCCTGCTCCCCAAACTGGGGGGTACTTTTAAAAAAAACCACACTTTGCTGACATGTACTTTTTACATCTTTTAAGTCACTTAACACCTTTGACCTGATATAAGGGTGATGTGCTTATTCCTTCTAGACTAAGGAACTAAGAATAGGGGATCTAGTCTTTGGAATCCGTAGCATTTGCGTAATGGGGACGGAATAAGCATTTGTGAGAGAATGACCAGTAGCTCTTTGAGGGCGGAGATTTGTCTGAGCTGCTTGGAAACGGTTCTGAGCTGGACATGGAAATTTATTCTCACGTCATGACAGGTTCTCATGTCTTCGAAGCCTGTTTGTGGTCTGTGCAATCTAATTTTTTTTTGTAACTTAACAGATACTTTTGGAAACAGATAGGCTGGACGTCGAAGGAGCATCCAGAGACAAGCGTAGAGGCTTCCACAACATCCTTTTTTTTTTTTTTTAAATTTTATTATTTATTTATTTATTTTTTTGATCAACAACATCCTTTTGAGAGTCACTCGCTGCCGCAATGTCAGCCTACACGGCACACCAAGGGAACGGCGGCCTCCCCAGGGCTCCTGATTCCCCAAGGAGCTCTTCACCGCACGGCCTCGGCCTCGGGAGCAGCCTGAAGCCGCCTTCCGGCTCGGACGTGTCCGAACGTGAAAACGACGACCCGCTCCTGAGCTCCGCAAAGAAACTCAGGGGAATCAATAGCACTTACGTTATTTCCGCCTGTAGGACCCCTGGAGGTGCGCCCCTCACCCCTAACCCTGCAGGTAGACTGACCCTGCAGAGGAGAGTCACAAGAAACAAGGAATCATCGCTGCTTGGGAGTGAGGTGGGAGAGTCATCCGAGAGAAAGACAGAAACGCGTCTTAGGTTACAACGTCGCGTTCGAGCAGGTTCTGTGGACAGGCAGGCAGCAGCTGAAGCAGATTCTGTGGGCAGGAAGACAACAGCTGAAGCAGATTCTGTGGGCAGGCAGACAACAGCTGGAGCCGATTCCGTGGGCAGGCGGACAACAGCTGGAGCAGATTCTGTGGGCAGGCAGACAACAGCTGGAGCCGATTCCGTGGGCCGGCAGACAACAGCTGAAGCAGATTCCGTGGACAGGCGGGGAACAGCTAGAGCAGATTCTGTGGGCAGCTGGACAACAGCTGGAGCCGATTCTGTGGGCAGGCGGGCAACAGCTGGAGCCGATTCTGTGGGCAGGCAGACAACAGCTAGAGCAGATTCTGTGGGCAGGCAGACAACAGCTGGAGCAGATTCTGTGGGCAGGCAGACAACAGCTGGAGCAGATTCTGTGGGCAGGCAGACAACAGCTGGAGCCGATTCCGTGGGCAGGCAGACAACAGCTGAAGCCGATTCCATGGGCAGGCAGACAACAGCTGGAGCCGATTCCGTGGGCAGGCAGACAACAGCTGAAGCAGATTCCGTGGGCAGGCAGACAACAGCTGGAGCCGATTCTGTGGGCAGGCAGGGAACAGCTAGAGCAGATTTCGTGGACAGGCGGACAGCAGCTGAAGCCGATTCCGTGGGCAGGTGGACAACAGCTGAAGCAGGTTCTATAGACATTTGGACAACAGCTGGAGCCGATTCAATGACACAGAGCGTGGAAGGTGCTGCAGCCAGCGATGGTGCTTCACGGGACACCAGTAGGAACGTCAGGATTGTCAACAGCGAGAAAAACTCCCGTGCTGCCTCTTCTGCGTCCTCCGCCGAAGACAGCGACCCTGGACTGGTGGCCGGTGAAGAAGACAGAGGAGCGTTTTCTGCCCTCGCGGGAGCACATGACAGCGAGACACACGGCTACTTCACTCACAGCACGCCCATCCGCTCCCAGAAAGAGGCTGAGGAAGCTCGACCCGGACCCTTGTCCACGAAACCCGAGCAGAGCCCGTGGGACGTCAGAGTGTCGGGAACGGGAAGCTTGCATCCCACAAGTCTTGGGAAGGATGCTGTGAAAAACACAAATAAGTTTGGAATCTTAGGCAAAGGGACGCCCGGGAAACGTATGGCAGAGCACACGTGGACCCCACGGTGTGGCACGCCTCAGCCTCGGGGCGCGGCCATGTCCACCCCGAAGCGCAGGACGCCCAGCTCCCAAGGCCAGCAGAAGCCAAAACGCACTCTCTTCGCAAATACAAGGGAAGGGTGTCACGAACATACGCTCCCTCCCCAGGAGGAGGCCGCGGCTCAGAGCGCCTCCGCACAGAGGGGCCCCCTAAAAGTGGAGAGCAGCCAGGTGACGGTGGCAGTGCGCGTGCGGCCTTTCAGCAAGAGGTGGGTCACGCCTTTGGAACCGCAGGCGGGGCTGGTGGCACGGAACACGCCCGGCTCCGCCTTCGGAAAGTCCCGGTGCTCATGCGTCTCACACTTGTCAGTGACATTTTGTTTTCTTTTTTTTGGTGAATTTTTAAAAATATATATATTTTATTGATTTTTTTACAGAGAGGAAGGGAGAGGGATAGAGAGTCAGAAACATCCATGAGAGAGAAACATTGATCAGCTGCCTCCTGCACACTCCCTACTGGGGATGTGCCCGCAACCAAGGTACATGCCCTTGACCGGAATCGAACCTGGGACCCTTGAGTCCACAGGCCGACGCTCTAACCATTGAGCCAAACCGGCTAGGGCTGGTGACGTTTTTATAGAGAGAACTTGGGTTGAGTTGTAGTGCGTCGATTATTTTAGCCCAGTGGTTGGCAAACTGTGGCTCAGGAGCCACATGCGGCTCTTTGGCCCCTTGCGTGTTTAGCAAAGGCCAGCTTAGGAGGACCCTAATTAAGTTAATAACAATGTACCTACCTATATAGTTTAAAAAATGTGGCTCTCCAAAGAAATTTCCATCGTTGTACTATTGATATTTGGCTCTGCTGACTAATGAGTTTGCCGACCACTGTAAATTTAGGGGATTGGCCGTGCCCCAGGGATGGGCCAGGTGGTTTCCAGGGTAAATTCTGATCGGAAGTGAGTTGGGGGCGAAAAGGGATATCGAGGGCCAGACCAGGACCCAGTGCTGTCTGCAGATCGGGAGCCAGTGAGAGGTCTCCACCGGGTCTGAGGTGGACGAAGGGTGGACGTGAAGGTCCGAGGCTCCGAGGGAGGGGCCTGGGGGGCAGGAGGGACCTGGGGGGCAGCGGGGAGCAGAAACGGTCAGCTGGGCTTGCTGGAGTTACATGTACACCTTGCCAGCTTTCTATAGACTTGTGCTCCTGAAGTTTCTTTATAAAACACGAAAAGTACGTTTCCAGATTTGAACTGAAGCGGACAGGTAGACCCCAGCAAGCGGGGAAAGGGAGAGATCAAGGGGCGCAGGGAAAAGATGGAAAATGCCGTAAAAGTAGGGTCCACTTTCCGGGCGAGAAACCGGGGCTCCGTCTTCCCTGGAGTGGAGGCAGGAGCCCCGGGAACTGTGTTTCGGAAACACATTATAATCATGCCTGCTGCTCTGCATTTTCTTTCCCTTTTTAAAAAATGTTTTTATTGCTTTCAGAGAGAGGAAGGGAGAGGGAGAGAGATAGAAGCATCCATGATGAGAGAGAATCATGGATTGGCTGCCTCCTGCACACCCCACACTGGGCATGGAGCCCGCAACCCGGGCATATACCCTGCACGGGAATCGAACCCTGACCTCCTGGGTCATAGGTCGACGTTCAATCAATGAGCCACGCCGGCCGTTGTATTTTCCACATAAAATTGAAGCATCGTCCCGCCCGGAGGAGTGTTCTATTGGAGTAGTTGTGAGGGCTTCATACTCAGAACAGCGGCGGTAACTTGACCTTCTTCTCGGTGCCCCTCGAAGAGAGAAGGACGAGGACGCGGCCCAGGTGGTCTTCCTGGACGGGGAGGAAATCGCCGTGCGGCACCCGGACCTGAGGCAGGCGTACCGTTTCCTCTACGACGTCTCCTTCTGGTCCTTTGACGAGCGCCACCCGTGCTACGCCAGCCAGGCCGCCGTGTACGAGACGCTGGCGGCCCCGCTCCTGGCCCGCGCCCTGGAGGGCTACAACGCCTGCCTCTTCGCGTACGGGCAGACGGGCTCCGGGAAGTCGTACACGTGAGTGTCGCCGCAGACGTGGCTCTGGGGGGGGCGTGTGTGTGTGTGTGTGTGTGTGTGTGTGTGTGTGTGTCTTTCCTGAGAAGCGGCCTGGCTTGATGGACGCACACGGTTCTGAGACCACGGGGATCCGGGCTCAGGTCTGCTCGGTGTACACGCTGGTCCCCGCACCCCTGGTCCAGCTGCCTAACCTCTAGGCTCCAGTTTATGCCCGAGAGCCATGGACCTTTTTGAGAGTCATTGGCCTCGTTTTACTGTAAAGCAAGCATGTCCCACTCAAAGGCTAATGCGGGCCAAATAAACAAGGTTGAAGTGTACGTGGCTGCAAAAAAACAAAAGCTTCAATGTCCATAGAAGCGTGGGTTTATTCTGATAGAGATGTGCTGAACACAAAGGGCTGAAATAAATGAGTCATCGTGAACATAAAGTAATAGACCATTTTAATAAAAATTAATATTTTTGCTTGAACATTAACTTACCAGACACCGAATAACTGCACAAATGAATGAATGTACTGCACATCTATTTTTCTTGTTCTCTGAAAGCGAAATATTTCCTTTTGCCCACATCAAACAAGTCAGTCCGAGACTAATGCCGTGGCCATCGGCTGCTGAAACACTCGCTGCTGGTATTCGTGGTGAGAAATAGCGCGCCTGCGCGTAAGGGAACTGAATGCAACACGATGATAGTCATCAGTCATTAGCGAACGTTGTAGTTTGTTATTAATAATTACGACAGGATATTGTAAAAATTAAGTTAGGAGATTTTTATTAAAACGTTTCTTGCATACCGTTCTATTGGCTGGGCCGCAAAAATATTGGTTGTGGGCTGCATGCGGCCCGTGGGCCATGAGTTTGACATGCTTGCATTAGGGGGAAGGCCCGGAGGTGAAGATGGGGCTGGGAGGACCCCCATCATCCTGTAGCTGGGGGCTCCCCGAGCCACGTGGCCTGCGCTTCCACCAAGCAGCCTGCCTGCTGTGCCCGCTGCACTGTCCCTGCCCAGAGCCCGGGGTGGGGGGGAGGGGACACAGGGCCGAGGCACAGACACAGGGATGGGTCTCCCTGAGCCCGGCAGTGAGAGGTCTAGGGGGGCTCCCTGCGGGGGCACAGGGCTCAGCTGTTCCCAGAACCCGGTCAAAGCCCAAAAGGAGGGGCACGGAGGGTCTGTTACCTGGGGCTGCCGCTCCGATGACGACAGACTGGCCTCACCCAACAGGAACAGGGGCTCCCCGTTCTGGGACCGGAATCTGAAATCGGGGTGTCGGGGGCTGGGCTCCCTGCGAGGGCTCCAGGGAGGGTCCTTCCTGCCTCTCAGCTTCTGGGGGCTCCTGGCCCCTCTAGCCTGTTCACTCAGCCTCACCCCCTTATCCACGTGCCGATTGGGGTGATCACGTGGAGTTTTAAAGGCCTGCTGAGCCTTACGCCCCCTCTTCATTTAGGATGATGGGATTCGGTGAGGAACCGGGGATCATCCCAAGGTTCTGCGAAGACCTTTTTGCTCAAGTGGCCAAAAACCAGACCCAGGAGGTAGGTGCCGGGGGCCTGCAGGCCTGTGTTAGGCTGGGAGAGCCAGAGCGGGGTGGCCTCAGAGTCGGGCCCCTGCGGAGGCCCCCAGAGGGAGACGGGCCCTCATGTCCCTCGGCGCCGTGGAGGGCGGGCGGGCCTGCAGTCCGTTCCTCCCGGCGGAGGAGGCGGGTGTGCGAGTCTGCTGTGCCCCAGGGAGCCGGGCAGCGCTGTGGGTGTCCCCGCACCCAGCCGGCGGCACAGACTCCGCGAGGACACAGGCCCGAGCGACGGGCGTGAAGCAGAGAGAAGCGGAGACGCTGCTGACGTGGGAGCTGGGAGTTCAGCCCCCTGTCCCTGTGGTCAGAGAGCGGAATGGAGGACGGCCATCAAGTGCTGATACAGGAGACCCTGTCCCAGAAGGAGCAGGGCTGCCGGGAGGGGAGGACCGCGGGAGGGGAGGGGCAGGTCTTCTCAGGGGGCAGCTGGGCTTGTGAAGGACAGTCATCACTGGGGGGGCGGGGCTCCCAGACAGGGGGCGGGGCTCCCCAGGTGGAGGGCGGGGCATCTAGGCAGAGGGCGGGGCACCCCAGATGGAGGGCGGGGCACCCCAGGCAGAGGGCGGGGCTCCCAGACAGAGGGCTGGGCACCCCGGGGGAGGGTGGGGCATCCAGACAGGGCGGGGCTCCCAGGAGAAGGGTGGGGCACCCCAGGCAGAGGGCAGCTGGTGCAGCGATTGGAAAGCGAGGACTTGGGAGCAATGGGGTGTGTAAACTGCTCTGCTCCAAGCCGGAGCCGGAGGGGGGAGGGGGGACGGTGAAGGGTGGAGGGTGGAGGGTGGAGGGGTGCAGTTTGCAGACCACGCGAGGCTTTAGGAGTGAGGTTGCAGCCTGAGCTTCTCTCCTCCCAGGTCAGGTACCACCTGGAAATGAGCTTCTTCGAAGTTTATAACGAAAAAATCCACGACCTGCTGGTGGGCAGAGGGGGCAGCAGGCAGAGGAAGCAGCCGGTAAGAGGACAGCGTTGGTTGCTCGCTCCTGATGTCTGTTTTCATAAATGCCTGTGGTTCCACGCGTTCTCCAGGTGACATGGAGGACTTACATGCTTACTAGAATGCTGCTGTATAATAGCAGGTGCCTGGGAGCTACAGTTTATTGTTATTTAGTAAATAAGCTGAGCATTATCGCCAGTGGAAATTAAGTGAGTTACTAAATTGAACCTTTTTATTTTAAGCAAGTATTGCATAAAAGATGCTTCTTCCAATATATAGTTGGACCACTGAGACACTGAATCCCAAAAAGTCTGTAAAGGTAAAAAGCAGTAGAAGCTCACAAAAATTGTATTGTTATAGCAATGCTCGTCACTGGATTATTTGGCAAATTGATATCCCGTAGACAATATTTCCTGTGAAGTAGGACATTTCATGAATACATAAACTTTTAAAAAATGCTGTTAGAATTTAAAGTTTTTTTTAAAATTTATTTATTTATTTATTAGAATATATTTTTATTGATTTCAGAGAGGAAGGGCGAGGGAGAGAGAGATAGAAACATCAGTGATGAGAGCGATTCACTGATTGGCTGCCTCTTGCACACCCCACACTGGGGATCGAACCATGACCTCTGGTGCTCAGCCACTGAGCCCCAGCAGCCGGGCTTGAGGCGGTGTTAATGCCTCACGGTTTGGTTTCTGTGGGAACCTTGCAATTTATTCCTGGGTGAAGTGAAGACAGATGTTTTGACCTTAAACTTGGAGCGTAGGGAAAAGCCGCTGAGAACTGCCTTTGCACGACCCCCTGCCGTGCCCTGACCGCCACTCCCACTTGCTTCACAGCTGAGGGTCCGGGAGCACCCCGTCTCTGGGCCGTATGTCGAAGCTCTGGCCGTGTAAGTACCGTGGCCGCTGCGTGTGCTCCTGTCTGTACCTTTCCCCGCACCCGTGGGGCCTGGCGCAGACCGTGAATTACACCGAGTGGGACATGCTTGGTGTTCTCCCTCTGTCCCCTCTCCCGCTGCTGTTTGTATCTGCTCCTTACGCCGCCGGGGGAGGAGGTGTGAGATGAGTTCCTGGGAAGAGGTTCGGTTTTTAAAAATACTTTTTATCTGTTTCAGAGGGGAAGGGAGAGGGGAAGAGAGAGAGAGAGAGAGAGAGAGAGAGAGAGAAACATCAGTGATGAGAGAGGATCATGGATCCGCTGCCTCCTGACACTGGGGATCCAGCCCACAGCCCGGGCCTATGCCCTGACCAGGACGGGAACCGTGAATGTTGTCACGGAAACCGGGAATGTTGTCACGTGAAGACCCTCAGGGGCTTCCCTACTTACTGTGCGAGAACAAGAGCGTAACCGACTTTGATCTTTCCCTTCCCACCAGGAACGCTGTCGGTTCTTACTCGGACATCCAGGTAAGAGGGGTGGTACTCACCTTCTCCCCCCGGGATAGTGACTGTGGCCTTGAGCATGTGAGAAGACCCTCCTTAACTGCTGGTCGCAGGAGGGAACGGTTCATCTCGTTCATTTGTCACGAGCACATTGCGTTCGTTGAACTTTATTCAAGAGCATTTCTCTTCTGAACTAAAAATAAGTCACGTCAGCGTAGAGTTATAGAAGTTGCCTTTTAAAGTTATCATTTCCCAGGAGGACCTATGTAAGACAACAACAAAGACTTAAAAAAAAAAGTTATTATTTCCCGACTCAGCTCTCAGAGGTAGACGCAACAGGGCGGCGGGCACACAGGTGACGGCTCGATGAACATGGGTCAGTGGTTTCACTCTATGAACTGACGAGCGTGGGGTCACGGGCGGTGCGGGTGGCCTCGCCCCGTGGCCGCCGCCCGCAGCCTGGCCTCTCCCCCCCCGCAGGGCTGGCTGCAGCTGGGGAGCAAGCAGCGCGCCACGGCGGCCACCGGCATGAACGACAAGAGCTCCCGCTCGCACTCGGTGCTCACGCTGCTGATGACCCGCACCCAGGTGGGTCCCGCGTCCCCTGCTGCTTCTCTCTCCTGTCAGTCAAAGGTCAAAGGACCTGACATCGTTGGGTTTTAGCAAATATAAGACTCAACAACTGAATCAGGTTTGGTGCGTATGGCTGTACGTTTTCCTCACTTTTAAAAACCAATAATATCTGTTACTAATTTACCCCGATGTCATGGGTGTTATATCAACATGTGATCCGTTCTCAGTAATGCCTGGGGATTATCGTACCGTATTTGGGAAATCCCATCGGAAAGTAAAAGGTTTCTTACGATTCAGCTATAGGGCCCGTGGCTCCCATAAAACCGCTCTACCCATTTGGTGACCGGGTTTCAATTGTGTGAGGGTTCCGCCCGAGCGAGTTTACAAGCTCCGCAGCAAGTTCATGCGACCGCCAATCTCTGCAGAGTATTTCTCACGGCTGCCCGACGTCCCGTTGACTAGACTTCCTCCTGTCTTGACCGTTGGACGTTTACGTTGCTTTGGGTCCAAGAGCTGTGTTTGTTTGTTTTTTCATGAGAGAGAGAGAGAGAGAGAGAGATATAAATGTGTTGTCCCACTTGCTGATGCCTTCATTCATTGGTGGGTTCTTGTGTGTGCTCTGATGGAGCCCACAGCCTTGGTGTCTGGGGCGGATGCTCCAACCACCTGAGCTACGGCCAGGGCTCCTCCTGCCGCTTGAAACCCGTTGGTACCTTCACGCTGGGAAAAACAGCACCTCCACCCGTTATTAAGCTTCGCATCTGCTCATGGTTGTTTCCTTAAACGCTGTGGCTTTCTGTCCCTTTCCAGCCGTTTCTTTCATTTTTGGGACAATCCGCGCACGGCTCAGCGTGTTCCCACGATCGCAGGTCCAAGGAGGGGTCGCTCGGCTTCGCAAACCAGCGAGGGGCCTGTGCCCTCCTCACAGCTTCCCCTCCCTCCCGCAGACTCCCCTGGGGGGCGAGTCACCAGGGACTGACGCCCCGAGTCACTTTAACCCCCTTTTGCCGCAGACGGAGCTGGTGGACGGGGAGGAGCACGACCACGCGGTGACCAGCCGCATCAGCCTGGTGGACCTGGCGGGCAGCGAGCGCCAAGGGCCGGCGGGCACCAGCGGGCAGCTGCTGAGGGTGACGGGCCTCGCCCGGGGGGCGGGGTTTGCTCCCAGGGGGAGGGGCTTGTTCCCAGGGGCGGGGCTTGCTCCGGGGGCGGGGCTTGCTCCCCGGGCTTTATGTTTAGGAGGTTACCAGGGAGACGCGCTCAACCACAGCAAGAAACCTCTCCACCCGCAGCTCCGTCTGCACTGCTGGGGTGTCAGAGGCCCCGCTTTTTGGTTGCGGTCACTCTCCAGTAGCGTTAGGAAGTGGGGGTCACGAGACAGCTGGTAGCTTGTGGGAGAGAGGGTGGCGTCGCCCTGTTCTGAGCAGCGGTCTGACCTTCACGCGGGTGTCTCTCGCGCACAGGAAGGCGTGAGCATCAACAAGTCCCTGCTGACCCTGGGCAAGGTCATCTCCGCGCTGGCGGAGCACGGGGGCCGCCGGAGAGCGTTTATTCCGTACCGGGAGTCGGTCCTGACCTGGCAAGTGTCCTTTGAACTTTATTTTTTAAAATTATTTTTAAAAATATATTTTTGTTGATCTCAGAGAGGAAGGGAGAGGGAGGGAGGGAGAGAGAGAAAGAGAAAGATCCATGATGAGAGAGGATCATGCATCGGCTGCCTCCTGCACGTCCCCCACTGGGGATGGAGCCTGCAACCTGGGCCTGTGCCCTGACCAGGAATCGAACCCGGGACCCTGTCCGCTGAGCCGGGGCCCCTGTCGTTTTCAGCATGTGTTGAGCTCCTCCCCGCTCAGTAGGTCGTGGTGGCCCCGGAATCGGGTGACCGAGCGTGGAGTGTCTTCCCCAAGGTGGCTCCGGTGCGGCCGGGGAGAGGAATCCTACGGAACGCCTGGGAGTTGAGCGTGTTTTAGGGCCTGTGCACAGGTTGTTGCTTCTGAAATAGAAACTCAGAGAGAACAGCGTCCATGAGACGGAAGCACAGCTGCAGGCCGGGGAGGGCCCGCGGAGGGAGACCGCGCCCTGTGCCCCGTGCGGTCCGCTCCGTGGGTCCGCCCCGTGCGGTCCGCTCTGTGGGTCCGCCCCGTGCGGTGGGGAGACGGCTGCCGTGGGCAGAGGGGGCCCAGGCGGAGGCTGACCCGCCCCGCCCCCGCAGGCTGCTGAAAGAAAGCCTGGGCGGCAACTCCAAGACGGCCATGATCGCCACGGTGAGCCCGGCGGCCAGCAGCCTGGAGGAGACGCTGAGCACCCTGCGCTACGCCCGCCAGGCGCGCAGCATCGTCAACGTGGCCCGGGTGAACGAGGACACGAGCGCCCAGCTCATCCGCGGTGAGCGCCCGCCCCCTGCGCCGCGGGGCCTCTCCGATGACAGTTTGGGCGACGGACAGACGGACGGACATGTGCGACTTCAGAATTACTTCCGGGGCCTCTTTGTAATGACCTTGGCCGTCACCTGCTGTGGTGGAGGGCAGCGCGGGGGCCGGGAGGGAGCGTGAGCGGTGAGGGGCCGGGAGCAAAGTGCTCGTGTGGACGGCCACCTCCCGGCCTCAGTGCGCGGCCACGGCCACCTCCCGGGCCTCAGTGCTCGTGTGGACGGCCACCTCCCGGGCCTCAGTGCTCGGCCACGGCCACCTCCCGGGCCCGGGCTCGGCCGTGGCAGTAGCAGGAGGGGAGGAGGGGCCGGGGTGGCCTCACAGGGGCGAGCTGCTCTGTCCCGGTCCATCCTCCTGGGTCCCTCACTCAGGCGACCTTTCTCGTGAGAATCACCGTGTGCTTCCAGCGGGCAAACCTTTGCTCTGTGCCGGCAGGTCCTTGTGGGTTTGCCGAGCGCGGTCCCCTGTCCGTCTGTCTGTCCGTCCCAGTGGGATCCGTAGCTCCCCCTCCTCAGGCGTCCCGCTTGGACCACAGGCCATCCTCCCCGGAGGGCAGACTCAGTAACGCAGGGGCGCTTCCGGTCAGGGCCAGGGAGGGAGGCGTGGAGGTTCCGCAGGGGCAGTGGCCTTGGGAAGATTTAAAACTCCCAAGCGCAGCGGGAATCGGAGGGCCTCGCTGACCTCTGGCGGAGGTGATTCTGGATCCATCGTGCGTCTCCTTATAAATATTTAGAACTGAAAGCAGAAATTGAGAAGCTGAAAGCTGCTCACAGAAGCCGCCAGCACATTGACCCCGAGCGGTACCGGCTCTGCCGGCAGGAAATCACATCCCTGCGGATGAGGCTGCACGAGCAGGAGCGAGCCATGGTGGCGATGCAGAGGTGGGGGCCGAGGAGGGGGGGACCCGGGCTGCAGGGCCAGGGACTGCGGGGGCGGGGTCAGATGGGTGGGCGGGGCCTGGACGGTGCAGCCTCGCCCTTCCTGGCCCCGCCCCCCAGGTGTGCAGCTGCCCAGCCCCAGGCCATTTCATTTAATCCCAAGTGGTTTCATAATCTTTGTTTATATATATATTTATATATATATGTAATATATATATATATGTAATGTATGTATGTATATATATATATATATATACTTTTAACTATGAATTCTGTTTGTTTTCGGAAAGAGCGTGGAAAGAAAAATTTGAACAGGCTGAAAAAAGAAAACACCACGAAATCCAGGAGTTACAGGTAGGCGTCAGAGAAGGGCCAGCAAAACGCAGATTAAACTCGGAGCAGGGCTGTCCCTGTAGGAAGCAGGGCCCTAAAGAGGGTCCGTGTCCAGGCGTGTGGAGGTCCGGGTGGCGTTTGGAATGTGAGGGGCATCGGGGCCCCGCTGGGACGTCCCGCGGAGAAATTAACGCCCTTAGCTGAGAGCCAGAAACCTTGCACCGGGACCGCTCACTGCAAGCGCGTCTCCCAGCGCCACGCTGTGGACACGGGTCTCTCCTCCCTCCGGCTCCAGAGAGCGGGAGTCACCTTCCAGGTGGACAGCCGCCTGCCGAACCTGGTCAACCTGAGCGAGGACCCGCAGCTGTCGGAGGCGCTGCTGTACGTGATCCGGGAGGGCACCACCGCGGTCGGGAAGCGCGGCCCCGCCTCCAGCCCCGACATCCAGCTGTCCGGGGCGCTGGTGGCCGACGAGCACTGGTAGGTCAGCCTTCTCCGAAACGAGGGCCCTGGCCGTTGTCTGCGGGTGGCCGACCTGTTCACGGGAGGCACACGCATGCCCTGGATCCTTGGCGTGATCCTTCCAGTGTATCTTACCAGGAGGAGTGTCCCAGGGAGGAAGATGTGCATTGTGGGTATTTTGGTCACAACTGCTTTTGAAACAGTGCCCCTCGGGTGTCCCGTGATCATACAGACTCGTCCCATTTGTGGGGTCATCCTCTCCCCCTTTTCTATCCTGTTAGTCCAAAGACGACTTCGCTCTGGGTTTCTTTCCAGTTCTCTGAATAGAAAGGTGCTTTAAAAAAAATGTATATATTTGTATGGATTTCAGAGAGGAAGGGAGGGGAGAGAGAGAGAGAGACATCAATGATGAGAGAGACTCACGATCAGCTGCCTCCTGCACCCCGGCCCGGCTTTTGCACCGAAACCCAAAGCCTGGTTGGAGGAAGGGAGAGAGTCGTGTTACTGTCCCGCGTTGATCTGCACCTTCACCCCAGAGGCGTGACCCCGACACGACGGCGTGTCCCGTGTCCCCTCTTCCTGCCCCGTCCTCTGTCCGCAGCGGTGACTGTGTCTCCCTCCCCACAGCACCATCAGCAACGTCGACGGGACCGTGAGCATCGCCCCCGTCGGGGAAGCCAGGACATACGTGAACGGGAAACTCGTGTTGGGGCCCACCGTGTTGCACCACGTAAGCGGGCGCCGTGAGGCGGGCGAAGGCGTTTGGCCCTGGGCAGGCCGTTCACGTATCTGCGTTTCGGTTTGAAGACCCCCCTTCCTGTTTGTTCATTCACCGCCTCCTTTGGTGCAAAGACAAGAGCCGTGTGACTGGGGGACCAGGCGAGCTGCCCACAGTCCTCATCATGGTGTCCCCAGGCCTACGGGTGGCGCCCTGGCCCTGCCCTTTGCCCTTTGCCCTTTGAAAAGCTGGTGAATGGACTGGCTGTGCATTGCCCAGGCCCGGACACAGAGAGCACCGTGATGATCATGCCGGGGAGCAGGGGTACGGGCACCCCATGATGCAGGCTCCCTGCCTATGCACCCGAGTGTCGGGGAGGGATTCATGTGAAATTATTATTATTATTTTTTAATATATTTTGATTGACTTCAGAGAGGAAGGGAGAGGGGGAGAGAGAGAAACACCAATGATGAGAGAGAATCATGGATCGGCTGCCTCCTGCACGCCCCCCACTGGGGATCGAGCTGTGACCTCCTGGGTCATAGGGTCGATGCTCTACCACTGAGCCACGCCGGCCAGGCTTTTTCTGGTTGTGTGTGTGTGTGTGTGCGTGTGTGTGTGTGTGTGTATGTGTGTGTGTGCGTGTGTCCGGGTCCGGTCCCTAACGGTGTATGTGCGTGTGTGTGTGTGTCCGGTCCCTAACGGTGTGTGTGTGCGCGCGCGTGTGCATGTGCATGTGTGTGTGTGTGTGTGTGTGTGTGTGTGTGTGTCTGGGTCCGGTCCCTAACGGTGTCTGCCGGGAGAGGCTCCCTGAACGCCCTCATTAAGTCTGCGCTCCGGCTCCTCATTCCGGAAGTCGGCCGCGGCCGCGACGTGTCTCGGGGGCTGTTGTGACACACCCAGGAAGTGACACGTGCAGACGGTTCCGTGCCGTCCTCTGACCCGTGTTTCTCGTTAACAACACCGCCCGTCCTTTGTCGCCGAGCTGGGGTCTGTCCCAGGCGCCTGCTCGGTCCGGACTCCCCGGCAGCGGTCGCTGTGTGTGCTGCAGGGCGACCGCGTGGTGCTCGGGGGAGACCATTACTTCAGGTTTAACCACCCGGCGGAGGTCCGGAGCGGGACGAGGCCGCCCGCGGGAGGCGCCCCGGCCGGCGAGGGCCTGAAGGACTTTGAATTCGCCAAGAACGAGTGGCTTGCGGCCCAGCGATCGCAGTGAGTGTCGTGGGTCTGAAGCAGTGAGTTGGGGGGGAGGGCTGCAGGGGGAGGGGTCCCGGAGGGGAGTTTTGAGGTTGAAGTTTTTGTTTAATGGGAAGCATTTTAACACGATTCAGAGCTGCTGTGGTTATGACCTCTAACCCTGACGCCGTGCACCTGAGACTAAGACAGAATCACGTGGAATGTAAACTGGGATCGACAAAAGCCCGCCCTGTCCGGTGTGGTTCAGGGGGCAGAGCCTCGGCCTGCGGACTGAGGGTCCCGGGTTCAATTCCTGGTCAAGGGCACGTGCCTCGGTTGCCCCGCGGGTATTCCGTGCCTGACGCTGCCCCGCGGGGGTTCCGTGCCTGACGCTGCCCCGCGGGGGTTCCGTGCCTGACGCTGCCCCGCGGGGGTCGGTGCTTCGCAGGCTGGAGGCGGAGATCCAGGAGGCGCAGCTGAGGGCGAAGCAGGAGATGCTGCAGGGCATCCAGGTCGCCAAGGAGGTGGCGGAGCAGGAGCTGTGCTGTCAGAGAGCCGCCTTCGAGGGCAGGATCGAGGCCCTGCAGGCCGAGCTGGTACGGGCGGGCCGGCCTCCCCATCCCCCGCCCCGAGTCCTTTCCTGGACGGTGCTGTGGACTGGTGGCTGCGGGGACCAGACCAGGAGCCCCTCTGGGCCGAGTGTTGGCTCTGGTCCGCCCCCTGCTGGGCGCTCCCGGGAGCCTCCCTGGCCACCTGCTGATCTGAACACTGCTGTTCGAAGCACCCAGTGCCGCCCTCCTGAGGGGCTGGGTCATCGATGGGGAGGTCACGGGGTCCCCCAGCCGCCTGAGCCTGGCTCCCGGGCCGGTGAGGCAGGGGCGCTCCGGGCCAGGTCTTCTCCCAGCGCGTCCGGCTCCTGCTCCGGTGAAAGGCGGGCCCTTCTGAGCGTCCAGGGAGCTTGGAGAAGTGCTTGTACGTTTGCTCTGGTTATTTATTTATTACTTGTTTATTGTTGTTCTTTAAAGAAAGAAGAGTCTCAGCAGAAGAAGCTGCAGGAGGTGAGTAACCAGAAGGCACACCTCCGGATCGAGGAGCTGGAGAGGGCGAAGCAGCGGCTGGAGCAGGAGGTGCAGGCCAACCGGAGGCGCCTGCAGCTGGAGCAGCTGGCGGCCCAGCAGGTGACTCCCCCAGCTGAGCGCGGGGCTGTGGGTGGAGAAGCAGGGCTGGTGGGGAGAAGCCGGGCTGGCGGGGAGAAGCGGGGCTGTGGGTGGAGAAGCCGGGCTGTGGGTGGAGAAGCGGGGATGTGGGTGGAGAAGCCGGGCTGGCGGGGAGAAGCCGGGCTGGCGGGGAGAAGCGGGGCTGGCGGGGAGAAGCCGGGCTGGCGGGGAGAAGCCGGGCTGTGGGTGGAGAAGCGGGGATGTGGGTGGAGAAGCCGGGCTGGCGGGGAGAAGCCGGGCTGGCGGGGAGAAGCGGGGCTGTGGGTGGAGAAGCCGGGCTGGCGGGGAGAAGCCGGGCTGGCGGGGAGAAGCGGGGCTGTGGGTGGAGAAGCCGGGCTGGCGGGGAGAAGCCGGGCTGGCGGGGAGAAGCGGGGCTGTGGGTGGAGAAGCCGGGCTGGCGGGGAGAAGCCGGGCTTAACGTCACAGCGTCACTCTCAGGGCTGTTCTCTTTCTCTTTTCCAAGACTGTGGTGGGGGTGGTGGTGGGAGCAAACACCCAGTGGCCCCAAGTGTGGACACGGCGGTCATTCCTCAGGGGTCAGCTCTAGGACACCGAGGGCCCAAACCTGAGAGTTTTAGGAGAAAAGGCGGAACTGCTTAAATCATTAGTCGGCGGTCACGGGCTGATCTGTGTCCAGTGAGGTTTTCAAAGGTCATTGGACGTGGGCTGCTTTGAGCGCTGTTTTTTTGTTGTTTGTTTTTTAACTTCCTGTCAGTGGAAAGAGAGAGTCGTCTCTGTCATCAGACGTCCTGGTGACGTTTTTATGGAAGGAAGGGATTCCATAGAGACGTTTTGTAAATTCCCGGTAGCTTCCTGTGCTGACTGGCACACGCCCCGTAAGCTGAGCTGTGATGGCAGCCTGTTCCGCGGCCCACCCGCTCCGTAACCTCTCTCCCACATGCACACGCGTGGTCCCGCGATGCACGGCCCAGGCGCTGGAAGACCACAGCGTCCGCCACACGAGGATCCTGGAGGCTCTGGAAGCCGAGAAGCAAAAAATCGCTCAAGAGGTGCAGGCGCTGCAGCAGAGCCAGGGCGGCCGGGACAGGGCGCCCCCGGGTGAGTGCGGCCGGCGTCAGCTTCCTGGCCCCTCGGTGCCTGCAGCTGTGCACGCAGCACGCCACCCTCACCCTGTGACGCGGGGTTAAAGCCGCTCATCTTATTTTATGTTTTTAGAGAGAATGGAAGGGAGGGAGGGAGACAGGGAGAGAAACATCGATGTGAGAGAGACACATCGATTGGTTGCTCCCACACATGCCACGACCAGGTCTGGGGATCGAACCTGCAACCAGGTACATGCCCTTGACCCGGAATTGAACCCATGACCCTTTGGTGGGAGGATCGACATTCTAACCACTGAGCATCACTGCCAGGGCTAAATCATGAAGCGAATGACTTTCCCAGGCCTGTCCTTCCCCGGGGGGTATTGCTAGAGTGTGCGTTGCATGTGTGTGTGTGTATGTGTGTATGCGTGTGGTGTGTCTGTGTGCATGTGTGTGTGTGTGTGCTGACTATCCCATGTGCTCACTTCCAGTCCCGAAGAGCTCTGTGTGTGTGTGTGTATGTGTGTGTGTGCTGACTCTCCCGTGTACTTGCTTCCAGTCCCAATGAGCTGTGCACGCCTGTGTGTGCGTGTGCGTCTGTATGCATGCATGTGTGCGTGCGCGCGCGTGTGCACTGACTCCCCCGTGTGCTCGCTTCCAGGCCCGACGAGCTGTGCGTGTGTGTGTGGGTCTGTGTGCATGCATGTGTGTGTGTGCATGCATGTGTGTGTGCACTGACTCCCCCGTGTGCTCGCTTCCAGGCCCGACGAGCTGTGCGTGTGTGTGTGGGTCTGTGTGCATGCATGTGTGTGCACTGACTCCCCCGTGTGCTCGCTTCCAGTCCTGATGAGCTGTGTGTGTGTGTGTGGGTCTGTGTGCATGCATGTGTGTGTGTGCGCGTGTGCACTGACTCTCCCGTGTGCTCGCTTCCAGTCCCAACGAGCTGTGCGTGTGTGTGTGGGTCTGTGTGCATGCATGTGTGTGTGCACTGACTCCCCCGTGTGCTCGCTTCCAGGCCCGACGAGCTGGGGCTCCCTGAAGCTCTCGCTCATGATCCAGGAGGCCAACGCCCTCAGCGGCCGCGCTCAGAGGCAGTACGTGTTTGGCAGGTGCGTCCTTGGTGGGCGGGCTGGAAAGCAGCCCTCCGTTTAAAGCAGCTTCCCTCCGCAGCCCTTCCCAGGAACTAGGACCGTTGTTTTCGTTTCTCTGAAGACGGCACGCCCTGCACACGGTTGTCACCGTCACAAACACGCCTCACCCGGGCGGAGTTCCTCCCGGGCCCAGTGCGTGAGGAAGTGCCTCAGGCTCAGAAAGCTCTACGTGTACGTGACGGGCACGTGTGTCTTAAGATGACGTTTCCCTCTGGTGTGTTTCAGACACGAGGTGCCGGACAGAGGGGGTGGCCCCGGCCCCCGGGTCCGGGTGCGGAACCTGCGGCTCGGCGTGTCCACGCTGTGGAGCCTGGAGAAGTTTGAGTCCAAGCTGGCCGCCCTGAAGGAGCTCGATGAGGTGCACATGCTATGACTCTCTCTACACTCTTTTAGAAAATATATGTTTATTGATTTCAGAGAGGAAGGGAGAGGGGGAGAGAGAGAAACATCCATGATGAGAGAATCATGGATCGGCTGCCTCCTGCACGCCCCCCACTAGGGATCGAGCCCACAACCCATGCAGGAAATCGAACCGTGACCTCCTGGTTCATAGGTCAACGCTCAACGACTGAGCCACGCCGGCCGGGCCATACTTGTTTTTAATATCTTACTTCCTGTCTTCTAAAATCATACCCCACATAGGACTTTTTTTAATCACACTTTGATATTCTCACAATTTGCTTACCAGAAATAGTGCCACCCACCCATTTCAGCAGTTTGCTTTCATTGGTGTTTAGTAACCGGTGAGTCGCAGGGTTTGACTCTGTTTCCTTGCGGGAAGAGTGTGTGGTCATCCTAGGAAATCAACGTGAAACAAAGGAAAGCCCCCGAGAGTGAGCGCCATCGTGGACGAGTCGAGATCAGGGCACGCGGGCGCCGGTTCTCCGGGAAGGGGAACCCGGGATTCGAGGCGAGGGCGGCATCAAAACAAAGACGACAAGGCCCTTTAAGATCGCGTTACACGTGAAGCTGTGCCGATAAGCGTGGTCATTTTCCAGGAGGAAAGGGCTTTCTAGTAAAAGAAGAATTATGGAAGCTGAGTGAGGAGCCAGCAACCCACCGGGAAGTTAGTCAACAAGCTAGCCGCACCTCAAAGAATAAAAGTAAAGGGGGGGGGGGGGGGGGCAAAAAGAGGTGCGGATCCCAGTCGGTTTCGTGAGGAAGCGCTTTCGAACCTCCAGACAGACAAATCCCGTGAACGGTCCCAGAGCTTCGAGAAAGTCAGGCGTCCCAGCCGCCTTCCGACGCCAGAACAATTGATTAAGATCAACCGAAAGCCACAAAACCGGAAAAGATGACTCAGAAGAGAACCACAAGCCCATCTCCGTGCGATCGCAGCTATGAGAATCCCGGATGTAGTGCCGATGAGTCAAACCCACACGATGTTCAGAGAGCCCTCGCTCCGGGACCAGGGGGGTCAGGTCCGGGGCCACGGGCGTGTTCATCACAGAGGACCCGCCGCCGGGAGGAGTCGGACCAGCGCGCCGACGGGTTCTCTCGGCGGGACGGGCTGCGAGGGGTCCTGCTTTCTCTGTGTTGATACGTGTTAGTAACTTCCAAATTTCCTACGTGGATGTGAACCGCGTCTGTCATCAGGCCACCAGTGACCGCACGGAGGTCATTCGATCCTTCTTACCTCGACGCGGCCGTTAAAACCTGGGAGGGGAGTTGCCCTTATTATTGAACTTCCTCTTTTCAACTGTTCACCGCATGGCTATTTTAAAAAAATATATAGTTATTGATTTCAGAGAGGAAGGGAGAGAGAGAGAGAGAAACATCAATGATGAGAGAGAACCATGGATCGGCTGTCTCCTGCACACCCCACACTGGGGATCGAGCCCGCAACCCGGGCCTGTGCCCTGACCTGGAATCGAACCGTGACCTGGTTCATAGGTCGACGCTCAACCACTGAATCATGCGGCCGGGTGACCCTGCAGTGTTCTTGACTCATTCCTCCGTATAATTGTACTGTTTCTGAACCAGGTGCTCTGTAGCGTGTTGTTAGAACGTGGTTAATGGAGTTGATCAGAATGTTCCACGAGTCAGTGGTTGAGTCTTAACATCCGACTCCATTTCTCCCCCGAGGGTTTCCTCTTGCGTGTTTCTCCTCTCGTCCACGTCCGAGTCCTCACGGGACCCTGTCGCTTTCACTAGCAGGTCTCGTTTCACCTCATTCCCAGCCCCACGTGCTCGATTTTCTATTTCACCAGGAATGTGATTTTTTTTAGACTTCTGTCAGATGATCTGTAAGCTTGCTAACTTTCATTAAAATGTAACCACGACCCTTGCCGGTGTGGCTCAGTGGATAGAGCGTTGGACTGAAGGGCCCTGGGTTCGATTCCGGTCAAGGGCACACCACCCGGGTTGTGGGCTCGATTCCCAGTGGGAGGTGTGCAGGAGGCAGCCGATCAGATGATTCTCTCTCATCGTGGATGTTTCTATCTCTCTCCCTCTCCCTTCCTCTCTGAAATCAATAAAAATATATATTAAGAAAATAATAATAAAAAGTAAAATGTAACCACGTATTTAAGTTCATAACCAACAGAAGCCATCTGTTGTATTTTCCCCAGAGTAACTGCAAGTGCGAGGACCTCTTCTGTGACCCCGAGGACGAGTGGGAGCCCGACCTCACGGACGCGCCCGTCTCCTCGTTCTCCAGGAGGAGGTAGGCCGCGTGTTCCGGGCTGGCTGGCTCCCGGTGCACGTCTGTATCGCGTCCTTATTTGTCATTTTATTTTATTTTATTTTATTTTATTTTATTTTATTTTATTTTATTTCATTTATTTATTTATTTATTTATTTATTTATTTATTTATTTATTTATATTTTTTTGGTTCAGTCCTCACCCGAGGATATTTTTCCTGTTGGTTTTCAGAGAGTAGAAGGGAGGAGGAGAGAGACACGGAGAGAGAAGCATCGATGTGAGAGAGACACATTGATGGGTTGCCTCCCACGTGAGCCCTGACCAGGGCCCGGGAGCCCGCAAGGTACGTGCAGGCACGTGCCCTTGACTGGAATCGAACCCGAGACCCTGCCGTCCGCGGGCCGACGCTCTATCCACTGGGCCACACCGGCCGGGGCTCATGTCCTCATTGTCAGAGAAGTCTGTAGCCTGATGAGTGTCGGTGATTCTCGCTGCCTTCCTGCCGACCGGCAGGTTAACAGTGAGGGAATCCAGGGAAGTCTCCGTTGTTGCTGAAAAATCAACGCCTCGCGCACTGTGCCCGAAGGCCTGGGAATGAGGGGCCCGCTCGGCGGGTGCTCCCGAGAGCCTCTGTGATTTAAAGGGAGCGTGTAGGAAATGAGCTGCTCCGCCCTCCCGCCCCCGTGGTCCCCCTGCGCCCGGCTCCGCACGCTGGGGGCCCCGTCTCCCTCCCTGGCACGTCCAGCGGGCGGAGCCCGGAGCCCGCGCCCGGCGTGCTCCTCTGCGTGCCAGGCCCGTCCCGGTCACTGCGTGACCTTGTGCTCGGACGCCCCTGGGACGGGGACCCTCCCTCGGGGGCCCAGGGCTCAGGCCGGGATGGAGCCTGGGGGTGAACCATGTGCTCGCGGGCGGGTCGCCGACCTCCTCCCGCTGGCCCCGCAGGAGCAGGAGTCTGGCGAAGAACCGCAGGGTCTCCGGCTACTTGCACGACATCCAGGCCCACGCGGCTCCGCGTCCGCACTCCTCTCGCTCGGCAGGTGGGTGCTCGTCCGCCGGGTGACCCCTGTGACCCGGGGCCGGGGGAGAGGGACGCGCTCGGGGCGCGGCCGGGGGCCTGTGGTGCCGGCTCCGGGCTGAGGGCCGTCTCCCGTCGGGACAGGCGCGGGGGAGAAGCCCGGCTCCCTGGGCTCCAGCTCCGCGGAGTCCGCCCTCCCCGGGATCTGCAGAGAGCTCATCGGCTCGGCCCTGGCCGTCCTCGGGCGGGGCGGCGAGGAGGAGACGGTGGCGGACGGCCTGGTGGACGGTCTCCTGCGGGTGCACGGGGGGCTGCTGGCCATCTCCCGGGCCCACGCCGCCCAGGACAAGGACAGCCCCGACGGCCGTAAGCAGCCCCCCCCCCCCCCCGCCCCCGCGGTCCTCCCCTGCGCGGGCGCGTCCCGGCGGCGGGTGAAGGTCCTGGGAGAGGCCCCTTCCCGTCATTTCCTCCCTCAGTGTTCGCTGCGGACCGCGCGGCCCAGGCGCGGGCGGTGCAGGTGGCCTGCGCCTTCGGGCAGCTCGCGGTGCTGGCCCCGCACTGGCCGGGGGACGCCCCGCCCGGGCCCCCCGCGGCACGGCTGGGAGAGGAGCTGCGGCAGGAGGTGGAGAAGCTGGGCAGCTACTTACAGGTGTTCCTGCAGGTCAGTCCGTGTGCTGAGGACCGTGGGCGGGAGGCGTGTGTTCCGTGTTTGCCGACCTCGTCCCGTGGGCAGGGCTGGGGCTGAGCTGGAGACCAGGACCTGCGGGTGGACTCGGGCCTGAGCTTGGAGAGGGCGCGGCTGAGGCTGGTCTGCGGCAGAGAGAGAGAGAGAGAGAGAGAGGGAGAGAGAGGCCGTCTGGCTCTCAGGTGTTAGAGGCGGCCCAGCGGCCGTAAGAGACCAAACCCGACCCTCTGTTGCCCTTACGGGAGCCTGCTGGGCGGCTGTCGGGGCCGGAAAAGTTCAAGGGTAAAGAGCCTCCGTGTCTCCTCTCTCGTCACCCGTGTGCGACCCCAGAGGCCGCCGTGTCCTGGTCCCCTGTCCCGGGGGGGCGGGGGGCGCCGTGTCTCTGGCTCCGAGATGGAGGCGCTGCTGTTTCGGGGCGCAGAGCGTATTTCCCTCCCCGTCCTCCGCCTCCCGCTCCCGCACCTCGCGCATCTGATAAAGGGGCTCCCGCTCCCGCACCTCGCGCATCTGATAAAGGGGCTCCCGCTCCCGCACCTCGCGCATCTGATAAAGGGGCTCCCGCTCCCGCACCTCGCGCATCTGATAAAGGGGCTCCCGCTCCTCGCGCATCTGATGAACGGGCCCCTGTCGCCGGGCAGGGCTGCTCCTCGGACATCCCGTCGATGGTGACAGACGCGCAGAGGAGAGCCGCCCAGGCCGTGCGGCAGGCTGTGGCGTGTGTGGGGCAGCTGGCCGTGCTGAGCGGGAGCAGGCTGCGTCTCCTGGACCCCAGGGCCTGCGGGGGCGCCGACGCGCAGGTGAGGGGCGCGTGGGGAGGGGCGCGCAGGGGAGGGGCTCCTGGCCCAGCATCGCTTGCGTGAGGCTCTCACTGTGGAAGGCCCGTTGCTGGGCCGTGGAGAAGGAGAGCTCGGGTGGGTTCCGTCCGCGCTGGCGAGCGTGCGGCCCGCAGGCTGGTGAGTCCTCGCTGCACCTCTCGGCCCTTTGTTCGGTGACAGCGGTTACCTGAGGGCCGCGCAGCCGGTCAGCAGGGGGAACTGGTTCTAGGGAGTCTGTGTCTGCTGGCTCAGGCCCGGCTGTGGACACGGTATCGGGGTCCCTCTGGCTGTGAACACAGTATTGGGGTCCCTCTGGCTATCAGGGTCCCTCTGCTCGGGCGACATTGTGTCTGGGGGCGCACTGCTCCCAGCTGGTGTCTGATGCTCAGGGCCGACCTGCTGGTTTGCTCCCCGATGGGCTGTGAGTTGTTGGTCCGGCTTCGGTGGAAGTTAATGAACTTGGGGGGACGTATTCCTACAACCAGCAGCAGACATAACGATAATTAACTGCTTTTAAAAACCTGAAACCCGAGTCTGCCAGCTGACGCCTCTGCTCTTCCAGGAGGACCCGGCGGACGCCCTGTGGGACGGAGTCGGCGCGGGGCTGAGGCTTCTCATCGACTCTGGGCTCGAGAGGGCGGGCGAGCTGCGGCGCGAGCTCTCAGGGCAGCGCCCCCAGAGCGAGGTAACGGGGTTAAGGGGGTTCTATGGGTCCCAGACGGTGGCTCAAGTTGGTTTTTTAAAAATACATTTTTATTGATGTCAGAGAGGAAGGGAAAGGGAGAGAGAGGAACATCAATGACGAGAGAGAATCATTGATCGGCCGCCTCCTGCACTCCCGATCCAGCCCGCAACCCCAACCCGGGCCTGTGCCCTGACCGGGAATCGAACCCTGACCTCCTGGTTCCTAGGTTGACGCTCAGCCCCTGAGCCCCGCCGGCCGGGCTCACGTTGATGTGTGTGTGACTCCATGAATTAGATGGTTACAGATCCACGTGTTTGAACGTGTAGACTGTGTTCTGTGGAAAGGCTGCTGGGAGCACGTGTCCCTGTGGCCTCTGGTCCGTGTCGGGCCGGTCCTGGCGGATCCCGGGTGAACCTCGGCCGGTGGAGCGGCGGTGACACCTGCTGGCCACTTCCCGTCTTCTCTTCCCTCTGCTCCGTCTGCTCTTCCACTTACGAGAGCAGACGGCACGGATGGGTGTGTCGACCCGCTGCCTGAGCAAAGTGTTTGCCGGGTTCACGTCGATCATCTCACACGAGACACAGAAGCTCGAGGACTCGAGCGACTTCCCGAATCGGCCTCCTCGCCCCTCGGCGCCCTGACATCAGAGCCTGACCCATGGGTCTCGGGTGGCGCCCGAGCGGGCTGGGGCGACCCCGGGGCCTGTGTTCACCCCTGGGGTACCTCTCGGCACTCACTGACTGTCACTCGGTGCTCTGACCCTGGATCTGACCTGCCGAGTGATAACACCTGGGGCTGAGGGTGTGAGCTCGGCATTTCTGAGCCCCCCACTTTGCGGGGGTGGTCCCCGAGCTGGTCCTGTCCCCTGCCCGTGTGTTCCGTCCGCTCGGAGCCCGAGCCCAGCTCGTCACCTCCGTGGTTTGTGAGTGGTTCCTTATGCACCCGTTTCCTTGCTGAGTCTCGACGGGGACCGGAGGGTTCGGGAGACGGAAGGTCCAGTCCCGACTGAGTGTTGGAGGCGCGTCTGCCCTAGGATCCTGTCCTGACACTCGTGAGCCCGTCTCTGCCTCCCGCTCTCCGCGGAGCCGGTCAGCCGGGCCGGAGCGCCCGCTGCTCTCGCCGCTGAACTGTAGTCCCGGGAACAGGGCTGCTATCAGACCTCGCGGCCGGAACGCCGCTCCCTGCCCGGTCCAGGGCGTCCCCGGGTTCATGCTTCTGAAGAACGTGTGTACGAACAGCCTAACCTCTCTCTCTCCAGGCGGCCCAGCAGCTGAGCGCGAAGGCCGAGGCGCTGGTCGGGTGCCTGGAAGCCGTCCTCGCCGCGTGGAAAGCCGTAAGCGCAGGCTCCGCGCCTCTCTGTGTCACTGTGTGTCTGTCGTCCTCCCCTCGGGTCCCGGCGGGCACGTAGGTGTCAGTTCCGACCCTTCGCCGGCTGACCCCACGCTGGCGCCCGCCCGGACATGGTGACTGTCCGCTTCGCGGCGGGTGAGCGGGTGCGGACGTGGGCCCGCGGTCGCGTGCTCTGTGTCCGGCTGCCCTGGGCCCGGCTCTGCTCGGAGAGTCACTGTAGGCTGTAGCCCATGTTCCCGATCCGTGTGCTCAGGGGCTAACGTGCAGGGAGCCAGGCAGAGCATGTTCCTCTCGTGTCACGGGTGAGCGGGAAAATGTAAACTAGGCGTGTTCAGGTCCCAGGTGAACGGGAAGTGTAAACCAGGTGTGCAATCAGGGTGAAGAGAGAGACATGCTTGCGCCTTGGATGTTTTTATTTAAATAAAACAAAATCGAACTCTTTTGCACATTTACCTTCTGTGGTGGTGGGTGTTAGTGGTTCTGTTGTCTGGTTCCGCTTTCCGGCCGCAGGGCGGTCAGACTTTGGTTTAAAACGAGATGGAAGTCCTTCCTTTGGGAACGGCCTGCCTGCACCGTCCTGGTCTTGCTCGGGGGGGGGGGGGGGGACGGGGGGGGGGGGAAGGAGGTGGGGAGGCGGGGAGGGGGGTGGGTGGGGAAACGAGGCTGGTCCCTGCGTTCTCACCGCCACGGACTTTGTTCGCAGATGAGCTCCCGCACGCGAGCGCAGGAAGAGCCTTCTGGGTGCGGGGCCCTGAGGGAGATGGCCGACCGCGCCCCGGGTGTGTGGGAGCTAACGCGCTGCGTAGACCAGACCGTGGGCGCTGTCCTTGCCGCCCTGAGAGGTGCGTGCTCCAGCGGGAGTGGCCGTTCTCGTCAGGGTCTCGTCGGGAAGGGGTCGCGGCATCTCTTCCTCCTCGTCTGTTTATTACCTAAACCTCACCAATGCTCATCACCGACACGGGACTGTGTGACCGGTCCCCACTTCATACATAAGTGCTTCCGCCTGAAAAGCTCAGTCCTTACAAACACCCCACCTGCCCTGGGCGGCCGCTGTGGCTCAGTGGATAGAGCGTCGGCCTGCGGACTAAAGGGTCCCGGGTTCGATTCTGGTCAAGGGCACATGCCCGGGTTGTGGGCTCCATCCTCAGTAGGGGGCGTGCAGGAGGCAGCCGATCCATGATTCTCTCTCCTTATGGGTGATGCTGTCTCTCCCCCTCTCCCTCTCCCTCTCCCTCTCCCAAGGAGCGGGGAAGGGTTAGTGACTTTCTCCTCTCCTGCCCAGGACGCCGCGGCGACGGGGGTGCCCTCAGGACCTGCGTGGAGAGGATCTGTGTCTTGGCGGGGGACGTTGGCGCCGACAGCTGTGCCCAGAGCCGCGGGGACCTGGCATCCGCAGCCAAGTCCCTCCTCCTCTGCTTCGAGGCCGAAGACAGACCTGCCTTGTCGGAACCCTGGGAACCGCGTCATCGGAACAGCAGAGAGGGCCGCCGGCCTCCCGGGGCGAGCAGGACTGGCCCCGCCGCGGGGAGAGGCGTCCCCGAGCGCGTCTGCGCGCTGCCCTCCCGGCCCCCGCGGAGCTCAGGGGAGGGCGCGCCCGGGGGGACCCGGTGGGTGTGAAGGCCGTGGAGCGGGCGGGGGCGGGCCGTTTGCTTCCGCGGGAGAAGACAGGAAGCAGGACACGGCGTACAGATCTCCGAGGAATCACGTCTGCTGCGGGGAGGGCTCTCGGCAGCCGGTGTTAGACGGGCGCTGACGGACACGCTGGAACCTCGTGGCGAACAGGCCGAGCCGAGGAGTGGCTCCTTGTCGCCTCGAGCCCTCCCGTGGCGTGGACGCTGGCACCCGTCCGCTTGCCCCGCTCGCCCGTTCCGAGACGGTTCTGCTTCTGACGGACGGAACCCGGCGGCCCGCTCCCTGCTGTCCGATAGGAGCTCGGGCGAGGTTGGGGGCGAAGTTGCGGCGTGGGCTTACCTGCGGCTGAGCCTGCGCTCCTGGGGCTCTGCTCGCTCTGCTCCGAGGCCGAGGCCGTGTGCTGAGGCGTCCTCCGGTGTCTGTGCCGATCACGGCACGGGGCGCAGAGGAACACACTCGCCGCGGACGCTTCCTGTCCCGTCCCATCGCGGGGCCGGTGACTCATCCCAAACCCGCGGGCCGTGCGCAGACCAGGCTCAGCTCCGGGGAGCGGTGGTGGTGGTGGCGGGGGCGGGCCTGGTCCCCTGCGGTTCCGGGGCAGGGTCACCGGGGCGTTCGCACGGGGGCTGACGGAGATGGCGGGTCCCTGGGCCTCGTCACAGGTCACGGAAACACCTTCCCGTCCCCCGTCCGCGACCAGAGGCTGTCGCCGCGCCTCTCCCTCGGGAGCCGTCCGGCCTTGTGCACCTCAGCACGAGCGCGGTCCGAAAGGCCGCCGGGACCCCGCGGTCACACCGAGCGGCGTCTGGGGGCCCGACAGCCCCTCCCCTCCCGCCTCTTCCCGAGCAGGTGCCCCGTGCTGGCTGGCGCGGCCCGCGGGAACCGGCGCTCCCCCCCCCCCCCCCCCCCCCCCCCCGAGTGCGTCCCGTTCCCTCGTCGGGGCAGCTGCCGGGCGCGCTGGCCATGCGGCCGCCCCGTGTGGATGGGCCTCGCGGCCTCGCCAGGTGCTGAGACGTGGTGCCCGCGGCGAGTCTGCTTTCTTACATTTAAATGTTGGCGTAGGGCTTGTGCCCTCCTCGACGCGCTGTGTGTGTGTGTGTGTGTGTGTGTGTGAGTGTGTGTGTGAGTGTGTGTGAGTGTGTGTGTGTGTGTGTGTGAGTGTGTGTGAGTGTGTGTGAGTGTGTGTGTGTGTGTGTATGTGTGAGTGTGTGTGTGTGGGTGTGAGTGTGTGTGTGTGTGTGAGAGTGTGAGTGTGTGTGTGTGAGTGTGAGTGTGTGTGTGTGAGTGTGTGTGTGAGTGTGTGTGTGAGAGTGTGTGTGTGAGTGTGAGTGTGTGTGTGTGAGTGTGTGTGTGTGTGAGTGTGTTTGTGAGTGTGTGTGTGAGAGTGTGTGTGTGTGAGTGTGTGTGTGTGTGAGTGTGTATGTGTGAGTGTGTGTGTGTGTGTGAGTGTGTGTGTGTGTGTGTGAGTGTGTGTGTGAGTGTGTGTGTGTGAGTGTGTGTGTGTGTGTGAGTGTGTGTGTGTGAGTGTGTGTGTGTGTGTGTGAGAGTGTGAGTGTGTGTGTGTGTGAGTGTGAGTGTGTGTGTGTGAGTGTGTGTGTGAGAGTGTGTGTGTGAGTGTGTGTGTGTGTGTGTGAGTGTGTGTGTGTGTGAGTGTGTGTGTGAGAGTGTGTGTGTGTGTGAGTGTGTGTGTGTGAGAGTGAGTGTGTGTGTGTGAGTGTGTGTGTGAGTGTGTGTGTGAGAGTGTGTGTGTGTGAGTGTGTGTGTGTGTGAGTGTGTGAGTGTGTGTGAGTGTGTGTGAGTGTGTGTGTATGTGTGTGTATGTGTGTGTGAGTGTGTTTATAGGCAGTGCCCTGCCGAGGGCCCCTCGGGCTCTGTCCCCGCGGAGACTTTTCTGGAAGCTTCCACCTGCTGGCTAACTTGCTGGAGCACCGGTGGCGTGGTTTTAACTTCACGTTCAGGACGGAGCCTTGACCTGCTGCTGCCTCACAGCGTCAGTGGTCAGAAGCCATCCGGGGTCTCTCGTAAACGGCTGTGTGTTTACGTATTTATCCTCCCGATAAACCGCTGTGCATGTGTGAGTGCGAGGGGGAAGGACTCGCTGCTGGAATCATGTGCCCAATAAACGTTGCAAAGAGAACTCCTACCCAACGCTGTCGGCTGCAGGCTGTCTCTTGGCCTAAGGTTGTTTGTTTTGTTTTATTCCTTTTATTCCTGACTCAGAATTGCTATATAGCTCCCGGCGGCGTGGCTCAGTGGCTGAGTGTCGACCTCTGAACCAGGAGGTCAGGGTTCGATTCCCGGTCAGGGCACATGTCCGGGTTGCAGGCTCGACCCCCAGTGTGGGGCGTGCAGGAGGCAGCCGGTCCATGATCTTCTCTCATCCTTGATGTCTCTCTCTCCCTCTCCCTTCCTCTCTGAAATCAATAAAAATATATTTAAAAAACAAACAAACAAGCTCCGGGCTGCGATGCATTTGGCCTTTGCGGCCTTTAACCCCGAGACTTTCAGCCCAGAGGGGCCGCCGTGCGGGGCGGGGGGGGGGGGGGGGTTGGGGGGGGACGTTCTGATACGATATCGGTCTTTTTGCTCACGAAGCACTTTAAGGTCCTGGGGGACATGGGGCTGTGAGCACGTGCTGTTTGTTGTTCATCAGCGCTACCCCTTAATGGCCCCGCTGACGGGCGGGCGGGCGGGCCCCCCCCACACCCCCGCTTCTCACGTCGGACGGAGTAACACGCCTGCGCTGCTGCATCTCCCTCCCCGGGTTTGAACACGGAACCGGGTGAGTCGAGGCGGCGGCCATGTCAGGTTGATGTGGAGGAGGACGCCGGAGAGCTCCGCTCTTTTTCTGATGAAAACTGCAGGAACCTGCCCGCGAGGCCCGGTGCATGGCGTGGGGCGTGGGGGGAGTGGGCGCCCGGCCTGGTGCCCTGGGCGTGTCGTCGGCTCTCACGCCGGGACCCCGTCCTGATCCACGTGCCTTTACGCGGGACGTGACGTCCTGGTCAGTGGACGTGGGGTCTGGGGAGGCAAGCCGCCCCCCGCGCTCCTGGCGTGTCCGCACGTCCTCCCTCTGCCCATGAGCATGGCGCCGTGTGAGTGCTGCCCGAGCTGTGAGGACGGCGTGGGGGTTGGAGTCCCTCAGCCCGGACGGCTGGAATCGGTCTCCCCTGCGCCTTCCGCTCCCTCCTCGGCTGCCGGCGAAGTCTCTCCCGCGTGGGGCGGCCCTGGAGGTCCCGGCTGACAGGGGAAAACGGGAGTGGTCACCGCTCTCCCTGGCGGTCGGGACTGGACATCACGGGCCACGGATTTCCTGGTCAGAGCAATTAGGGGCGGGGGATCGGTCGATGCCTTCAACCCACCAGGGAGGGGCGTGGGCCACTTCAGAGGCGAAGTCACAGGCACAGGCATGTTAACGGCGGCCGAGGGGCTTGATTGAAAATAGATGGCGCCCACCCGAGGGACGGCCCACGTGGCGCCGGCCCCTGCATTGCCTCGCTGATGCATGTGTGTTATCCGTGTGTGTGTGATATCTGTGTGTGTGATCCGTGTGTGTGATCCGCGTGTGTGTGATCCGCGTGTGTGTGATCTCTCTGTGTGTGATCCATGTGTGTGTGATCTGTGTGAGATCCGTGTGTGTGTGATCTGTGTGTGATCCATGTGTGTGTGATATGTGTGATCCATGTGTGCGTGCGTGTGTGGTCCATGCGTGTGTATGATCTGTGTGATCTCTGTGTGTGATCCATGTATGTGTGTGATCTGTGTGAGATCCGTGTGTGATCTCTCTCTGTGTGATCAGTGTGCGTGATCTGTGTGAGATCCGTGTGTGTGTGATCTGTGTGTGATCCATGTGTGTGTGATATGTGTGATCCATGTGTGCGTGCGTGTGTGGTCCATGTGTGTGTATGATCTGTGTGATCTCTGTGTGTGATCCATGTATGTGTGTGATCTGTGTGAGATCCGTGTGTGATCTCTCTCTGTGTGATCAGTGTGCGTGCGTGTGATGTCTGTGTGTGATATCTGTGTGTGATCCATGTGTGTGAGATCTGTGTGTGATCCATGTGTGTGTGTGTGATATCTGTGTGTGTGATCTGTGTGAGATCCGTGTGTGTGATATCTCTGTGTGTGATCCTTGTGTGTGTGTGATCCGTGTGTGTGATATCTGTGTGTGATCTGTGTGTGTGATCCATGTGTGTGTATGTGAGATATCTGTGTGTGTGATCTGTGTGAGATCCATGTGTGAGTGAGATCTGTGTGTGTGATCCATGTGTGTGTGTGATCCGTGTGTGTGATCTCTGTGTGTGATCCGTGTGCGTGTGTGTGTGTAGAGCTGCATCCCATAGACACAGGTGCAGCCGCCATGGTGTCCTGGGACCCCCAGCCACCCCCCTCCTGCAGCTGCGTGTCACCTGGAGTCACTGTCATCATCGTGGGGAGACGGGGGAAGGAACCACACAGGTTTGCCAAGTAAAACCTGCACTTTGAGGGACAAAGGGAAGACTCCTCTTCCGCTGTAATGCTCACGCCGGCCACTGGAGGGCAGTGCCTCACAGGAATCTGGCCCGAGTCCGTCTCCCTGCTGTGGCTCAAGTCCCAACGTCCCAATGAACTAAAGCCGAAGGGACCAGTTTAAAAACTATCTTTTCTTTTTTCTTCTTCTTCTTCCCCCGTTTGGTTCTTAACATCGTGAAAAGAACGATCTCTCTAAACACTCTGGAAACGTTCTCTTGCGACATTTTACATCCATTTCCACCCCCCGGGGGGCCCCCAGGAACAATGCAGTTCCTTCCGATGTATTTCACGGTGAGTGTGCGCCCACGCGCCTCGGGTGCTGAGTCATCCCGTGCACACGGTCCCGTTCGAGGCTGCGGATGTAAATTCTCATTTTTTCCTGTTTTTTTTTTTTTTTTGGCGGGGGGGGGGGGGGGGGCGGAGAGGGGAGACATTCGTATGGAGGCATCCTGAGTCATTGAAAACTATCGGGGAATTTCTGGCGTTTCTCACACGCCCGTCTGGCCTGGCCTGGGAGCCGGGTCTTGCTTTGTTTGTTGTTTAGTTTAATCCGTGTCTAAATGGCTTTTCCAGGGAACTAAGGGTTGATGGGAATTCCATAGACAGGGATGCTGCTGCCCTATAAGAAAACATCACTGCCCGGCCGGCGTGGCTCCGTGGTTGAGCGCCGACCTATGACCCAGGAGGTCAGGGTTCGATTCCCGGTCAAGGGCACATGCCCGGGTTGTGAGTTCCATCCCCAGTGTGGGGCGTGCAGGAGGCAGCCGATCCATGACTCTCTCTCATCATTGATGTTTCTAGCTCTCTCTCCCTCTCCCTTCCTCTCTGACATCAATAAAGAAATATTTTTAAAAAATAAAAGAAAATAAAAAGAAGTAGGCTCGGTGTTTCACGATGGTCTGTGCAGCTTATTTTGGGGGTGCAACGGGGAGACTCCCGGTGACACTGGGGAGAGGCTACAGCGGGCTCTGGGCCCAGCTCATAGGACTGGGGGGCTTTGCAGAGTGGAGCCCATGGGGGGTGGGGGGGGGGGGTCAGGCCCGGATGCCCTCGGGCCCAACATCGGTCTTTGTTCTGGACTCAGGACCTGGCACGGCCTGGGAGAGGCGGCTGCCGCCAGCAACAGGGACATAAAACACACCTATGACCCCCCAGTGGCAGGCTCCGGGGTGGCCTGTGATGTGTGGGGACAGGAGCCGTTCTGGGCCGGGCCCAGGGCCACCTGCAGGTCCCGGAGGGGAACCGATGTTGCTAAAGGGACCCCTCCCGCCCGCCCTCCCTCCCGCCCTCGTGCAAATGCCATCTCCCAGATCTCTCTGCTACTTCTCCTCCCCACTCCTCGCTCGGATGCTGTCTTTTCTTTCTTTTCTCCAAAGACAAGAAGAAGCCATCTCCAAATGTATCCTCTCCTTGGTGGTCTACAAGGCCAAGTCTCTCTTCACCATCTTTTTAAAAAAAATTGATTTCAGAGAGGAAGGGCGAGAGAGAGAGAGAGAGAGAGAGAGAGAGAGAGAAACATCCATGATCAGAGGAAATCATGGACCGGCTGCCCCCTGCACGCCCCCCACTGGGGATCGAGCCCACAACCCGAGCGTGTGCCCTTGGCTGGGAACCGAACCCTGACCTCCTGGTTCGTAGGTCGACGCTCAACCACGGAGCCACGCCGGCCAGGGCCGGACTGCGGGCGTCTTAACACGCGGTCTCCAAGTCGGCGGGGACGCACAGCGGGCGTTGAGCAGCTGCTTCACAGACAGGAGCAAAACGCGGACAGGGACACATTTTCGAAGAAACGCTTGTCAGCTGAGTTATCAAAACAGAACTTTACCGGCCCCTGGCCGGGTAGTCCAATGGTTAGGGCGTCGTCTCACCACTCCGAGGTTGTGGGTCCGATCCCCGTACAGGAAGCCACGACGAAGGCGTGAATACGTGGAACAACACGTCCACGTTTCTCTCTCTCAAATACATACGTACATACATAAAAATAGGGTTCGACTAAAGGCTCCTCACACGGAACCAGCCGAGAGAGACGTTGAAAACCCCCCCCATGCCCCCCTCCTTCCTTCAAACAGCATCGCAGACGTGTATTCTCCGTGGGAGAACGTTAATTTCTAAAAATGCACGTTTTCCAACTCCCCCACGCGGATTCACTCTGTTTCCCTCCGTTTTTCAATGTGAAAATGCAGATTCCCGAGGCGCCCCCTTCTGCCCCCCGGCGGGCGGCTTTGGTCTTCACCTCCCGCTGTTTGTTTATGTTGCCGTCAGCCGGGTGTCAGGCGCTGCCACAGAAACACGGCCCCGGCCCGTTAATGAGGGGCTGGGATCATGTAGCCGCGGCCCAGGTTCCCTGCCCCCGGCGACAGACAACATGACCCCGCCGCCCGGCGGCTCTGCAGGCGCAGGCCCCACGGTTACATGTGGCAACAAAGTAGCCCAGTTCAGGGTGGGCGCCGTCGGATCGTGTCAACGTTCCCTGTCCGTCCACTTCCATTTTACCCGCCATTTAATATACATATTAACAATATACTGTATACTAATTATATATATTAATATATATCAAAAACATCTATTTTATTATTTTTAAAAATATATTTTATTGATTTTCTACAGAGAGGAAGGGAGAGGGATAGAGAGTTAGAAACATCGATGAGAGAGAAACATCCATCAGCTGCCTCCTGCACACTCCCTACCGGGGATGTGCCCACAACCAAGGTACATGCCCTTGACCGGAATCGAACCCGGGACCCTTCAGTCCGCAGGCCGACGCTCTATCCACTGAGCCACACCGGTCAGGGCCATCTATTGTATTATTGTTTTAAAAAATATTTTTATTGATGTCAGAGAGAGGAAAGGAGGAGAGAGAGAGAGACAGAAACATCCATGATGAGAGAGAATCATGGATCGGCTGCCTCCTGCACGCCCCCTACTGGGGATGTGCCTGCAACCCGGGCCTGTGCCCTTGGCCGGAATCGAACCCGGGACCCTTCAGTCCGCAGGCCGATGCTCTATCCACTGAGCCACACCAGCTAGGGCCTTGCTCCTCACTGATGTTTCTATGTCTCTCTCTCCCTCTCCCTTCTTCTGACATCAATTTTAAAAAAATATTGTTTTAACAGGGTGCAGCAGAGATTTTTACCCAAAGCGACAGATGCCCGCCCGCGGGACGCCGGCTGCGCGCAAAGGTCGCCACGGAGAGGCCCATGTGCGCTTGCGTGCTTCCCCCCCAAACCCCCAACCGGCTGTGTCTTTTTTTTGTGTGTTTTTTCGGGGGCGGGGGGGGGGGCTCCCCTGAGCAAGCTTCCCCCCCTCGGATCCCTGCCTTCAGCCCCGGCAGCTCTGATTCGTTCCAACAAGTGTTTGGAGCAAAGTGTTGACGCGCGTTAACCTGTGTCTCGTCTGCGCGCCCGGCTCAGGCCCGGCTGGTGGCGGGCGGGGCGCGCGGGCCGGTGACGCTGACCAGAGCCGCGCGGCTTGTTATTCTTTGTAATTACCTTCATTAAGGGAGAGCGCGTGTCAATCAACGGCGGGCTTCAAACATGCCAGTGATTTGCAAGAAAAGAAAAGAAAAGAAAAGAAAAGAAAAAAATCCTGTCTGTTTCCCAGCCGCGCGCGGGGGCCCGGGCCGTGTGCGCCCTGGCGGGCCGGGCGCGTATTGGAAACAGGCGCGGGCAATTTTCGGGGGGACCCGCTTCCCCGGGCGGCGCCCGCTGACTTTAAACACCAACAGACAGAGGGGTGCGGGGGAGGGGGCTAATGAGGAGCTCATGTGTGCACGAGTGCAGATGCAGCTTATTTAAAAAAAATATATATATTTTATTGGTTTTTTTGCAGAGAGGAAGGGAGAGGGAGAGGGACAGTTAGAAACATCGATGAGAGAGAAACATCGATCAGCTGCCTCCTGCACACCCTCTACTGGGGACGTGCCCGCAACCAAGGTACATGCCCTTGACCGGAATCGAACCTGGGACCCTTCAGTCCGCAGGCCGACGCTCTATCCACTGAGCCACACCGGCCAGGGAGACGCAGCTTTTTTTTTAAAGATGTACTTTCTATTGATTTCAGAGAGAGGAAGGGAGGAAGAGAGAGAGAGAGAGGGAGAGAGAAACATCAATGATGAGAATCGTGGATCGGCTTCCTCCTGCACACCCCCCACTGGGGATGGAGCCCACAACCCGGGCCTGTGCCCTGACGGGGAATAGAACCCTGACCTCCTGGTTCCTAGGGCAACGCTCAACCCCTGAGCCGGGCTGGCTGGGCCGTAGACATAGCGTCTTCGATGGATTTCTGCAGCAACCTTACCCAGTCACATTGGTGTGTTTTTTTAAATCTTTTTAAAATATATATATATTTTATTGATTTTTTACAGAGAGAAAGGGAGAGGGATAGAGAGCTAGAAACATCGATGAGAGAGAAACATCGATCAGCTGCCTCCTGCACACCCCCCACTGGGGATGTGCCCGCAACCAAGGCACATGCCCTTGACCGGAATCGAACCCGGGACCCTTCAGTCCGCAGGCCGACGCTCTATCCACTGAGCCACACCGGCCAGGGCTCGTTGGTGTTGAACACCCCGCTTCCTCGGGAGACGGATTTGGAAACGCATCTGCTCAGTCGCGTCCCGGCTGTAATGGTTTGATCGGAGGTCACGGGGTCAGGGATCGGGAGCCGAACACGGAAGACCTCCGGGGACAATGTCCTGAACGTGATGATCAAGGGCAGGACTCGCCTTGAGAGCCGACCACTGCGACCGATGCCCGACTCTCTTGCCTAAGAGACGCCCCCCGTTATCCACCCCTCACCCCACCCATGTGGATGCAGTGGGGTTGTGGGGGGGGGGCGTTAAAAATGATAAGAAAGGACATAGAATCAGCCTCCTGTCCGTGTCCGGGGGTTTGCCAGCCTGAGTGTGTGTGTGTGTGTGTGTGGGATTCCTTTTCCAATAGCAGATGCCTCCACCAGGGGGCGATGAGGGACAGGGAGAGACGCAGGGGCTGGGATTCCTGGTCTGGGGAGGGTCCGGGATGAGCCGTGGTTGTCAGCTTGTCCTCAGTATAGGAGCCCCATGGGTCCCCCACAACCAGGACATCCCGAGTCCCCCTTCCCCCCCCCCCCCCCCCCGCCAGTCTCCCCTCCACCCCTGCCTCAGCCTTGCCTGGCCGCCCCGACCTGGGGCTTTGGGCTCCCTCGCCAAGTCCTGTCCCATGTCACCTTCTCCAGGGACCTGCTTTGATGTGCTTTCAGAAGTTACAGTCGTCCCCACCCCCGCACCCCCGGCCGGTGTGGCTCAGTGGTCGAGTGTCGACCTATGAACCAGGACGTCCCGGTTCGATTCCCCGTCAGGGCACATGCCTGGCAGCCACTCAATGATTCTCTCTCTCATCGTTGATGTTTCTCTCTCTCTCCCTCTCCCTTCCTCTCTGAACTCCATAAAAAATATATTTAAAAAAACAAAATGCAACTCTTTTTGTTGTTGTTCATCCTTACGGGAGGATATTTTTCCATTGGTTTTTAGAGAGGGTGGAAGGGGTGGGAGAGAGAGACATCGATGGGAGAGAGACACATCAATCAGCTGCCTCCTGTATGCGTCCCCAACTGGGGATGGGGATCGAACCTACAACCCAGGTAACTTGCCCTTGACCAGGAATCGAACCCAAGACCCCCTGCTGTGCAGGTCGACGCTCTAATCACTGAGCCACACCAGCCAGGGCAGCAAATACAGCTCTTCTTCGTTTTTTAAAAATGTATTGATTGCTTTCAGAGAGGAAGGGAGAGGGAGAGATAGAAACATCCACGATGAGAGAGAATCATGGATCGGCTGCCTCCTGCACGCCCCCCACTGGGGATCGAGCCCGCAACCCAGGCACGTGCCCTGACCGGGAATCGAACCCTGACCTCCTGGTTCATAGGTCGATGCTCAACCACTGAGCCACACCGGCCGGGCAGGAATTCTCTCTCTTTTGTTCCCTTGTATGGATCGATTGCCAGGCGGAGAATAGATATTGGATGTCTAACCCCGGGAGAACTTAAAGGGCGGGGGGGACGCACCATTTCATACCTTGTGTTCAAGACAAACAAAAGTTTCCAGAATTAAAAAATCATGCTGGCCCTGGCCAGTTTGGCTCAGTGGATAGATAGAGCGTCGGCCTGCGGACTGAAGGGTCCCAGGTTCGATGCCGGTCAAGGGCATGTACCTTGGTTGCGGGCACATCCCCAGTTGGGGGTGTGCAGGAGGCAGCTGATCGATGTTACTAACTCTCTCTCCCTCTCCCTTCCTCCCTGTAAAAAAATCAATAAAATATACATTTTTTAAAAAATGCTGCTTTATCTCCATGCATCTCCGAAGGCGGCTTGCGCACATACCCCGGGGAAGGTGGTGGGGTTCGGAGGATACAAACCCAGAGCGGGTGTATTAATGGGCGTGTAATGATATACAATTTATTTCGGGGGTGTGGGGAGGTACCACTTAATGGCTCATGAATAGCGAATTCATTATCTTTTTAATACTGCGGTTATATGGACGCCATATACCATCTTTACGAGGCCACGGCGGCGAGCTTCTAAATCCTCGCCTCCCCTCGGAAAACAAATATTTCCAAACCTCGGCCCTGGCAGGACTCGCCGAGCCCGGCGCCTCCGTCAATGTTATTGGATGGGAACACGGTTGGTTGGGCCGCGGACCTTGCCTCCCGTCGGATGTCACCTGTTGCCCTGGGTTTTAAAGGGACGGCGCGTTCATTTATCTCCAAGGCCCACGACCAGGCGACAGCACCATATTTTCACGGGGTGGGGAGCGGGGGGGGAGAGGGGGGGCGCGCCAGGCAGGCCTCCCCCCCCGGCCAGGGAGCGCGTGAGGCCATAAAGCGCCGCTCGGCGCGTTAGGGATTCATTCCTCATTTGCATCCGTTATTAAATGAGGTGCCGGGGGCCGATCGCTCACCGTCAAAGGACACGGAGCGCTCTCGGGCGGCAGAGCCCACGCTGTATAATTTAGTGTCGCTTTAAGGGTGGGCGTGGGCGCGCGCGCCTGTTTGTCAGTAATGATCCTTAATTATTCCGCGGGGACCCTCCGGCCTCGGTCCCCAGCTCAATAATTCATCCCAGCCTGCGGGTCACACAGAGAAATGCCAGTCAGGCCGGGGACCCCGGCCCCTGATTGATGCTGATGGGGGGCACTCACTCCTCATGGACACTCTGCCATTCCTCGCCTGAAACCATGGCAACGCGGGGCGCCCACGCGGAGGGGCTTATTATTATTATTTTATTTTTTATTTATTTTTAAAAATATATATTTTATTGATTTTCCCACAGAGAGGAAGGAAGAGGGATAGAGAATTAGAAATATGGATAAGAGAGAAACATCGATCGGCTGCCTCCTGCACGCCCCCCACTGGGGATGTGCCCGCCACCAAGGTCCATGCCCTTGACCGGAATCGAACCCGGGACCCTTCAGTCCGCAGGCTGATGCTCCATCCACGGAGCCACACCGGATTCCGGCTATTTTTATTTTTTAAATATGTTTCTATTGATGTCAGAGAGGAAGGGAGAGGGAGAAACGTCCGTGAGGAGAGAGAATCCTGGACCGGCTGCCTCCTGCACGCCCCACCCTGGGGATGGAGCCCGCAACCCGGGCGTGCGCCCCGACGGGGGATCGAACCCTGACCTCCTGGCTTATTTTTCAGGGGTGTCCCCGACTGTCACGACCGCCTTCAGGTGGGGTTTGAGAAGCTTGAGGTTGACATTGCCCGAGGTCCCGCCCTCTGGAGAGAGGGTCCTGGGACCGAACACAGAGCCTTGGGGGTGGGGTGGGGCGCTGGAGAGGGGGGGGCGAAGGCTCTCCCAGGCTCCACCAGGCACGTCTGTGAGGAAGCTCCCAGGCCTGGCATCCATTTGCATGTGAAAACCGAAAAGGCACAGGCGTGGGGAGCTGGGGGGCGCGGTGATTTGTATGGCAGGAGCCTGGGAGAGGCCCAATGAACCGTGTGAAAACAGTTCATTAAAACGTGGATGTGCTCGGCTGCCTGATGCACAGAGCGCTTTATGGCAGCCTCGGAGGCCCCGCGGCTGCAGGTGGGCGGCCGATCGACCGGGGCCATAACTCAGGCCGGCGCCGGCCCCCCACTTTCCCCCCCGCCGTCCCCCGCCCCCGACAGGGAGGAAGACCCCGAAACGCCGCCTCCCTCGCGGCTCGGACCACGGACCCTCCGGTGTTTCCGGCGGCCAATCCGGGCCTGGTTCCCTGTCCCTCTCCTCGAAGCAGGCCGTGTCCCTCCCGCGTGTGCGGGCCGTTGGCAACCTGTAGAGACGGGATTCTGCGGGACGAGTGAGTGGCGGTCCGAGGGGGGTGTCCTTTTACTTTACTGACCGGCCTCGGAGGGTATTTTTATTGGTTTCAGACAGGAAGGGAGAGGGGGGGAGAGAGACACGGAGCGTTGTTTGTAGTAAAATGGAGTCAGTGCATGTGTGGCTGCTGTGCTCTGTTCGGAAGTCAAACTTTTACGGCATCAAAAATAGCCAGTATTGCCCGGCCGGCGTGGCTCAGCGGGTGAGCGTCGACCTAGGAACCGGGAGGTCACGGTCCGATGCCCGGTCAGGGCACAGGCCCGGGGTTGCGGGCTCCATCCCCAGTGTGGGGCGTGCAGGAGGCAGCCGATCCGTGATTCTCTCTCATCATGGATGTTTCTCTCTCTCTTTCTCCCTCTCCCTTCCTCTCTGAGATCAATAAATATATATATAATAGAACCAAGCTTTCAGAAACGTACTTGGCTAAGGTCTGTGTACGTGTTCGTGTGACTCTGCCGTGTGCTATGTGGGAAGAAGGCAGCGTTCGGAAAGCTCACGGCTTCACGGCTCCTGGGAGCACCAGAGAGATCTCGGGTACGTCTGACGAAGCTTCCTCGTCTGCTGCTGCTGCTGCTGCTCGAGAGAGAGAGAGAGAGAGAGAGAGAGAGAGAGAGAGAGGAGGGAGGGGAGAGAGAGGAGGGTGGTCCCCCTAACCAGGAGGGTCCCCAAAGCCCCTCCGATTTAATTGCGCGAACATGACGGCCGGGCCTGCGGCGTATCAACTTGATGTGCGTAATTGATCCCCAAACACGGTTACGGGACGTGACACGGCCCGGCCGCAGCGCCGTGGGTCGGGTGTTGATTAAAGTGGTTTTTCTTTTCTTTCTTTGGCTACGAAAGGGTCAGAGACATTAACAAGTTGAAAGAAAGCGTGGGCTGTGCGCTCGCCCCCCTGACCCCTGTGCCGTCCCCCCCACCCCCCCACCCCCTAATCGGCTGCACATGTTCGCTGTTCGCGTCCAACCTCAGGCTGTGAGCGCCCGGCGCCCGCCCGGAGAGGGCCCGGGAGGCCCAGAGCGCAGGCCCCAGATCCGATGGCAGCCCCGGGCGGGCGGGCGGGCGGGCGTGCCGCGGGGAGGTTTCAGCGGACCCTCCAGCGCCTGGCCTGGCCGTGGGGCATTAACGCGTCTGGCTGGGAGGGGGGTAGCGGGGTGGGGGGGGGGGTGAGGGTGGCTCTGAGAAGGATTCGAGCGGACGTCTAAATGATAATTGCCGGGTAATTGTGTTTGGGTTAGCATTGGGGCTGTTATTTTTATGGCTGACATGAGGCGTAATGTATTTCTCAGGCCCCTGCGGCCGCCGGGGGCGAGAGGCAGGTGTCAGGAGGCATCGGTGGGGCCGGGGACTGAGGGAGGCCGGGAGGCGGCCCAAATGCGGCACAGATTCCGGCTTTTTTTTTTTTTTTAGCCCAAACCTCAGGAGCATGTTTTCCTAGAAACCAGAGGACGGTGGACTGGGTCAGGCGGCTTTAACAGTCCGATTCTGGCCCTGGCCGGTGTGGCTCAGCGGATAGAGCGTCGGCCTGCGGACTGATAGGTCCCGGGTTCGATTCCGGTCAAGGGCACAGGCCCAGGTTGCAGGCTCGATCCCCAGTGCGGGGCGTGCAGGAGGCAGCCGACCGATGACTCTCGCTCATCATGGATGTTTCTATCTCCCTCTCCCTTCCTCTCTGACATCAATAAAAATGTATTTCAAAAAATTAATAAAGGCCCCTTCCTTTCATTTGTGCAAAACCACCTGCGGTATCTTTCAAAGATCTTTCCTGTGCATTTATTGAAATATATTTTTATTGATTTCAGAGAGGAAGGGAGAGGGAGAGAGAGAGAGAAACATCCATGATGACAGGGAATCATGGATCGGCTGCCTCCTGCACGCCCCGCACTGAGGATCGAGCCTGAAACCCGGGCCTGTGCCCTGGACCGGAAGTGAACCCTGACCTCCTGGTTCAACCACTGAGCCACACTGGCCGGGCCTTCCTGTGCTTTTAACATCCATGAGCAATCGGTGCTGTGGCCCCTTGCTGTCCGTCTCCCCTCCCGTCCCGCCTCCTCCTTCCTCCTTCTCTTCTGTCTGTGTTTTCCTATTGTTGTTGTTGTGTTTTTTTTTAAATATACATTTTTATTGATTTTAGAGAGGATGGGAGAGGGAGAGAGACAGAAACATCCAGGATGAGAGAGAGTCATGGATCGTCTGCCTCCTGCAGGCCCCTGACTGGGGATCGAGCCCGCAACCCGGGCCGGTGCCCTTGACCGGAATCGAACCCGGGACCCTTCAGTCCTCAGGCCGAGGCTCTATCCACTGAGCCACACCGGCCAGGGCCCATTTAACGTTTTCATAGTAGACACACCGGTGGCATTTTTTTTTTCTTAATGGTAATTCTGGGGAACTGAACAAGAAGTTATGTTTATTGATGAGTGTTTCTGAGTTGTCCGTGTTTCTTAACTGTCTCTCTCTCTCTCTCTCTCCCACACACACTCACAGATTTAAAATAATAAAAGCAATTCTCCGAATAATTGAAACAGGAAACATCAGTCGTTTGCCACGCCTCCCGTTTTCCAGAAGAAAAGGAACCCCTCTCTCCCAAACCCCACCGCTCCCCACCTCCCGACACGTTTTTTCCAGGCCGCCGCCGCGCTCTCTCTCAGGCGAGCGGTCGGAGGGAACCTTCGCGGAGTTAGAAACGTGTTTGTGTCGCTTTTTCCGCGCCCCCCCCCCTCCTTCCTCCGATGACGAGTCCATGTCTATTCTCTCTGAAATTGATGTCAAAAAAGTATTATATATTTTCCGCGGGAAATAGAAGGCTGCCCTCCGCTGCGCGGTGAGGACAGGGACCCCTTTAATCATACTTTTCATTTCGGGGCATTGAAATTTCCGTCACCAAGGACAACACCATAAATAAAAAGTGTTTGCGCGTGGCTGTGCGGGGTGGGGTGTGTGTTTTTTCTTTCTTCCCCCTTCTCCTCCTCCTTCTTCTTCTTCACCTGCCGCTCCGCCACGGGGTGCATTAAGCACGAGCCCGGCCGAGAGGAGGTGGCCGGACGTGAAAATTTATAATCATTTATTACGTGGCGGCCGGGGCCGGGAGGGAATAGAAGCGTGAAGGCATCTACATCCATAAACGGGAGCCGGGCGCTTAAATGAAAAGCAAAGTGAATTTCTGTGTCTTGTCATAAAGTAATGAGAGGCGAGAGGTTTTATTCATCGCCAAAGCCAAGATGCATTTACTGTCCATCCCGCGCCGGCAGTCAGCGCCGCCCCTGATGGATGGCCGGCGACTTGCCGGGGAATATCCGGGCTCTACATAATAGTATAGTTAGGGGCCGCGCGGCATGGCTGAGAAGGTTCCATAAAGGTTTATGGCTGGCCGTGTTACTGTAATTTAATCACACGGCGGCTAATGGAGTACCTGGATGCCACGGGTGGCTTTTTTATCTGCCATTTATTAGTCACTGACAGAGTCCATCATCTCGGTCCGCATCAGCGGCACATCGCCACGGCGGGGGCGGGGGGGGGGGGGGGTTCGGGCGGGGACCCCGAAAATTCCAGAAGAGGTGGGCTGCGGCTGCCGTTCCCACGCCCGCGCCCCCTGGGACGGGCGGCCCGTCGGATGGTTGCTGTGTTCTAGGAAAGGAACGCCCGCCCTGGCCGGGGTGGCTCAGTGGGTAGATGTGGTCCCGTCTCCCTCCGGCCTGCGGACGGAAGGGTCCCGGGTTCGATTCCAGTGAAGGCCACAGGCCCGGGTGGCAGGCTCGGTCCCCAGTGGGAGGCGTGCAGGAGGCAGCCGATCCGTGATTCTCTCTCATCATGGATGTTTCTCTCTCTCTCTCCCTCTCCCTTCCTCTCTGAAATCAGTAAAAATGTATGTTTTTTTAAAAATGAAAGGAACGCCAGGCCAGGCCTCGGTCCGCCGGCCGCAGGGGGACGGAGCAACATTTTACGTCGAGAATTCCATTAGCACGCCACCCAGGTTAGCCCTGGCGCCAAGTCCAGCCAAGAGTAGGATTTCTGAAGAATCCGAAGGTACGACGTAGCCAGAGGTTTTTATTTTTGTTTGTTTTAAATATAGACTTTTGATTGATTTCAGAGAGGAAGGGAGAGGGAGAGAGAGAGAAACATCCATGATGAGAGAGAATCATGGATTGGCTGCCTCCTGCACGCCCCACACTGGGGATTGAGCCCACAACCTGGGCCTGTGCCCTGACCGGGAATCGAACCCTGACCTCCTGGTTCACAGGTCGACGCTCCACCACGGAACCATGGCGGCCTGGTGAGCCAGAAGGTTTTCCTGAATGTTCTGCGACGTATTCAGGACCGTTAGCATCACATGCCCTCTTGTTAGAATTTTCTAGAAAACGCTTTGAACACGTGAACACGAAACACTCCTGCTGTTTTGCCGTCTGTTTATACGTGTTCCCCTCTTGATAGAGAGGGAGGTCGACAGATATAGACAGCGGGCCACAATCAGCAGGCCCGCACACCGAGCCACATTAATACAGCGGATGAAAGCACCGTTAATTAAGACTCGTGAAAAAGGAAGTCGCTGACCCCCGGATGCGGGGTGACCTTGTGAAAACTGGGGGGGAGAGAGGAGGGCAAATCTAAATCCGACCTTGGACACGTCCCCTGACCTTGGTGAACGAGCCTCAGTGGTTCCACCTGCAAAATGGGAGCAATGCATGGTGTCGGCCCTGCTAATCCCTCTGGATTCTCGTAAGGATCCAATAAGACGCCGTGCGAGAAGCCTCTGGGGATGGAGAGGAACACACCCCCTCAGTGGTTGGACATGAAAGATATGAAGTAAATATAGAACGGCGCGTTCCAGTGCCTTTTATTTTTATTTTATTTTTTAAAAAATATATATTTCTTTATTGATTTCAGAGAGGAAGGGAGAAGGAGAGAGAGATAGAAACATCCGTGATGAAAGAGAATCACTGATCAGCTGCCTCCTGCACACCCAACACTGGGGATCGAGCCCGCAACCAAGGTACGTGCCCTTGGCCAGAATCGAACCCGGGACCCTTCAGTCCACAGGCCGACGCTCTATCCACTGAGCCACACCGGTTTCGGCTCCAGTGCCTTTTATATAACATGCAAACAGCTTTGCTTACAACGTGGGTACAACAAGCCACGTGGAAAAAGCGATCTGGCCACGGCCGGCGCGGCTCCGTGGTGGAGCATCGACCTAGGAACCAGGGGGTCAGAGTTCGATTCCCGGTCAGGGCACAGGCCCGGGTTGCGGGCTCGATCCCCAGTGGGGGAGCGTGCAGGAGGCCAGCCGACCCATGATCCTCTCTCACCATGGACGTGTCTCTCTCTCCCTCTCCCTCCCTCTCTCCGACATCAACACAAACTTATTTAAAAGGAAAAGCAGAAAGGAAGGAAAGAGAGATTGTCAATGAGCTCACGTTCATTGAGCACCCACTCCAGTCAGGCGCGGAGGGGCCGCGTTGCATTAGGAGAATTGCGACACAGAGAGGATTTGCGGCCGGTTAAACGTTAACACGGAGCCGAGGCCCCGTCACCAGCTCCAGGACCTTTGCCCCCGAGACCACAGGCCACTCCGCCTTCAGCGTGACTGACCCGATTCTCTGTACGTTTTCACGTGGGGGACTCACGCCCTGGCGTTCCCCGCAGACCTCCAGCTCCCCTCAGGTGTACCTCGGGGCCCGCGGGGGAGCCCCTGAGGTCCTACTGGGGAGGGGGTACGTCTGGACGTAAAAATAGCCCTAAATGCCCTCACCGTGTGGCTCAGTGGATAGAGCATCGGCCTGCGGACTGAAGGGTCCCGGGTTCGATGCCGGTCAAGGGCGTGTACCTTGGCTGCGGGCACATCCCCAGTGGGGGGTGTGCAGGAGGCAGCTGATCGATGTCTCTCTCTCATCGATGTTTCTGACTCTCTCTCCCTCTCCCCTCCTTTCTGTAAAAAATGTATTTTTTTTTTTCTATTTAAAAAATAAAATATAGCCCTAGCCGGCGTGGCTCAGTGGATAGAGCGTCAGCCTGCAGACTGAGGGGTCCCAGGTTTGATTCTGGCCAAGGGCATGTGCCCGGGTTGGGGGCTCGATCCCCAGTGGGGGGCGTGCAGGAGGCAGCCAATTGATGATTCTCTCTCTCCCTCTCCCTTCCTCTCTGAAATAAATAAAAACAAATTTTTTTTAAAAAATCAGTGGAAAAATATCCCCATGTGAGGATGGACAACAAAGCTATAGATGACAATTTTTTAAAATATATATTTTATTGTTGATAGTTTTACAGATATCTCCCATTTTCCCCGTCCCCATCCCCCCTCCCAGCCCTCCCCTCCCCCCCCCACTCCCCAGTTCTTCATTCCCCTTTGCCGTGCCCATGGGCTATGCATATAAATATGAGTTCTTTGGTTTATAGATGATCATTTTTGTCACTCAAACTCTTTAAATTCTTTTTAAAAAATATATATTTTATTGATTTTTTTACTGGGAGGAAGGGAGAGGGATAGAGAGAAACATCGATGAGAGAGAAACATCGATCAGCTGCCGCCTGCACGCCCCCCACTGGGGACGTGCCCGCAACCAAGGTACATGCCCTTGACCGGAATCGAACCTGGGACCCTTCAGTCCGCAGGCCGACGCTCTATCCACTGAGCCACACCGGCCAGGGCCAAAACTCTTTAAATTCTGTCCTGAAGTTCTTCCTCACGTCCTGGGCCCCCTACCGCCCGTTGGGTACAGCCTGAAAGTGGATACGAGAGGGAATCAGCTTCATCTTCCAACAAGGCCAGCTCGGGCCTCCCTACGGGTATAGACTGGGGGTGCTGGCCGCCCCCGAAAACCTCCCGATGAGCTCTGTTTTGCATAACCAATGCATGCTTGGGGCCGGGTGTGGTGGCTGAGACTAGTCTAGCTCCTTATTATTATCTCTCCGGGTGCGAGGAGGAAGCAGAAGTGCAGGCCAGGCCGCCCCTGCCTGAGGCCACAGAACTGGTTTGTGGCGGAGCTGGAGTTACCGCCTGAAGGTGCTGAGACGCGGGGACAGCGCAGGCGTGTGCGTGCGACAGTGTGGACTCCTGGGGCCCCCTGATTCCCAGCCAGACCAGGAAGAGGTGAGATGACTCTTTATTTTTTATTTTTTAAATATATTTTTATTGATTTTTTTACGTAGAGGAAGGGAGAGAGTTAGAAACATGGATGAGAGAGAAACATCGATCAGCCGCCTCCTGCACGCCCCCTACTGGGGATGTGCCCGCAACCAAGGTACATGCCCTTGACCGGAATCGAACCCGGGACCCTTCAGTCCGCAGGCCGAGGCTCTATCCACTGAGCCACACCGGTCAGGGCAACTCTCTCTCTCTCTCTCTCTCTCTCTCTCTCTATATATATATATATATATATATATATATATATTTTTTTTTTAATTTCAGGAAGGGAGAGGGAGAGAGGGATAGAAACATCCATGATGAGAGAGAAGCATTGCTCGGCTGCCTCCTGCACGCCCCCTACTGGGGATTGAGCCCACAACCCCGGGCGTGTGCCCTTGACCGGAATTGAAGCCGGGACCCTTCAGTCCGCAGGCCGATGCTCTACCCACCGAGCCACACCGGCCAGGGCTGAGATTTACTTTAAGTAAAACGCATTTACATCTTCTTTTGTTCCAATTTATTGTAGTCTTTTTTAAAAAACAAAACAAAACAAAACATTTTTTATTGATTTCAGAGAGGAAGGGAGAGGGAGAGAGAGAGAAACATCCATGATGAGAGAGAATCACTGATCGGCTGCCTCCTGCACGCCCTCCCGGTGGGGAACGAGCCCACAACCCGGGCATGTGCCCCCAACCGGAATCGAACCCGGGACCCTTCGGTCCACAGGCCGACGCTCCATCCACCGAGCCACACCAGCCAGGGCTGTCGTCTTCACGTGAAGATAACAGGACTGAGGAAAACCCCTACCGTCTTACCCCCAAGTCGCATCCAGGTTTCCTGTGTCCGTCGGACACGCAGTCCTAGCCTCCCGCAGGCTCTGTTTCCTGTCTCCATGGCAACCTGCTACAGGGGCCGCCTCCCCCGTCTTGTGTGGGTCCTGCCGGGAATAGCTTGCTGCTGCCTCACCTGGGTCTGACTCACCTGCTCTCCCTCCCAGCCTTCCCACCAGGAAACCAGGGGTCACTTCCCCGTGTGTTTTTCTACACATTTTCCCTCCCTTTTTTTATAAAGAAAAAATATATATATATATCTTTATTGATTTCAGAGAGGAAGGGAGAGGGAGAGAGAGATAGAAACATCAATGATGAGAGAGAATCATCGATCAGCTGCCCCCTGCATGCCCCCTCCCCCCTCCCCCCTACTGGGGACGGAGCCTGCAACCCGGGCATGTGGCCTGACCAGGAGTTGAACCTTGACCTCCTGGTTCAGAGGTCGATGCTCAACCACTGAGCCAGGCTGGACGCCGGCCGGGCAGGAGCGTGGTTTAAAAATAAACAAGCGCACGCAGCATTGCGCCAGGCGCACACGGACGTGCAGGAAACGGCGATCATGACGAGGCTATTAGACAGCGTGGTGCCCTAGCCCCGCGGTCGGCAAACCGCGAGCCACAGGCGGCTCTTTGGCCCCTGGAGTGTGGCTCTTCCACAAAACACCACGGCCTGGGCGAGTCTATTTTGAAGAAGTGGCATTAGAAGAAGTTTAAGTTTAAAAAATGTGGCTCTCCAAAGAAATGTCCATCGTTGTCCTGTTGATATTTGGCTCTGTGGACTCAGGCGTTTGCCGACCACTGGGCTAGCAGACTTGCGGGGGAGATGGTATGTCTCCCAGCAACTAGCTGGAGGATTTGGGGGCCGGGGAGCAATACAGGAGACCAACTGGGCCCTCACCGGTGTGGCTCAGTGGAGAGGGCCTTGGCCTGCGGACTGAAGGGTCCCGGGTTCGATTCCGGCCAAGGGCAGGTGGTTGCAGGCTCCTCCCTGGCCCGGGGCCCTGGTCGGCGTGCGTGCAGGAGGCAGCCCATCGATGTCTCTCTGTCTCTCCCTCTCTCTCCCACGCCCTCTAAAAATCAATGGGAAAATATCCTGGGGTGAAGATTTAAAAAAAAAGAAAAAGGCACAACGGGGCACCCAGCCATCGACCGTCCCCTGTCCGGGCACCACTGTGGCCCTCGCAGGTGGGAAGGGAACCAGGGTTCCTGGACACGGAGACCCCGAGCTCACGAGCTCACCCGCGTGCAATGCTTCCCACGAGCCTGGCCTTCCAGAGACCCCCCCCCCGCCCCCGCCGCGCCGCGTGATCTGGAAGCGGGTGCGTTGAGAGCGAGGAGGTCTGTCGGAAAGGACATCCTATCAGGAGCCAGGCCGCGCAGCCCGGGCACCGTGAGCTCGCGCCTCAGCGTCCCCACCGACAGCCTAAAGACGGCCATCTCCCGCCCGCCCGCCCGCCCGCCTCCCTCCCCGAGGCCCCGACAGGCTTATGTACATGCCAGCGCCCTGGAGAGCAGAGCGAGGCCGCGTCCATCCGCTGTGTTAGTATCCTTCTGATTCTTTTCTTTTTTTTTTAAATAATTTTTAAAAATATATTTTATTGATTTTTTACAGAGAGGAAGGGAGAGGGATAGAGAGCTAGAAACATCGATGAGAGAGAAACATCCATCAGCTGCCTCCTGCACACTCCCTACTGGGGATGTGCCTGCAACCAAGGTACATGCCCTTGACCGGAATCGAACCCGGGACCCTTCAGTCCGCAGGCCGACGCTCTATCCATTGAGCCACACTGGTTAGGGCTCATTCTGATTCTGGAGTGGGCCACATCCCGGGCCCCCCGTCCCAGGCACTTTGGGGTTCTTTGTCTTGCCAGGAAAGGAGGTAGTACCACTTAAAAGAAGATTGATGGTGCGGCTATGAAAGACGAGGACGGTCGATATCCAAATCACCGACTAGCTGTCCGTCAGCCTTTGAGGCGATGGGTGGACGCTGTCGTGGACTTCTAGCTGAGTGAGGACTTTCAGAGGAAGAAACAGGAGAGTGTGATGTCCGCCCCGCTTCCCCTTAAGTTTCTATTTTTTTAAAAATATATTTTTTATTGATTTCAGAGATGGAGGGAGAGAGAGAGAGAGAGAGAGAGAGAGAGAGAGAGAGAAACATCAACGATGAGAGAGAATCACTGATTGGCTGCCTCCTGCACGCCCCTCCCTGGGGATGGAGCCCGCAACCTGGGCCTGTGCCCCCACCGGGAACCGAACCGTGACCTCCTGGTTCCTGGGCAGAGTGAGATTTAATTGACATTTACAAGGAGTTGTTTACTAATGCCTAGAACTAATAAATAGAAAACCTGGGGGACTTCCTATACATAGGGTACAGTAAAAAAAGAAAAAAAACCTGTAGGCAGTTTCGCGACAGCCGATCGTAGGAAATGCTATCTCCACTTAAACTGCTGTTTTAAGTATTATTTAAAAATGGTCCCTCCTATTACCCTAAGTGTATTCTCTTAGCTGTTTTACACTTTAATATTAAAACCTTTTTGCCCTCACCGGTGTGGCTCAGTGGATAGAGCGTCGGCCTGCGGACTGGAGGGTCCCGGGTTCGATTCCGGCCAAGGGCATGGACCTTGGTTGCGGGCACATCCCCAGTGGGGGGCGTGCAGGAGGCAGCTGATCGATGTTTCTCTCTCATCAATGTTTCCAACTCTCTATCCTTCTCCCTTCCTCTCTGTAAAAAATCAGTAAAATATACTTAAAAAAATTTTTTTTTTTACCTTATGAAAGAGAGTTACACATCTGTTCTAATTGCTGGAGATGAAACAGTGCTGAGGAATACCGATGGTGCCTGGCTGTTCTTCGATGACTTTGATGACCTTTTCCGAGTTTGAATTCTCTCCCAGAGACCCGGCACACTGATTTTCCTAACTAACATTCCGTGTACCCCGGGGTTGGTATATTTATTTTCTAATTCGAAGGAACCGAATAGCACCCCCCCCCCGCCCCCCGCCCGCCTCCCCTACCACCCACCACCACCCTTCAGCGGTGGGCTGGCCCGTTATCTTATAAATGCTCAAGGCGCCGCCGCTAATGCTGAAAAATAGAAAAATAAATTGACCTTGATGAAGTGTGTCTTCTTTTGTCTCTCCCCAGGAAAGTTTATTTCAGGGGCTCCCGCGGCAGACATGATTAGCGTTAACGGCTCCCCTCCTCCGCGGCCGTTTACGGGGTCTGTCCATCTTCCTGATGGATGGAGTGCGCAGCCCCGAGGTGAGTCTGCTCCGGGGAGCTCAAGGCTGACACCGTGAACGAGAGAAATGACAGGTTTCTCATCTTGATCACGGAGGAAGCCAAGTTGGCTTTTCAACACCGGCGTCCCGCTGCCCTTCACGGGTGGACTGGCGTGTCTGCATGCCGGCTCCCCATTAAGCACTGACACCCCGGAGGAAGGCGCAGCCCCATTCCTCACAGGCACCGGCTCATATTTCACCGCGGCCTGAAGTTGGTGAATTTTCAGCCTTCCTGTTCACGCGGAACTCGGCCTGGCAGCGTTCAAGTCCCACGGCCGCCCCGGTGGTGGCAGAAGGCTGACAGCGTCGCTAGCTGCAGGGAGTTAGAAAAATACGAATATTTCTTGTCTCAACATGCTCCTTCCATACATACGGCCTTTTTAAGTCCTTGAGCAGACACACTCAAGAGGAGGCCCGGGAGGATTCGTGAATCATCTTCAGGGTTTCAATGGTGACATGTCTCAGGGAGGGCGTGGACGATGGAACCATGAGAATGTATTTAGCCGGGAATGTTGCCATGGACATGGGCTTGCGATGGAAGAACACACGCTATGTACATACATGATGGTCACCGTTCTAGCGTTCATCAATGCTGTGTGTGTGTGTGTGTGTGTGTGGCAAGTGACGGGGTTCGATTTTTGCATCCTTCCCGGGACACGGGTGCCTTGGGGATGGGAGGCACCGAGGTTGGGTTTTTTTGGGTCCAGCTTTGATTTCAAGGGGTGACTTTGTCCTGGTCCCCAGTTTGCATGCGTTTCTCAGGAGGATGCTCTCCTGGGGGAGGGCAGAGCGGGTCCTGGCGGAGATCTCACCGGGGCCTGGCGGTCGGTTTCCGCACGCGTCACCCCGTCACCCCGGGGGCCAGGCCGAGGCATCGGGCCGACCGAGCAGGTGTGGGGCTGACACGGCTGCGGATGCGCCGCACGTGGGCGTGTTTACAGGCCGCCGCCTCCCTTTCCTGCACCTTCGGGCGGGTTGGCAGCAAGACAACTATTTTTTTTTTTTTTTTTTGCAGCGGGACCGCTATTGCGGTTTCCCAGGAGGCTTTTCCTGCTGCTGCAAAGGTCGCGCCACGAGGGCGCCCACCATGTGACTGACTCAACGTGGAGCCTCCGGGCTCGGATGGCTTCCAGGTGGGAGCCCACGGCGCCCCGAGGGAGGCCCTGGTGGGGCCCGGGTTTGCATCCGGGACCCGGATGGATTGCATACTGTAAAGGGGAGCGCGCCCCGCCGTGCAGGCCTCAGTTTCCCCCCCGAGCCCGCAGCCTGCAGGCAGCCCCGCAGCCCCGCTCCTGCAGCTCAGCCCGCCGGACATCCCGCCCCCGGGGGTCCACCTCGCGAGCGCCTTTCCGCCCAGGCCTGTCCTTCAACCGCCGCCCACCAATCAGGCCGCTCCGGCCGCCGAGGCCTCTCGTTGGAGGGGGGGTCCCGCAGGCCCCGCCTCCCGCAGCCCCGGGCGCCGCCCCCTGCGCCCAACCGCCCCGGTGATTGACAGGCGGGCCGGGCGGAAGCTGCGGCGCCTGCGCACCGCGGCCGCCGCGCTCCCCTCGGGCCGGGCCGGCCGCTCCCAGCAGACCCCGCGCCGCGCCTGCGCAGTGCGGGGGAGGCTTTTAATTCCATTGTGGAGAGGACGGCGTTATTTTTATTAACCGGAGGCGGCGGCGGCGGCGGCGGCGGCGCGGCGGCGGCGGCGGGACCGTAAGTGCGGGCGGGGGCGGCGCGGGGCGGGCGGGGCCGGGCGGGGCCGGGCGGCGGCGGCGGCGGCGGGGCCGGGGGAGGGGGGTCCGCGGCCCGGCCCCACCGCCTCTCCGTCCCCCTCCCTCCGCAGCCAGGCCTCGTCCGGGGCATGAGAGTCGGCGGCGGGTTCCTGAGCGGCGGCGGCTCCGGCGGCTCCGGCGGCGGCAGGCGGGCGGAGATGGAGCCCAGCTTCCCGCAGGGCCTGGTCATGTTCAACCACCGGCTGCCCCCGGTCGCCAGCTTCGCCCGGCCGGCCGGCCCGGCCGCCCCTCCCCCGCAGTGCGTGCTCGCCCCCCCCGCGGCCCCGGCCGAGCCGCCCCCGCCGCCGGCCCCGGACATGACTTTCAAGAAGGAGCCGGCGGCCTCCTCGGGCGCGGCCTTCCCGGCGCCGCGGACCCCGTGGGGCTTCCTGCAGCCGCTGGTGAGCATCAAGCAGGAGAAGCCGGCCGAGCCCGACGAGCCGCCGCAGCACCACCACTACGGGGGCCTGTTCGCGGGCGCCGAGGACCGGGGCCCCGGCCTGGGCGGCGAGGGGGGCGGCCACGGCGTCATCCAGGACCTCAGCGTCCTGCACCAGCAGCCGCCGCCCGCCCCGCACCACCGCGACGGCCTACTCGGCGGCGAGGAGCCCAAGCAGGACACGCACGTCAAGAAGGCGAAGAGGCCAAAGCCAGAATCTCAGGGAATCAAAGCCAAGCGGAAGCCCGGCGCATCCTCCTCCTCCTCTTCCTCCTCCTCCTCCTCCTCCTCCAAGCCGCCGCCGGCCGCCGCCGCCGACGGGGGAGAGGCGTCGGGGGGCGCCGTGCTCTCGCCCAGCCAGAAGCCGCACATCTGCGACCACTGCAGCGCGGCCTTCCGCAGCTCCTACCACCTGCGCCGCCACGTCCTCATCCACACGGGCGAGCGGCCCTTCCAGTGCGGCCAGTGCAACATGGGCTTCATCCAGAAGTACCTGCTGCAGCGGCACGAGAAGATCCACAGCCGCGAGAAGCCCTTCGGCTGCGACCAGTGCAGCATGAAGTTCATCCAGAAGTACCACATGGAGCGGCACAAGCGCACGCACAGCGGAGAGAAGCCATACAAGTGCGACACCTGCCAGCAGTATTTCTCCAGGACCGACCGGCTGCTCAAGCACCGGCGCACCTGCGGCGAAGCCATAGCCAAGGCGGGGGCCCCGGGCGCCGAGCCGGGCTCCGCGGCCAACCCGGGCACCCTGGCGGGCAGCCTGGCCGCGCTGTCTCAGGGAAGCGGTGGTGGCGGCGGCGGCTCGTCCAGGAGGAAGTCCAAGTCCAAGAGCGCGGCCGCCGAGAACAAGGAGCATAAGGCCGGCAAAGCGGGCGAGTCGCCGCTGGCCGGCAGCCTCAGCATGCAGACCTACTCGGTGGAGATGCCCGCCATGTCGCCCGGCGGCGGCGGCATGATGGGCGGCGGCGGCGGCGGCATCGATGAACTTCAGAAAAGGGTGCCAAAGCTCATCTTCAAGAAAGGAAGCAGGAAGAACACAGACAAAAGCTACCTGAACTTCGTGTCGCCGCTGCCCGACCTCGTGGGGCAGAAGTCCCTGTCCGGGAAGCCCGGTGGCTCCCTGGGCATCGCCTCGAACGCCGGCACGGACGCCATCGGCCTCCTCCAGGGCGCCGGCGGCAAGCAAGGCCCGATGAACAGCAATTACGACGACGCCATGCAGTTCTCCAAGAAGAGGAGATACCTGCCCACCCCCACCAGCAGCAGTGCCTTCTCGATCAACGTGGGCCACATGGTCTCCCCGCCGTCCGTCATCCAGGCCGCCGGGGTCAGCGTGCTGGAGAGCGAGGCCCCGCTGTCGCTCATCGACTCCTCGGCGCTGAACGCGGACATCAAGTCTTGTCACGACAAGTCCGGCATCCCCGACGAGGTCCTGCAGAGCATTCTGGATCAGTACTCCAGCAAGTCGGAGGGCCAGAAGGAGGACCCCTTCAGCATCGCCGAGCCCCGAGTGGATTTACACGCCTCAGGGGAGCACTCGGAGCTGGTCCCGGAGGGGAACCTGAGCCCCGGCGCCCAGACCCCGTCCAGCGACAAGGCGATCGTGTTGCAGGAATACTCCAAATACCTCCAGCAGGCCTTCGAGAAGTCCACCAACGCAGGGTTCGCGCTGGGACACGGGTTCCAGTTCGTCAGCCTGTCCTCACCTCTCCACAACCACACGCTGTTCCCGGAAAAACAGATTTACACTACGTCTCCCCTGGAGTGTGGTTTCGGCCAGTCTGTTACCTCAGTGTTGCCATCTTCGTTGCCAAAGCCTCCCTTTGGGATGTTGTTCGGATCTCAGCCGGGGCTGTACCTGTCTGCTCTGGACGCCACCCATCAGCAGCTGACCCCTTCCCAGGAGCTGGACGATCTGATCGACTCTCAGAAGAACCTAGAGACTTCCTCGGCCTTCCAGTCCTCATCTCAGAAACTGGCGAGCCAGAAGGAGCAGCAGAAAACCCTGGAGTCCTCCACCAGCTTTCAGATGCCCTCTCAGGAGCTAGCGAGCCAGATAGACCCTCAGAAGGACATGGAGCCGCGAGCGACGTACCAGATTGAGAACTTTGCACAGGCGTTCGGTTCTCAGTTTAAGTCGGGCAGCAGGGTGCCGATGACCTTTGTCAGTAACTCGAACGGCGAGGTGGACCACAGAGTCAGGACTTCGGTGTCAGATTTCTCAGGGTACACAAACATGATGTCTGATGTGAGTGAGCCATGTAGTACGAGAGTCAAGACTCCCACCAGCCAGAGTTACAGGTAAGCCCCCAGGTGACAGGCTGGAGGCCGAAGGATGCGGTTTCTGTGTGGTTCTGAGAACACTGCCATTGGAATGTTTGAACACGATCCTCTTCAGAATAATGTAATGCCCTTTCAATGCAACTTTTCATATTTAGTTTATTTTGTTAGTGTGATTTTAGCTGTTTCTATTATGATTTTTAATCGAAATCAATAGATTAAAAATAGTTTGACATTCAAAGTGACAATGTTTAGCAATCAAATTTACATGTATAGATCGTCAGGGAATAGCCCAAAAGTTTTAAATGCAAAAAAAAAAAAAAAAAAAAAAAAAAAACCAAAAAAAGGAAAAAAAAAAAACGATGTAAAAAACAAAAGAAAAAAACTTTGTTGCTAGGATTAAGGTTATTCTAATTGCTTTACTCTCAGGAAAGTGTAATAACGCATGGGAATTCTGTACACTATCGCTGTAATGGAATATCCAGTTTACAGATGGTATGGTATACGTTTCACCATTTAAGTAAGGGATCGAAAACATTTCAAATTGCTCTGTCTGGGCTGATAGGATTTACGTTTCATCGTTTGAGTAAGGGATCGAAAACATTTCAGATTGCTGTCTCCACCTGGGCCGATGCAAAATTCCGAGCTGTGGGCTCCCTGTGTTGTGTTGCGGCTTGTACTGTGCTCTGAGCTCCCAGGCCACGTCCACCCCAGCCTGGCAGGGCAGAGGCTCTGGGGTCTTGGATCAAAGCCTGGAATGATAGCTTTAATGAAAGAAGAAATAATTTTTAAAAAGCACCCTCTCCTTGCCCCAGCTGTGCCGAGGCTGCAGTCCACGGAGAGTCAGCTGACTGGCGCCTGGCCCAGTGTGGAAGCCCGAGTCGGGGTTCAGTGTTAGGACCCACGTTGGAGTCACATAGTTCTTTGAAATTGGGGTGTGTGTTGTTGTACACAGCCTGATACACTCTCCTCTTGTTGCACGGCACCCCCACTTCTGGGTGTTTGTGTTTTTTGTTTTTTTTCTTCTTCTAAACCTGCCCTCTTTCTAAGTTCTGGGCCTTCCCTGTCTTGACAGTTTCCACTTTAGAATGAGTTACATTCCAGTGAGCATTTCACATGCCGATGGCATCCAAATACTAAACAGTAAGACAAACACCTGCCACTCCCCACCCTGAACAACAACAAGAGAACCCCAAAACAGATTTTTATGCATCATAACCCCCACGTGCTCGGAGCTGGAGCGATGACTAAGGTGTGTAATTCCAGCTGGTGCCATAGCGAACGGAGGGGCGGGGGCGCCTGCCTTCCGTAGTGACCTCAGAGCCTCTTGGTGGAGCCGCAGCCTCGGCCGCACGCTGCGAAGGGGCGTCCGTCAGTATTGTGCGGGGGTCGTGGGAGGTGACCCCAGCCAGCTCTCCACCCGCGTTGCCATTTGCAGCTGCTGCTGACAGCGGCTCTGCTCCAAACCACTTTTAGCCATTGTATTTTTTTCCTGATTATATGTTTTAATGTACCGGGGTGTTTATGCGATGAGTTTTTATGTACTTTGGTGATGTTTCAGTCTTACGTCCTCTGCTGACGTCAGGAAAGTACCACTGTTTGTTTGCAGTCTTATTGTGTAACCAGCCTACCGCGGCTCCCATGTACAATACGGTGATTAATTTTGTGCAAGTGTGAGACCCTTCTGCTGTGAAGGCAGTGTTTGGGAAGTAAGAAGTTATTAAGATGGTTACAGAATACTAGTTAATTTCCTCCCCCACTTTTGCTCCCTCCAGCGTGCTCCTGCCCGCTGAGGGGGCTCCTCCGTGTCACTGCAGGATTCTTAGGAGACGTGTTTAACCCTCTGACACACACCTGGTTCTAAAGTCTGTATTTCTCATTTGGGGAACGCGGTTCAGTTCTCGGGGTGCAGAGGACGAGCTGTGAGGGGGATGGTAAGATGTATCGTAAGATGTACGGTTCCCCCGTGTTCTGTTTTATACAGGTTTTGGATTTCTCTAACTTTTATTGTGTGTACTGAAACTGCATATGTATTATTCTGATTGTTTGCTCTAGTTTACTACCAATAAAAGACCTGTTAATCACAAAATTGCAAAAGAGGTGTCGTCTGCTTCCTACCCGGCACCTCTTCCAGATGTTTCTGCGCGTCCTGAGACACCCGTGTCTGGTGTGACCTGCGGGCCAGGGGCTGGCTCGCTCCTCGTGTTCTTCTCTCAACCCACGCATTCCGTGTTTCTGGGTTGATCTGAAAACGGCTGGCTGTCTTCCTTGTGTTGGAGGGTCACTATATGAAAGCAGAGAAATGTAATGTGTGAGTTGGGACATGGCTTCTTGAAATGGGGTTAGCCAGCCTACATATTACCCCGGAGAGGCTGTTGCGGCTTCATTCTAAGCAGATTCCAGTATCCGTTGGTTCCCGGCACGTCCTTTTTGCCTCGAAAAGGTTGTAATAAAATAAGAGCATGACACAAATAAAAACGGTCCTGAGCATCTTTAGTTGGGGAAAAAAAGTATTGTTAAGTCACAATTTAGCAATGTTTAGAAAGGTGGAAAGTATAGCTGTTAGAAGGAGAGAACTAAGGGGAGATAGTGACGATGCAGAAGAGGTATTGACAGCTTATTTAACCTTTTGCACTCGGATGTCGAGTGTGACTCGACATGGTTAGCATCGGTAGCAGCTCAAGAAAAAAGCAAGTTAAATACGTTAACTAAAGATGAAAAAAAGCAAAGGGTTAAATAAGTTAACTAAAGATGAAGGAGGAAAAACTGTAGGTGGCTCCATAAAATCATGAGAAAATTGTGCTTTGAAATTTAGTGGCTACGAATGTTGAGTTAAGAGTAAAAATATATGCTATTGTAGGGGGATGATAAAGTGTTTAGATTGAGCCCAACTATGGATTTCTCTGCAGAGGGACATCAGTGCGTGGGGTGGGCCCGTGTGATCAGAAGTAAATGGGCCTTTTCTCTGCCCAGGTGGGCCCCGCCGTGTCCCTGGTTCTGGGTGAAACCCAGCTGTTGGTCATTTTACCCACCCACTTCACCCCGCTTTCCCTCGTGCGGAACGTCTGCATCTGGGGGTGACCACGGAGAGTTGGGGTTTTCACTTTAGAAGTTGGGGTGTGAAGTAGGAAGCTCGCTTCTGTGTCTTCTGTTGTGTGTGCGTTGGGGGTAAGGACGGCCGTCCGCTCGCAGCGCCCGGCCGGTAATGGGTGAAGAAAAAGGGGACCCAGACCCTGCATTTGAAATGGTTAAAGATGTCCGTGGGACCATCCTCCTCGGATGGGGATTTCTGTACCACGCCCGTCAGGTGGGAGGGGCCGGCCTGGTCCCTTCCCGGCGCCCGGTGCCCGGCGGGCACCTGCTGGTGGTCACAGGGAGGCCCGAGCGGCCGGCAGTTTGGGCAGAATGGCCTCTTGGGCACATGACACCCCCCTTCGCTCCCAAGGTCACCGGCTCTCGCGGAACCGCGGCCCGCGCTCCAGAAGGGCCTGCTGCGCTTCCAGGCGGGGCTCTGAGCGTGGACGACCCTGGAGACTCCTCTTCCTGGTCTGGGTGCTCACGGTGTCTCTGACGCAGGGCACAGCTCGCCTGCAAGATCCCTGGTCGGTGATGTCTCGGCCCAGGCGGCAGGCAGGCTGCGTGAGGCCGTCCGACCTGTCCTGTCCCGCGGACGTTTGCTCAGGGGCCTTCCTGGGAGCGGGAGAGAGCCGTGTTCGCTGACCCGCTGCTTCCCAGCGCTGAGGGGAAGGGCTGTGTGCGTGCCGTGTTTTCCAGCGTCCTCCGCGGATTACTGAAAACGGACAGCAGCGTTCTCAGCAGCAGCTGGGAGTTCTGTTGTCCTAGCCTTGGTCAAAAAATCGTAAAAACATCCCTCGTGAGATGATGGCTTTAAAAGAGATTATTACCAGGAAGGGGGCATGCACTGTCTTTTTTTTTTTTTTTTTTTTAAATATATTTTTATTGATTTCAGAGAGGAAAGGAGGGAGAGAGAGAAACATCCATGATGAGAGAGAATCATGGATCGGCCGCCTCCTGCACGCCCCACACTGGGGATGGAGCCTGCAACCCGGGCATGTGCCCTGACCGGGATCAAACCTGGGACCCTTCAGTCCTCAGGCCGACGCTCTATCCGCTGAGCCACACCGGGTAGGGCGGGGGCATGCACTTTCAAAGTGATTTCTGCCTGCTTTGTCCCCGTTTGGCTCTTTAAAAAAGTATGTCCTGAAAAAAAAAAAAAAAGGTATGGACTGCGTGTGAGTGTGTCCCTTGGGCCGATTCTGTGTAAGGTGGCCCCTCGGGCTCGCTCGGGGAGAGCGGCCTGGCGCTCTGCGGTCACTGACTGGGCAGCCGACGACAGAACTGGCCTCCCAAACCCCACGTCCGCAGAGCTCTGTCTGCACTTGACGGTCCCAGGCCCATGTGTCTGTGCACGACCCGACCCCCTAAACACCCTGAGCCTGGGAGCCCCGGTTAGGAGCCCTGCCGAGAGGCTGCCTGGATAGGGGCCTGGTGCTGTGCGCATCCGTCAGGGAGTCAGCACCCGCTCAGATCCGAAGGGCGCGTACGGCGTCTCTGTCCGCCCTGTGGTGGCCGAGCCTCGATGGAGCCTCGATGGAGCACGCTCCCGTGAGTGACACCAAGCCCCAGGCTTGTCACACCCTGGCCGGCCCGCCCGTGAGCGGGAGCGGGAGCGGGAGAGGAGTTCTGACTCTGCCGTTTCTCCTCTGGGAGGAAGTCCCAGGGAGATGGGAGACCGGGCAGCGCCCCCCACCCCCCACCCCCGAGGGTGTGCTCCCGTTCATACAGCTCCAGGCCCCTCTGGCTCCTCACCTGTGCGGGCAGCAGCCCACACCTTCCCCCCACGGAATCCCGCTGGGCTCTTGGTGACCTGCGGGCTGTGCGTGGCGTGTGACCTGCGGGCTGTGCGTGGCGTGTGACCTGCGGGCTGTGCGTGGCGTGTGACCTGCGGGCTGTGCTCGGTGGAGCCTGAGAGCGGCTGGCGAGGCCCAAACGCGCTGCCGAGGAGCCTGGAGACGCGGCTCCGGCGGGTGTGGGAAGCGGGCCTCTTGGGAAATGTCGATAAAAAGCGGACGGCGTGGGCTTCCACTCCGGGGGGACGTGCACTCCCGCGGGTGGAGGGAGCGAGGGGACGGCGGCAGAGCGGGCATGTGGGGCGGGGGAGGGTCTAGAGCGGAGGCGAGGAGGAGGAGGAGGAGGAGGAGGAGGAGGAGGAGGAGGAGGAAGAGGAGGAGGAGGGAAGGAGGACGAGGCCTGTAGAACCCACCCCAGCGCCACGGGCTCCCCGAGACCCTCCGAGCCGTCATTCCGCAGGTCGGCCGTCCCTGGGGCTCGGGCTTGGCGTGCGCCTGGGTCCTGTTTGGGACAATGAATCAATAACGCCGCAGACCGCGGTGAGGCGGCGAGCTGCTGTTGACATTCCGATTGCGTGTTTGTCCATCAGCGCTCCTCCAGGAACTCAGCGCCCCCCCCCCCCCCCCCCCCCCGTGTGGCCGGGAGCTCTGACGGGCTCTCCGCAGGGACACGGCGTGCGGGTGCGGGAACGCGGACAGGGAGGGCCGAGTCTCCGTCCCCGACGCCCCGACAGCGAAACCCGCCAGCGCAGCGCGGCAGGGCTCCCAGGAGGACGCCGGGGAGAGCGTGACCGTAAAACGTCGGAAACTCCCGGATTTCTGTCCAGTTGTTTATTTTATTTTCTGTTTAGTGTTGCTTTGCACAGCGCTGCTCGGTTTTCACCGGTGACGCGCCCCCCTGTCCGTTCCACTTCCAGCGAGAGCCGGGCCGTGTCGGCACGGGCTGCCGGAGGTTCACGCCGCGGCCGCGAGCGGCCGTTTTCACCTGGAGCTTCGGGATGAGGACAGCTTTTCCCTGTCCGTCTGGAAGGGACATTTTTTTATAAAAAAGATTTTATTTTATTTATTATAAAAAATATATTTTATTGATTTTTTTACAGAGAGGAAAGGAGAGGGAGAGTTAGAAACATCCATGATGAGAGAGAAACATCGACCAGCTGCCTCCTGCACACCTCCTACTGGGGATGTGCCCGCAACCAAGGTACGTGCCCTTGACCGGAATCGAACCCGGGACCCTTCAGTCCGCAGGCCGACGCTCTATCCACTGGGCCACACCGGTGAGGGCCCGGTTCATTTTCAGAGAGCGGCTGGGTTGCCACATCGAGCAACGCGACTCTCCTGTGCGGGTTGCGCATTCGTGAGGCTCTTGCCCCGAGGAAGCCGATGCAAGCGTTTACCGCAGAGCGAGTTCCTCCTTCTGGGGGGGGGGGGGGGATGGGAGGCCGCGAGGGGGAGTCACCGAGGCCGCCTCCCTGCACAGGCGGCCCGTGCCCTCGGCCAGCCTGGTGGCGGGATTGCAAAAATCGGACCCTCCCTCCGAGGCTGCGTTTCTGACTCCGTGGCCCCCAGAGCGGCTGTCTTCAGAGATGAGAGAGCAGACTGAGCCCGGCCGGTGTGGCTCAGTGGGTAGAGCGTCGGCCTGCAGACCGAAGGGTCCCGGGTTCGATTCCGGTCCAGGGCACGTACCTCAGTTGCAGGGTCCCGCCCGGCCCGGGCCCTGTTCGGGGCGCGTGCAGGAGGCAACCCATCGATGAGTTTCTCTCACGTCGATGTTTCCCTCTGTCTCTCCCTCTCTCTTCCGCTCTCTCTAAAAATCAATGGGAAGATGTCCTGGGGGAGGATTAACAAAAACAAACAAAAAGGAAGAAGGCAGACTGGGTCGGGGTCTGGAGTTTCCCTCCTGCCAGGGGCTAAGGTAAAGGGAGGAAAATCCCCGCGAAGGGCTCCAAGCACAGCACCAGGAAGCCCACAGGTCAGCGCTGCGTCCCTGCGTCCAGGCAGTTTCAGAAGTTCATCTGGGGCCCCGGCCGGTGTGGCTCAGCGCATAGAGCGCCGGCCTGCGGACTGAAGGGCCCCAGGTTCGAGTCCCGGTCGGGGCACAGGCCCGGGTTGCGGGCTCCATCCCCAGTGTGGGGCGTGCAGGAGGCAGCCGATCCATGGTTCTCTCCCATCCTTGAGGTTTCTCTCTCTCTCTCTCCCTCCCCCTTCCTCTCTGAAGTCCATAAAAACATATTACAAAAAAAAAAGGAATTTATTTTGTACCGTTTTCCGCCTTCATCAGTGACCATCTTCAAACGGAACGTCGTAGCGGCCCGTGCCGTTGGTAGGCCCCTGGGTTCGGGGGGGCCGCGCTGCCGAAGGGGCCATGTTTACGTTTTTCCTTTTTACGATCCGCGAGATCCAGACGTGTCCACGCCCCGCCAGGTCCGGGGTAGCGGGGTGTGCCTTTTTTGTTTTTTTTTAAAGGAGTGTTTACGTCCATAATTGAGCCGATCTCTCAAAGGGTTAGTTTAGAAAATTAGCTAGAGGAACCTTCCGAAACCATGGCTCTCTCATCTTTATAAATGGCCTCATTTTAAAATTTAATTTTAATTTAATTTTTCAGCCAGGAGAAGACTAAGTTAGGACGAGGCTCCACGCAGTTTGTTCAGGACGCGTTTGACTATCAAACCGCCCCGTGAGCGTGAGAGACCGAGGCCGGTGAGGGTTGTGACAGGTCTGTCCGGAGAGGGAAGGAAGGAGGCGTTAGGAAAGAGCATGTTGGGGGGGGGGGGGGGGCGGGGGGTGTCTGCGTTTCACTGCAGAGCCAGGCCCTGCTCACCGCGGCTGGCCGGCCGTGGGGTTCAAGGACAGGAGAGACTTGAAGAGGGGACAGTGGGAGACTGGGAACCTTGGTGACCTTTGGGGGGGGGTACCTGCGGGTGGCTGCCGGCGAGTCACGGGGTGGACGTCGAAGGCAAAATGAAAACGCGATTTGGGGAGGTTCCCGGGAAGACCGGTGGGTGGTTAGAAAATTACCGTTTTCCGTTTCCCTTGCTCTGACTTGATGAAACCGGAGCTGGGTATTTGGCCAGGAGGGAGGAGGAGTGCCGATGAGGGATGGGATGGTGATGAGGGATGGGATGGTGATGAGGGATGGGATGGTGGCTTTGCCGATGATGCCAGGACCCGTGACCCCCCAGAAAGGGGGAAAGACAGCATTCAGGAAAAGGTGGGAGGAAAAGACACACTCTCCTCCTAGCCCCGTGGTCGGCAAACCGCGGCTCGCGAGCCACACGCGGCTCTTTGGCCCCTGGAGGGTGGCTCTTCCACAAAACACCACGGCCTGGGCGAGTCTATGTTGAAGAAGTGGCGTTAGGAGAAGTTTAAGTTTAAAAAACGTGGCTCTCCAAAGAAATTTCCATCGTTGTGCTGTTGATGTTTGGCTCTGTGGACGAATGAGTTTGCCGACCACTGCCCTAGTATGTTTCTAATAAGCACACTTTGATTTTCTCTCTCGAAACATGAGATTTTGAATTATTGGAACTCATGGTGGGCGAACTGCTTAATTTGGGAAAAACAATACCGTCACAACTAATTTAAAAAAAATATATATTTTTTATTGATTTTTTTTTTTTTACAAGAGAGGAAGGGAGAGGGATAGAGAGTCAGAAACATGGATGAGAGAGAAACATCGACCAGCTGCCTCCTGCACCCCCCCCCCTGGGGATGTGCCCACAACCAAGGTACATGCCCTTGACCGGAATAGAACCTGGGACCCTTCAGTCCGCAGGCCGACGCTCTATCCACTGAACCACACCGGTCAGGGCTACAACCGATTTTAATACAAGGTAAAAGGGCATTTTCCTTCTTAGCTAGCCATCAAGTCCTGCAGAAAGAACGGTAATGGAAAACGTCTATTTTGTTGTTTGTTTTTGCTGTTAAATCCAGTTCTACTTGGGGCGTGCAGGTAGCATCGAGGAGGGGTGGCCGTGTGACCAGAAGCCATTTCAGAGGCCCCCGTGGCCATCGATGGCGGAAGCGATTCTTCTGATTCCCAGACACGAACCGGCGCGGCGCCCTCCACGATGTGCTGAGCAAGCGAGCGAGCGAGCGCTGCTCCTTCAAAACGCTCCAGACGGCGCGTCCCGCCCGTGGGCACCTTGGCCGTGACGATGAGCGCAGGAGTCCGCCGGTCACAATTCCGCGAGCGCTTTGTTTAGAGGCCGCGGGCAGGGAATTAGTTAGATGACCCGTCTGGTTTATTCTCACTGCGCCCCCCCCTCCCCCCCCCCCCCGCCCCAGCATGTACTTGCTTTGTACCAGAATATTCAGGACACAAATGCCTGGGGCCGAATAGACAAACGGGAATTACGTTTTCCGAGGAAACACCAGCCCCGAGCAGACGGCGGGGCCTCGCCCAGCGGTCACTAAGACGGACGGGTTTGAGCTGGGAGGTGGTGACGAGGCAGGGAGCCGGTTTAGCCGGCAAACCTCGGCCCGGACCCGCCGGGGCTCGGACCCCTGGAAAGTGGGGTCCCCGGAGCAGAGGCCGGTTTGGGGTTCTCTGTTCCTGTGGGGGGGGGGGGGCGGGCGTAGAGCCCACGCAGGTGCTCCCCCAGCTGCCGGAGCGGCCGCGGCGGCTTCAGGAGGGAGGCTTTCCCCAGGCTGGACGGCAGCCGCTGCTTTTCACCTGCTAAAATGACATGTTTTTAAGAAATAGATGTTTTTATGGATTTCAGAGAGGAAGGGAGAGGGAGAGAGAGAAACATCCATGATGAGAGGGGATCATGGACCGGCTGCCTCCTGCACACCCCCTACTGGGGATCGAGCCCACAACCCGGGCCTGTGCCCAGACTGGGAATCGAACCCTGACCTCCTGGGTCATAGGTCGACGCTCAACCCCTGAGCCATGCCGGCCGGGCTGTAAACTTACTTTTGCCCCGAAAGGTTGGGAGTTCGATTCCTGGTCAGGGCAACTAATGGGTGTTTTCCTCACACTGATGCGTCTCTCTTTTTCTTCCTCTCCCTCTCCCCCTCTCTCCCTTTCTCCCTCTCTCCCTCTCCCTCCCTCTCCCTCCCCCTCTTCCTCCCTCTCTCCCTCTGAAAGACAATAGAGAAAACATTGAAAACACCACTGACGAGCAATGGAGGCGCCTGCAGGCCCTGCTCGGCTCCCGCGTCCCGTCCCGGGTGCGGGCCGTCCCTGGTCCCTGTCGTGTGGTGGTCAGAATTGGAGGTCAGCCTGACTCTTTAATGAGAGGAGGGTATTTGCAACGAACTACAAGCCCTGTTTATGCTAATTTCATGTTCACGGTTCACACCCAGAGAAGAAATCCCTCCCTGAGAGGCGGGTCTTCCTGGTGTGAGTCGGCTCAGTGGCCTGTTCGTGTGGCAGGTGGGACGGTGTGCTGGTGGGCAGGTGTCCTGAGGGGCGGGGACAGGTGTGACGGGCAGGTGTCATCCTGAGGGGCGGGGACAGGTGTGACGGGTAGGTGTCGTGAGGGGCGGGGACAGGTGCTGACATACAGGTGGGTGTCCTGAGGGGCGGGGACAGGTGTGACGGGCAGATGTCCTGAGGGGCGGGGACAGGTGTGACGGGCAGGTGTCCTGAGGGGCGGGGACAGGTGTGACAGGCAGGTGTCGTCCTGAGGGGCGGGGACAGGTGTGACGGGCAGGTGTCCTGAGGGGCGGGGACAGATGTGACAGGCAGGTGTCCTGAGGGGCGGGGACAGGTGTGACGGGCAGGTGTCCTGAGGGGCGGGGACAGGTGTGACACGCAGGTGTCCTGAGGGGCGGGGACAGGTGTGACGGGCAGGTGTCCTGAGGGGCGGGGACAGGTGTGACGGGCAGGTGTCCTGAGGGGCGGGGACAGGTGTGACGGGCAGGTGTCCTGAGGGGCGGGGACAGGTGTGACAGGCAGGTGTCCTGAGGGGAGCCCGGTGCTGGAGAACAGCCCGCCGGCTGCTCTGTGCCAGAGACTGGGCAGCTTTGCCTCATGGGACTCCCCTGCCGAGCCCGAAAGGCGGGGAAACGTTAACCTCGGCTGCAGGTGAGCCGATGGGGTTGGGGCACTGCCACCGGGAAAGCAGCCGAAACGGGGCAGCGAGGACGCACACGGGCCCGGACCCTCCCCCGCGCCGCGTCCCGCCCGCGCCACGTCTCAGCGTGATGGGCCTCGGGCTCACGGCTCTGGGCTCCGTGCGACGCCAAGGAGACAGCCCGCCTCGATGGCACCTCCCCGCGAGGGGGAAACTCCGGCTGCCCGGCCTCGGGACCCCGGGAGGGAGGGCCCCGTCCCTGGTGAGGCGCGGGCCCAGGGACCCTCGTGCTCCGGCCAGGGCTCGCCGAGGGGTGCCGTCTCCACCCTCTTTGCAGAGTCGCTGAGCCCAGGCAGGGGCAGTGTCCAGGGTATCGTTTATGGGGCTAATATCGGGGATTTGCACACCGGGACAGGTGTTTCTGAGGAAAGCAGATTTTTAAAAAAATACGTTTTTATTGATTTCAGAGAGGAAGGGAGAGGGAGAGAGAGAGAGAAACATCCATGAGAGAGAATCACGGACCGTCTGCCTCCTGCACGCCCCCCACTGGGGATCGAGCCTGCAATCCGGGCCTGTGTCCTGACCGGGGATCGAACCCTGAACCTCCTGGTTCACAGGTCGACGCTCCACCACGGAGCCACGCGGCCGGCAGGAGAGCAGATTTGATGACCCGAGGAAGGAGGCTGTTTCTGTCTCAGTGATGTCCAGGTTATTTTTATGGTTTCCATGGGAAAGATGACGAGAATGGAAATTCAGTGTAAATGTCACCTCCTTCCTCATTTTGTTCCCTGAAACGCGCAACTTCTCTCGTCCTGCGGGGCGTTCTTCGCTTAATAAATATCAGTAAGTCGATAAAAGGAAGTGGGGTTCACTCATTCACTCACGCACGCACGCACGCATTCACCTATTCATTCATTTATTCATTCGCCTACTCATTTACTCATTAATTCACTCATTCATTGGTTCACTCGTGCATTTACTCATTTATCCATTCACTCATTCATTCACTCAGTCACTCATTCACTAATGCTTTCATTCACTCATTCATTTACTCAGTTCACTCATTCATTTACTCAGTTCACTCATTCACTCGGTCACTAATGCATTCATTCACTCATCCATTCATTCACTCATCCATTTACTCACTCATCCATTCATTCACTCACCCACCCACCCACTCACTCACTCACCCACCCACCCACTCACTCACCCACCCACCCATTCACTCATTCACTCACCCACTCATTCACTCACTCATCCATTCATTCACTCACTCATCCATTCATTCACTCACTCACTCACCCATTCACTCACCCACTCACTCACTCACCCACCCACCCACTCACTCACCATGTTTGCTGGGTCCGGGGCCACAGCAGTGACACGATGAGCAGTCGCCTCCGCTCTGGGCGGCTCCTCTCCGCCCCGCGCCTCCTGCCTCTGACCCTCCGCCCGCAGCCCGCCAGCACCGCCACCTGCCAGGGCGTCCCGTCTGGACGCGGCCCCCGCAGGTGTGCGTGCGTCTGCGTTCCGGGCTGCTGGCCCTCACACTCCCGCGCTGTTACTGTCAGCGGTTTTTATTCTCGGGGACGTGGGCAATTGAACTTTTATTAAGGTAATTCCGGCGCGCCAGGCACTGAGCTGGGGTGCCCGCGTGCGTCCCCTGACCGATGGCGCCGTCACGGCCTCGCCGGAGTGGGGCCGCGGCTGCGAGCGCGCGAGATAAATCATCCCCGCATTCTTGCTTAAGTGGCCATTTCGGCGGCGAGGAGCCCATTTTCTGCTGAGAGCCGCCGAGCGTCTCCTTGACCCAAGGTCTCGGCAATTTTTGAGCAACTTAGGTGCGCCGGGCGGGGAGGGCCTGATGGATCAGAGCGAGCCCCGTGCGTGCGTGGAGCGGCGTTCTCCCCGAAGAAGGATTCCCACGGGCGCCCCCGGGACAGCGCGGCGAGAGCGGGTCCATAATGAAAACGGCCCGGCCCTTTCTGGTTATTTACCGACGTGCCAGCCGCCGGGCCTGGTGTCCGAGGCACCGCTCAGCCGCGGCTGCACTTCCCCGGGCGGATTTCTGCGTTCCCGGGCACCTTCTGATCGAAGGCAGCGAGACAAGCCTCTGGGATGCGGTCGGCGTTTTAAAAGCGCCTGGAATGACGCACAGAGGCCGTCTCCGTTCCTGGGTAAACGTCCGTGGCCGGGACCTGTGTGACCCGGAGCCCGTGCGGCCCCGGGCGGGCTGGGCCGGCTCCCCGCTCCGTGTGGGGCGATGCAGCAGTCCCAGCCGCTCCCCGCTGGCCGGCGCTGGTGTGTCCGGGGCCTCTGGGCGCAGGACCCTGGGATGGAGAAACGGACGCTCACACGGAGGCGTCACGGCCGCGGACTCTCCCGCCTTTGGGTCCCGGATCCAAAGTCCGGCCCAGAAAGGGAGCCTGGGGTGGCTGCGGGGGCGGGGGGGGGGGGGGACGGGGACCCCGGTTTCCACAAGCCTGTTCCCTCGGGAGGTGGAGCCTGCAGGCCTTTCCCAGGCAGAGCCGAGTGCCGGCGTGATCGGGATCGGACCGGTTCCTGGGCTGGGGGAACCGGGTTGGCTCTGGAGGGGTCACCGGGTCGCGGCAGGACGGATGTGGATGTTCCGCCGACCCCCAGGTGTTGGGCAAGCACCCTGGCCCCGGTTTCTAAAGGACACGTGTTTGAAGCGAGCTGTTGATGTGTTTATTTTTTTTAATTCTAAAAAAATATTTGTATTGATGTCAGAGAGGAAGGGAGAGGGAGAGAGAGAAACATCCACGATGAGAGAGGATCATGGATCGGCCGCCTCCTGCACGCCCCACACTGGGGATCGAGCCCGCAACCCCGGGCCTGTGCCCTGACCGGGAATCGAACCCTGACCGGGAATCGAACCCTGACCTCCTGGTTCATAGGTCGATGCTCAACCCCTGAGCCACGCCGGCCGGGCAAGGAGCTGGTATTTGTGATTCTCCCCCCTTTTCCCTGTGTCCCCCCATTTGTGACAGGGCAGCCACGGGGCGGGGCTGCGGTGCCGTGTGGGGTGCCCCCCCCACCCGTGTGTCCGTGTGTCCGTGTGAGAACCGGCAGCCGGAGGCCCGTCTCTGACCGTGGACACAGGCTCCGTCGCCTCACAGAGGTTCTGACCTTCCTGTCTGCCTTGTGCTCTTCAAAGCCGAATCCTCGGCCCCGGCCAGGGCTCACCTGCCGCCGGTTAGTTAGTTGTTACGTCGGGCGGAGGGGCCCTGGGCACGTACCGTCACACCTCCCGCCCGCATCTCCCGCCCGCATCTCTCGCCATTGCCATCGCCGAGCTGCGGGGAAAGCTGTCCGGCCCCCGGGAACGGCCTGGGCCAGCCCCCTGTCCTGCCGCCCGGTTCCCGGAGACGCCCGGCCACGCGTCCTCGGGCAGAGCCGCCCGCCTGTGGCCCCTGCGGTGGCCGAGGGCGCGGTCACGGGCCAGCCGAGCGAGGCTCCCGATTCAGCTTGCGCTCGCTGGGCCGTCTGTGAGCAGGTGCCTGGGTTTTCTGAGAGAAGTCGCTTTGGAAAGTGATTTGCGATGAGATTCATCGCCGTGGCCAGCAGCCCCAGCGCCCGCCCGGGGTCCGGGGTCCGGGGCAGGCCTACGGAAGCCCTCCCCGCCCTCCTGCGCCCGGGGAGGGTCCCCGCCCGGCTGCAGCCGGCCCGCAGGCCTCCGTCCCAGCGCCTGTGCCTCCCAGCAAATCCCGCACCCCGTCCCCCTCGGCCCAGGACGGGTGTTGGAAGGAGGAGCCCCAAAGTCTCTCCTCTTTCAGGTCCCCTGTCCGGCCGATGACTCTGACTGCACGTTCATTTTTTGTGGCCAAAGATGCCGTGCCCGCCGCCCCCCCCCCCCCGTCCCTCCCCCGCCCCCGCCCCTCGCCCCCGCCCCCCTCGCCTCTCCCGGGCAGCCCAGGCCCGTGTTTAAGGTCTGTGATGCGCGTAATGAGAACTAATAGTGAAACCGTGTTAACCACCCACGGCTTGAATTTCCTCCGGCTCCTCATTCATATGTAAAACCAGGACTTAAGACCCGGCCTGCACTCCGGTCCGCAGGGGAGAGGAAGTGGGCCAACCTGCCGGCTCCTGGGGGCCCAGGGCCTCTGCTTTGTTTGCCAAGAATTTCACCATCAAGGACCACAGGCCCACAGCAGTGTCTTCCAGCGGGAGGGCTGCAATGTTTTATTTCCTATTAAAACATACATATACACACACAGACATATATGTACATATATACACACAGATATATACACACATATACACAGAGATATATACACACATATACACACATATACACAGAGAGACATATATACACACAGAGACATATATATACACAGAGAGACATATATACACACAGACATATACACACAGACATATATGTACATATACACATGGAGAGACATATGTGTACATATACACATATATATATATATATACACAGAGACATATATGTACACACACATATATACACACATATACACACAGAGACATATATATACATATATATACACAGAGACATACACACAGAGAGACATATATACATATATATACACAGAGACATACACACACACACACATATAATTGATTTCAGAGAGGAAGGGAGAGGAAGAGAGAAACATCAGTGATGAGAGAGCATCATGGATTGGCTGCCTCCTGCACGCCCCACACTGGGGATGGAGCCCACAACCCAGGCATGTGCCCTGGCCGGGAATCGAACCCTGACCCCCTGGTTCAGAGGTCAGCGCTCAACCACTGAGCCACGCCGGCCGGGCTCATGTACCATTTTGAAGAGCAGTTCTTCTCACTGTCTCCTGGGAAGGCAGAGCCGGAGAGAGATTTAGTCGGGCAGCCGCGTGGCTACTAGGGTGCCCATCCGGGTGGCTGCCCTCGGGAGGCGAAGGTCGAGCCGGCGGGCCGGGCTGGGTGCGGGTCAGCACGGATGGAGGTCAGCACCCAGCTGCCTCCTGGACAGAAGCCAGCCCTCCACCTCTCCCCAGGGCGTGGCTGCGGGCGAGGGCCGGGCCGGCCTGAGGCCCGAGGGAGCCGCTGAGCCGCCAGTGCTACAAAGAGAAAGCAGAGAGAGAGAGAGAGAGAGAGAGAGAGAGAGAGAAGTGGGGGGCTCTGGCGTTGAGGTCCAGTGAGGTTCCCTCAGCCTCTCCCCTCAGGAGGCCTGGGAGCTGACCCGAGGGGGCCCTGAGCTGGATTCTGGGGAAGGGACGGTGCGAGCAAAGGCCCTGAGGCAGCGGCGGGCGGGCAGCTCCCCTGCAGAAGCGGCCGGAGCTCTGACCCTGGAAGAGAATGGGACCGAGGGGCCCGGAGAGGCGGGGGAGGGGGGCGCAGGTCCCCATCAAGGTGAGACGGTCTTTGGCTTTTGTTTGGAGCGAGGCTGACTTTCAGGGAGTTTCCCGTGTGAAGTTGAGTCAGGAGAGGGGCCGGGGCCGACGGGGGGGGGGGGGGAGGGGGAGCTGTGCGGTGCCCCCGCCCCAGGTCCAGGGACCACAGCCCAGCAGGGTGGCTGAGGCCCGCGTGGCTCCGTGGTGGCGCACCAGCCTGGGCGCCCAGGGGCCGCTGGCTCCATTCCTGGTGGGGGCGCTGGGACCCCTACGTCCCCCCGACATTGGAACGACGTGGGCTATGGACCCAGGAGCGATTCCAGGGGACAGCCGGGCCTGCTCCCCGGACCCCGCCGCCCCCCCGCCCTCGCTGGGGCAGAGAGAGAAGGAAGAACAATGCCGGGTGAATTTTTAACCGCCCGGCCGGCTTGGGCTCTGCCTTTGGCTAAAACAACCTGGAGTGTCCACCTTTCTCCGCTGAGCTCCCCGGGGCCGCGGGAGGGCCCCCCCCCCCCCGCCCCCGCCTTGCCTGCCCTTTGACCTGGCTGAGCCTCTGCAGGGGCCGCACACAAAGGGAGGGAGGTGCTGAGATGCAAACGGGGGGCCCTGGGTTCGAGTCCCGTCGGTAACGGGAGCTCCCTGCACAGGTGTGTTTGCTGTGGGACTGGAGCCCCGAGGCAGGTGAGAAAAACAAAAACAAGCCCAGCTGGCCGGCGGGGCTCAGTGGCTGAGCGTCGACCTGTGACCCAGGAGGTCACGGGTTCGATTCCCGGTCAGGGCACAGGCCCGGGTTGCGAGCTCCATCCCCAGTGTGGGACGTGCAGGAGGCAGCCGGTCCATGATTCTCTCTCCTCATGGATGTCTCTCTCTCCCTCTCCTTTCCTCTCTGAAATGAAATATATATTTTATAAAGGTAAACAAAGGGTTTTATCCTGAGGTTTGCTCAGTGCCCGTTGAATAAGGGAATTGTTTCTTGTTTTCATCTCCCCCCCGCCCCCCCCCCCCCCCCCCCCCCCCGTGCTGCCGCATAGATAATCCTCACAGCACGTCTATTCATCCCACGGGCGTGTTCAGGAGGACTCCACGCTGACCGCGGCGGGCGGAGGGGCCGGGCGCAGTGATGGGGGATCCTGGGCATCGGGGGAGGCGGGCTCCGGGCGCCTCCATGAATGGGTCCGACCCGGGCCTCCACGTGGGAGATGAAATGACGCCGCGATGAAGACGCAGGGTTCATTCTGCGGCTCCTTTTCCGGCGCGAACAGCGTGGTCTCCGTGGCGTCCGGGCAGGACCTGCCGACGGAGCCGGTGGCTGCTTTTCCGTTTCAGCGCGACCCGCTCTTGTTGTTGGTTCTCGCCCGAGGACAGTTTCTCCTCGGACTTTTAGAGAGAGTGGAGGGGAGGGAGGGTGAGAGAGAGAGAGAGAGAGAAAGATGGATGTGAAAGAGAGACCGCGATCGGTTGCCTCCCACACGCACCCCGACGGGGGCTGGGGATTGGACAGGCAACCGGGGTACGTGCCCCTGACTGGGAATCGAACCCGAGACCCTTTGGTCCGAGGCCCGGCGCTCTAACCACTGGGCCATGCCGGCCGGGGCCAGGGTGGTCACTTTTAATTGCGACGTTAACATTTTTAAAAATATATTTTATTAAATTTTTTTTTTTCAGAGAGGAAGGGAGAGGGATAGAGAGTTAGAAACATGGATGAGAGAGAAACATCGATAAGCTGCCTCCTGCACACCCCCTACTGGGGATGTGCCCGCAACCCAGGTACATGCCCTTGACCGGAATCGAACCTGGGACCCTTCAGTCCGCAGGCCGACGCTCTATCCACTGAGCCACACCGGTGAGGGCGCAACGTATACATTTTTTTTAAAAAATTGATTTCAGAGATGGAGGGAGAGGGAGAGAGAGGGAGAAACATCCATGATGAGAGAGAATCGTGGATCGGCTGCCTCCTGCACGTCCCCTACTGGGGATGGAGCCCACAACCCAGGCATGTGCCCTTGACCAGAATCGAACCCGGGACCCTTCAGTCCGCAGGCCGGCGCTCTATCCACTGAGCCGCACTGGCCAGGGCTCACCAGTTACTTCTTTAAGGGAGAAAAGGTGAGGAGGCGGCACCGCGTGGTGGCACGTCCGGTCCTTACCGGCTCCTGAGATTTGGGCCGTGCGTGGCCCCGAGACTCCGGGTAAAAGTCACTCAGCGCCTTTTTTCTTCTGTGAATTGTGAAGTTGGAATGGGAACTGTGTGACGCGAGAAGAAAAAAGACTCGTAAAAGCCCCTAACAGGCCGGGAGCAAGGCGGTGGGAGGCGCCGCTGAACACGCCCGCTCGGAGGGTCGGCCGCAGCTCGGCGGGTGTTGTTCAAACCGCGGTCGGTCCGAAAGGTTGGCGACCGGGGGGGGGGGGGGGGGGGGTTAACAGCCACGTAGCTTCCGGTGGCTCTGAGCTAACCTGGCCGTTTGTTGACGGGAGGGACGCCGTGCCCGCCGGCCGGCCGCGCGGCCACGTTATTCCGGTCGCTGACTGTTGGCCTGTAGGTCTGTCCCAGCCCGCCTGTGGCCGTCAGAGCCGAGCGAGTCACACAGCAGTGACCACACACAGACACACACACACTCACTCACACATACACACACACATACACATAGACACATACAGACACACACACTCACACACACATACACAGAGACACACACACACATACACACACAGAGAGACACACAGACACACACATACACATACATACACACTCACACATACACACACAGAGAGACACACACACACACTCACACACACACACACACACACACACACACATACACGACGGCAGGGGGTCCGCACGGCCGCACAGGCGCCCCGCGCCGCTCACCGACAGGACGATGGTGGAGACGGCGAGCCGGCAGGCAGCGGCCTCATTACAGAGCAGAGGTTAGGGATGCAGTCACTGACAGTCAGGTGTTCTCAACTCCCCTTTTTAAAAAAATATTATTGTTATTGATTTCAGAGAGGAAGGGAGAGGGAGAGAGAGAAACATCCGTGATGAGAGAGAATCACGGATCGGCTGCCTCCTGCGCGCCCCACACTGGGGATGGAGCCCGCGACCCGGGCCTGTGCCCTGACCGGGAATCGAACCCTGACCTCTGGTTCAGAGGTCCACGCTCCCCCACGGAGCCACGCCGGCCGGGCAGATACTGGAAACTCCTGAGGCCTCGCAGGCCCACGGTTGTTTCTGACTGCGGCTCCCTCCGCAGGGGAGAGCGTTGGCTCAGCCGTCCGAGGCCTCAGAGGCCGAGTCCAGCCCCGAGCCCGTTCTGCCGGGGTCAGCGGAAGGCGGTTTCAGGAACTGGGCCGCCCCGGCTCCGGGGTTCTGAGCTCCAGTTCCCACTGCCCGCCAGTCACCCCGGCCGGCAGGCTCCGGTCGTGGGAGCGAACCCTCTTCACGTCAGAGCAGGAGTTTGGTTTCAAAGGGCCTGACGTTGGCCTGTTTAACGTTTGAAACGGGGTGACTGGGGGCATCGTTTTGCGCTGTTCGCCCGTGTCTGTCGTCGGCAAACCGCAGCTTGCGAGCCACATGCGGCTCTTTGGCCCGTTGAGTGTGGCTCTTCCACAAGACACCACGGCCTGGGCGAGTCTATGTTGAAGAAGTGGCGTTAGAAGAAGTTTAAGTTTAAAAAATGTGGCTCTCCAAAGAAATGTCCGTCGTTGTGCTGTTGGTATTTGGCTCTGCTGACGAATGAGTTTGCCGACCACGGTGTGGGCTGTTGTCGAGATTACACAGGGTGAGACGTCGGAGGCCGGGCAGGAGCCCCAGGCACCTCTCCTTCAACCTCAGGGTCTCGCTGGCCTGGGGGCCGGGCCTGGCCGCAGCCTCCACCCCCTCAAGGACCCCGCCCCGCCCTCCCGCCCTCCCCTCCTCCCAGGGCAGGCGTGGCCTGTCTCCAGCCCAGGTCCAGGGCCCGGGCTCCGCTGTCCCCTGGGCACCTTTCAACGTCCAGACTCTCAGGGACCACACACTCCCCAGCGTGGCCGCGTCCCGGGCTCCCCGTCCCCCCGACCCCCTGCCTCGCCCACCTCGTCCCCTGCCCGCGAGGCAGCCCAGCGCAGCCGCCCCGGCCAGGACGCCCTCTCTCCCTGTGCTGTGGGAACCCACCCCCTCCCTCCGCCGTCAGCTCCTGCTGCCACATCCTCTGCGCAGCCATTCAAAGGGCCCGGCGGCCCCTCCCGCCAGCACCCGGCACAGCTGCGCCCACAGAACACGCCTCTGACTCAGAGCCGGGCTGTGACGTCCTGACAGCCACGCGTGTGCTCCTGGGGCCGGGACAGAAGGGCCGGGAGGTCCAGGCGCCCCGCTGGGGGCATTCCTGTCTGCCTTCACGCCCCCCCCCCCCGTCCCGCCCCCCCGGGTGGGGCAGGAGCCGGCGTAAGGGCCCAGACCTGAGATTAAGTCTCCCCTGTCAGTTCCTCCCCTTGGCCAGCCAAGACCCCTCCCTGGAAATGCGGGCTTTATCAGCCTCCACTTCCTCGTCTGTGAAATGGGACCATCCTGGCCACTCCCAGGGGCTGCTGGGAAGTTGCTCCGGCTCTCAGGAGGGGGTTGGAGGGGGTTGTGGCTGGGCCCGGGGAAGGGTGTCTTTGTTTCAGACCCAGGTTCGTGGAGGGCATTGCCGCGGAGAGCAAGGTCACGCCCGTCTGTCCTAAGGGGACCCCTCAGAGCCGGGATTCCTTGGGGGATCCGAAGCGTTGAAACGATGGGAGAATGTCGCACACTGCGTGGGCCGGGGAGGGCCCCTCCCCCCTCCCCCCCTGCGCTCCCGGCTGCTGAGCGGATTGCAGAGTCCCAGGCTGCACCCCTCTTTGCAAAGACCCCCCCACCCCCACCCCACCCCACCCCTTGTGGTTTGGATCACCTGTCAGATTCGGGAGCCACCAGCACCCCCCCCCACCCGCCCCAACTCAGCCAAGCACACAGCACTCCAAGCCTCCAGGTCTTAGCTTTGCAATGAAATAATCATCATAATAAAGTTGTTTATCTGCTTCCCGTAAACAAGGCCGGCACCTCGGCGCCCGTTTTCCGCTGTCACTGGGGCCTGTTTATCCCGACCCGGGAGAAAACAGCCCCCCCCACCCCCCTCCCCTCGCACCGCAGGGGAGAGAGAAGAAGGTGCGAACTGGAGCTTCCTCGCCCCCCCACCCCCACCCCAGGCCCCGCCAGGGACTTCCCTGCCTCCCGCTGAGCCATTGAGATGCAAGCCTTTCCGCCGCGGATCCAGTTCTGTCTGGGCCTTCGCCCCCGTCCCCGGAGGCCTCGGCGGAGATGCTCTGACCTTCGCTGACCTTGCAAACCCCACCAGCGAGGCGGACCTGGGAGCGGCCGTGCCCTCCCCGCCCGAGGTCTCCCCGCCCGAGGTCCCCCCGCCCGAGGTCCCCCCGCCCGAGGTCCCCCCGCCCGAGGTCCCCAGCGGGAACGTGCAGAGTCCCCAGGCCCTGCAGGTCGGGCGGTTCTGCGGGGACGAGAAGCCGAGCAGAAAATCACCCCGAGCCGCGTGGCTGCCTGGACACCGGCCCGGAGGCGGCCGCGGCTCGTGCACAGACAGGCGGGCGGTGACACGGTAACCGGAGGAGGTGTGCACGGGCGGCCAGAGGCTCCTAACCGCCCACCGGCCCTGCCTCAGGTTAGCGATGGCTTGTTGGGGACGTTTTATTAACTTGCTTTTTTTTAAAAAAATTTTTTTAAAATTGATTTCAGAGAGGAAGGAGGGAGATGGGGAGAGAGGGAGACAGAAACATCAAGAGGAGGGAGAATCCTGGATCGGCTGCCTCCTGCACGCCCCGCCCTGGGGACGGAGCCCGCACCCCGGGCCTGTGCCCTTGACCGGGAATCGAACCCTGACCTCCCGGTTCACAGGTCGACGCTCACCCACTGCGCCAGGCGGCCGGGCTGCGGTTTTGGTAACCTTCCTGTTCTCGGAGGCGGGAAGTGAGCAGAGACGCTGGAGCAGTTGCAGGGGAGGAGGAAGGCAGGGGGCCCGAGTCACGGTTTCGAAGGGTTGCCTGTTTCAGATCCTCGCACGTGTTCGCTTTTGAAGAAGGAACCGCCGCGGACAGAGGACGGCGCCCAGAGCAGATGCCGCGCGCCCAGGCCTCGCTCTCTCCGGGCTCTCGGAAGTCTGTGTCCTCCCGGGACGCACCGGACAGCACAGTTGTCACTGTCACTGCTCACAGGAAGTCTCCTCCTGGGAACGCCGTTCCCAGGGACCCCCCAAGGGCAGGGGGGTTACAGGTAGAGGCGATCGGCCGGAGAGGTTAGAGGTTGGAGCGCCTGCCCGCCGCGGCTCCCTCCCGTAAAGGGCGAGGGCGGCCAGCCGTCGGGAGGAAGTCGGCGATCTGTGCCCCCCCCCCCCCCCCCCGTTCACAAGGTGGAAGTGCCCCGTCGAGGCCGTTGCCCTGCGCTTCCTCTTCGTCCGGGGGATGGCACGTCCCGGACCAGCCCCCTCTCCCCTGGGGGAGCCAGCCCCCCACCTGCAGCTTCCTCCGTGCCCAGGGCTCCCTGCCCCCCTCACTCCTCACTGTCCCCCGGAAAGGACCAACTTCCGTGTTCAGTGCCTTAAAGCGACCCCGCTGGAACCCCGGGGTGAAGCCATCCCCACAGACGCCCACGTCGGGGCAGCGTGGTGACTCCGGTGCGCGCCCCCCCCCCCCCCCGTTTCACCCCGGGGAGCGCGCCTCTGAGCCCGCAAACGCGGCTCCTCCCGGGCAAGTGAAGCTCAGGATGGAGGGAGGCCCGTGCGGGGGGGGGGGGGGGGGGCTCTCGCTGGTTCTCTGGAGGGGGAAGGGGGGAGAGGGGGGAGGGGCGGAGCGGGGGGGGGGGGAGTGGAGAGAAAGTGGGGCGCGGCTGCCAGCCACCCCGGGGCCCGTGGGACTGGGAGTCTCTCCCTCCACGCACTCCTCTGCCCCAGCGGCTCCCGCCCGGCACCCACAGAGCGACCACGAAACCTGTGAGAGCCACGGGGTCTCTCTCTCCGGGGACGGGACCCGGGGACCGGCGGTCAGAGACCACACGCAGCCCTCACCCTCTGGCACGCAGCCCGGCAGCCCTGGCCTGCACGGGGCCAGCTCCCCTGCCCAGGGGGGTGTCCCCGCCCCCCGGGGGGTGAAGGGGGAGGGCGGCGGGCGGGTGTGGGTTGAAGGGCCCGGTGCTTCCGGCCTGGAGGCCTGGGATGAGGGGTTTGATCCTCGTGACGTTCGGACGGAGGCTTTGCGTCCCGGGTCCCAGGCCAGCCGGGGCCGGAGGAGACACCCAGCAAGGTGAGGATTTTTTAATATATTTTTATTGATTTCAGAGAGGAAGGGAGAGGGAGAGAGAGAAACAGCCATGATGAGAGAGGATCATGGATCGGCTGCCTCCTGCACACCCCGCACTGGGGGTAGGGCCCGCAACCCGGGCCTGTGCCCCGCACAGGGAATCGAACCCGGGACCCTTCCGTCCGCAGGCCGACGCTCTATCCACTGAGCCACACCAGCCAGGGCGCAAGGTGAGTTCTGATTCCCTGTCCTGGACGCCGGGTGTCACTGGTCCCGGGCGTCCTGGGACCCGGTGCCCGTGGGGCCCTGGCTGAGGCCCGGCGGCCCCGGTGGAGGCGGGAGGGTCCGCTCCGTCCTTCCCCGTGTCCGGCAGCGGCGTCCCGGCCGCTTATCTCTGTGCCGTCGGCATGCGTGGCCTCGAGACCTTCCGACCTGGGCCCGGCCGGGCTGCGGGGCCAGCGTGCTGGGTCCACATTCCTGAAGTCCTGCCGATGGAGAGCAAGAGTGGCTCCCGCGTCCCCGAGCGGGAGGGGGGGGGGAGGGGAGGGGGAGGGAGGTCTTATGGTCAACAGTCACCTCCCCTTCCTCCCTCCGGGCCGTGCTGGGAGTTAAGAAACCGGCCCAGCCCTGGCCCGTCTGGCCCTGTGGTTAGAGCATCGGCCTGTGGCCTGAGGGGTCCCGGGTTCGATTCCAGTCAAGGGCACGTACCTTGGTTGCAGGCACATCCCCAGTGGGGGGCGTGCAGGAGGCGGCTGATGGATGTTTCTCTCTCATCGATGTTTCTAACTCTCTCTCCCTCTCCCTTCCTCTCTGTAAAAAAATCAATAAAATATATTTTTTCAGTTCGCAGGCCAACGCTCTATCCACTGAGCCAAACCGGTTTTGGCTTAAAATATATTTTTTTAAAAGTCAATGGAAAAATATTCTCAGGTGAGTATTAAAAAAAAAGATTAAAAAAAAGAACACCTCCCCCCGCCACCAGGTGCCGAGGGCAGAGGGTGAAGGTGCGAGGCCGGGAGCCCTGCAGGGGGGTGGCCAGGGCCTGGGGCTCCCGGAGGTCGGAGGTCGTGGGTAAAGGCCCGGGACTGGGGCCCGCCAGGCGCTCCCGCAGTCCCTGGGACCGGCTGCGTGGTTTCTCCGGCTGACCACACGCCGCGGCCAGGACAGAAAGAGGAGGAGGGTGCTGTGTGGCAATCCCGAGGGTGCCTGCGGGGGGTGGGGGACAGGGCCTCCTTCGCCCCTCAAGGCCCAGCAAAGGGACCCAGAGCCACGCCCTCCGTTTCAAGGTCACCTTGGGCCTGGGGAGGCCACTGCCAGGGAGCGGGCTTTCTGCCGGGAATCCCGTCCGTGTTGTCGGACGGCGCCCGGAGGGAGGGAGGGCGGGAGGCCTGCGGGAGCGCGGCCCGGGGCGATGATGTCACCAGGTGGGTGGGTTGGCGTCAGCCGGGCGGCAGGGACGGCGACTGTGACTAAGGAGAGATCGTATCTTCTTTTATTTCTTAAATATGTTTTTATTGATTGCAGAGAGGAAGGGAGAGGGAGAGAGAGAAACATCTATGAGAAAGAAACACCGATCAGCTGCCTCCTGCACACCCCCCACTGGGGATGTGCCCGCAACCCAGGTACATGCCCTTGACCGGAATCGAACCCGGGACCCTTCAGTCCGCAGGCCAACGCTCTATCCACTGAGCCACACCGGTCAGGCCTCTCTTTCTTTTAAATACGTTTTAATTGATTTCAGAGAGGAAGGGAGAGGGAGAGAGAGAGAGAAACATCCATGATGAGAGAGAATCACGGATCGGCTGCCTCCTGCACGCCCCACACTGGGGATGGAGCCCACAACCCGGGCCTGTGCCCTGACCGGGAATCGAACCCTGACCTCCAGGTTCCTAGGGCGACGCTCAAGCACGGAGCCACGCCGGCCGGGCTGTATCACGCATCTTAGCTCCGTTCCCTAATGTCCCACGAGGGACTCGGTACCCCCTTCGCTTTGACACCGAGGACCCCGAGGCTCAGGGGGCGGGCGGGAGGCGAGGAAGAGAGCCGGTCCGGGGGCCTGGCTGGACTGGAGGCTGGTCCCTGCGCCCGGCTGCCCGGCCTGGACCCTCTAGGCATCGCCGACGCCTGGCCCTCGGCCTGGTGTCTCCTCCCCGCGACCGTCCCTTTGTTCCGCCTGCGGCGTTCAGTGTGTGGCCCGCATTGTCCTGGGCTCATTCACATGCCGCCGCCGCGGGCCGAGCCTTTGTGCGCGTGACGTCAGCGCCTCGGCGGACGGAGGGCGGGGCCCGGGGCTGCCTTCTGCTCACCCACGGGGCCTGGGCTCCCCGGTTGGACCCCACACAGCACTTTCCAGAAGGGTGGGTTTGTCTTTTCTTATTTATGGGTTCACCCTCCCCCGAGGACATTTTCCCACTGATTTTTAGAGAGAGAGCGGAAGAGAGAGGGAGAGACGGAGAGAAACATCGATGTGAGAGAGACACATGGATGGGTTGCCTCCTGCAGGAGCCCCGACCAGGGCCCGGGCGGGGGGAGGAGCCTGCAACCCAGCTACACGCCCTTGACCGGAATCGAACCCGGGACCACTGGGTCCGCAGGCCGGCGCTCTATCCACTGAGCCACACCGGCCAGGGCAGGACTATTTTTTTTTTAATTGTTTGCGACGTTAACCGTAAGTCATTGAAGATCTCCATCTGCTGAAGCTCATCAGCTTAGCATCAGTCTCATTTTTTAAAAATATATTTTTATTGATTTCATGGAGGAAGGGAGAGGGAGAGAGAGAAGCATCCATGATGAGAGAGAATCATGGATCGGCTGCCTCCTGCACGCCCCACAACTGGGGATGGAGCCCACAACCCGGGCATGTGCCCCGACCAGGAATCGAACCCTGACCTCCTGGTTCATAGGTCGATGCTCAACCGCTGAGCCACACCGGCCGGGCTGCTGGGCGTTACGTGCAGTTTCCCGCCGGCTCCGGTGAGGGGTTCTGCGTGGTCGACAGGACATTTGGGTCGGCCCGGGGTCCCTTACGCGGAACCCCTGGGACGGCGGGACCCCGAGGCCCCACCCCAAAGCCCCATCCTCCACCCAGCGCCCACCCTTCGAGAGGGTCGCGCGGCTTTAATCCCAGCGGACCTGTCTCCCGGCATTAAACTGTCCAGCCGGTATTTATGTCCGCGCCCGCCCCGCAGGGTCACTTGACCCCGGGCCGCCGTTTACAAGTAGTTAATGACAGAGCCCGGGGCCGCCCGCCCGCGTGAGTGATGGGCGGAGCGCGCGGCCTGTCACGGTTTATGGAGGGAGGCCGTTTGTCCGGCGCCCGCCTCGCCCGCAGCAGGTAATTTGAAATGGAATGAGACAGCTCCTACCGGCAGATGGATCGGGGCGTCCGGCCCGTTCTTCCCTTTGACCCTTGACAAGTTGACACCGCCAAGATTGTGACTTTAAAAAATGATGGGGTGCAGATACGCTTAGGGGGATGATTTACCGGGGGCCGGGGCGAGGGCAGCGTCTCGGAGCGTGGCTGGGAGGCAGGGCGCGGGGGGCGGGGGGGGGGGAGATTGTCAGCGTCCAGGGAGCAGGGGTGGGGTCCCTGTCTCTTAGTAATGATCCTTCGGGGAGGGGGAGGAGGAGGGGGAGAGGGGGTTTGCTAACAGCCCCCCCTCCCCCCATCAGGCAGTCTCTGTCCTGGTGAGAGATGTGTGGCCCAGTCCCAAGGTGAAGAGAGACTCAGCCGATGACACACTTACTAAAAGGTACTGATCCGAGGGGTTGTCTTTGGCCTGAAACCACAGCCTGTGTACGAGGAGAAGAAATTGATGTCAGAGAGGAAGAGAGAGAGAGAGAGAAACATCCACGATGACAGAGGATCACGGACCGGCTGCCTCCCGCACGCCCCACCCTGGGGACCGAGCCCGCACCCCGGGCCTGTGCCCTGACCGGGAATCGAACCCTGACCTCCTGGTTCATAGGTTGACGCTCAGCCGCTGAGCCACGCCGGGCGGGCTCACCTTTCCCCCGGGGTTCTTGTTTTTTTTTTTCAAATACGGCCAGTCACCCACCGGAGGAAACTGCGATGAGAAGGACGATGGGTTTGAACTGAGACCCGACGGGGAAACCCCGCGTCGGTCAGAACAGATGCCCGTGGGTGTTTCTTTTTTTTTCTGATTCTTTATCATCACGTGTAGATTTCCACACCAGATGTTATAGGTCATCGTTCAACAAGTACTTCCCATGTTATCTTTTTAAAAATAGATATATTTTTATTGATGTCAGAGAGGAAGGGAGAGGGAGAGAGAGATAGAAACATCCATGATGCAAGAGAATCAGGGACCGGCCGCCTCGTGCACGCCCCCCACTGGGGATGGAGCCCGCAACCCGGGTGTGTGCCCTGACGGGGAGTTGAACCGTGACCTCCTGGTTCCTAGGTCGATGCTCAGCCACGGAGCCACGCCGGGCGGCCGGGCTCCCATATCATCTTGACTGGGTTCTTCCGATGGAACCTCTCTCCCACGTGCAGCTCTGTCACGCGTGGAGGCCCCGGGCAGCACGGAAACACCCGAGCAGCCTGACGTCGACAGCCGGAAGGTTCTTTCCAACCCAGGGGCGCTCTCCGTCCACACCACCCCTCGGTCCCCCGAGACCCTCGGAGGGCCCACGCCCCACGCGCCTGCCGGCCACACAGCCCCGGCCGGTCCCTGCGGCATGTGTGTGTGTGTGCATGTGTGTGTGTCTATGTATCTATGTGCATACATGTGTCTTCTGTGTGTATGTGTGTGCATGTATGAGTGTGTGTTTTCCTCTCTGTGTGCACGTGCATATGTGTATGTATGTGCTTGTGTGTATGCATATGCATGTACATGTCTATGTACATATATGTGTGCATATGTGTGCATGTATGAGTGTGCATGTCTTCCTCTGTGTGTGCATGTGCATGTATGTGCTTACATGTATATATATGTGTGCATGTATGTGTATGCATGTGTATGCATATGTGTGTGTGTGTGTGTGTGTTCCTCCGTCTAACCCCTTGGTTTGAAGTACACTTTTGAGGCGGCTCCTGAGACGCGTGACGAGCCCCCCGCGGGCCTCCCCGCCGGGTGTTTACTGCGCCGCCCGCCCGGGAGCCGTCTCTTCGCTGAGCGACGCGCGGGAAGCGGCGGGATGTTGCTTTATGGGGCCGTCCGGTCCCATCGCCGGGCCGTTTAATAAGCCCGGCGGGCGGCCCCCTCGAGGGCGGGCGGGCGGGCGGCTGACCCCGGCGCCCCGGCGCGGGGCGACACCGTGCGAGATTGCTTTGTGACATAAAGCTGTCGGTAACATCAACAAAATAAAAAACGATCGTGTTCCAATACTCCCGGCGGAGGCCCGCGACAGCGCTGAAATACGGGCTCCCATGGAAAGGAGATTAGTTTTGGGTCTTAAGTCATGGGCTGACAAGACAGAGGAGAGGAGAACCTATTTTTGAACTTTTTAAAAGTTTTTTAATGAAAATATTTATCATGGGGCAAGGTTCTCTCTCCCTCTCTCTCCCTCTCTCTCTCCCTCTCTCTCTCTCTCTCTCTCTCTCTCTCCCTCTCTCTCTCTGCCTCTCTCCCTCTCTCTCCCTCTCTCTCTCTCCATCCCATCTGGGTGGCACTAACTAACCTTAAACCAGGCGTCCTCAGACTACGGCCCGCGGGCCACGTGCGGGTGTTTTTGCCGTTTTGCTTTTTTACTTCAAAATGAGATATGTGCAGTGTGCATAGGAATTTGTTCACAGTTTTTTTTTAAACTATAGTCCGGCCCTCCAGCGGTCTGAGGGACAGTGAACTGGCCCCCTGTTTAAAAAGTTTGAGGAGCCCTGCCTTAAAACCATCGCCTTTACCGGGGGGAGAATGCAAATACTGGGCTATCTCTGTATTAAATACCACGGAGGCGACTTGGGCCGTGTGAGCGGGCCCAACACGTGTGTGTGTGTGTGTGTGTGTGTTCAGGAGGCTCCACGCGGTGTGACAGCGTGTTGGAGGGGCCGGGAGCGGGAGGTCAGCAAGCTCCCTGTCTCTCAGGTGTGTAAAGCGTGTGCGTGCGGGGACAGGCCGGCGGCCCGAGCGGGGTTTCTCGCCCGCCCTCTGCCTGCGTGGCTGGCGGCTGCGGGGAGGAGCCCATGGCTCTGGGAGCCGCCGATGGCTTTCTGCCGGAGGAAGGAGGGAGGAATGAGGAATGTGGACGTGGAGGCCGAGGGCGGGAGGACCCCCCGGGGCGCTGTGGTTGCCTATTAACCGGACGGACGAGGTGGTGACTCACACACGCGGCCTGCTCAGCCCGCAGAGGTGCCGGCCGGCTGGGCAGTGACCGGCCTCCGGGAATCCGCAGACATCCGGTGTCGTCCGGCCGAGCCGGGAACTGGCCGAGGCGTGGCGCATTCCCCTGCTTCCCGCCCGGAGCGCCGGTGGCCCAGGGAGGGGCAGGCTGGGCTCAGCGCCTTCAGGAGGAACTTTCCTCCTTGTCACATTCCTCCCCTTAAAGCACCGGACACACAGCAGGGCCTGGCTCGTGGCATCGAGCCGGTAACTCCAGCTTCTTAAAAAGAAAGAAAGAAAAATCTAAAATGGACTTTCCCCCCTAATAACCGTGAGCCATACGCTGCCTGGGCCTCCCTGAGGCCAGACGCCCAGGGGTGCTGTTCTTAGGCCCGAAAAGGCCAGTCCTGTCGACCTTAATCCCCGAGTCAGACGCTGGAAAAGGTAAGGATCCTATTGGCTAAAAGTTCTGAGAAAAGCAAGTTTTTATAAGGCTTCCAGCAATCTTTTCTGAGCGATTTCTTTTAAATATATTTTTATTGATTTCAGAGAGGAAGGGAGAGAGAGAGAGAAACATCCATGATGAGAGAGAATCATGGGTCAGCTGCCTCCTGCACGCCCCCTACTGGGGATCGAGCCTGCAACCCGGGCATGTGCCCTGGACCGGGAATCGAACCCGGGACCCTTCAGTCCGCAGGCCGACGCTCTATCCACTGAGCCAAACCAGCCAGGGCAGGAAAGGGACTTTAAAAAAAAATGTTTTTATTGGTTTTAAAGGGAGAGGGAGCCCTCACCGGTGTGGCTCAGTGGATAGAGCGTCGGCCTGCGGACTGAAGGGTCCCGGGTTCGATTCCGGTCAAGGGCATGTACCTTGGTTGCGGGCACATCCCCAGTAGGGGGCGTGCAGGAGGCAGCTGATCGATGTTTCTCTCTCATCGATGTTTTTAACTCTCTATCCCTCTCCTTTCCTCTCTGTGAAAAATCAATAAAATATATATTTTTAAAAAATAAATAAAGGGAGAGGGAGTGAAACATGGGACCCATTGGCATGTGCCCTGACCGGGAATCGAACCGTGACCTCCTGGTTCATAGGTCGACGCTCAACCCCTGAGCCACGCCGGCCGGGCCCTGAGGCGGCGTTTTACACGCACGTGTGCGCTTTACTCCGTGTACAGCCACACTTCCCGTGCACGAACAAGCACGTTTCAGATCGTCCCTCGGAACACGGCCGTGACCAGAGCGAGGCCGCTCGGCCGGGAGTGTAATTGCTTCTACAACGTCGCCGCTCGGACTTGCCCCCATTAGTTCCCGGTGTGATCACCGCGGGGAACGCCGGTTCTCCTAACAGGAAAGGGTGATCAGGCATCACCCCGCAGCCCCGATCACGGGCATTTGTAATCACACGCGTGGCCGCCTGTCCGGGCCAGTTGCCAGTAAAACGTGAGCAGGGAAGCCGGGCCTCCTGGTCCAGCCGTCGGGAGGTCTGTTAAAATGCTGTGAGCTGGGCCCTGGCCGGTGTGGCTCAGTGGATAGAGCGTCCGCCTGCAGACTGAAGGGTCCTGGGTTCGATTCCCGGTCAAGGGCACACGCCCGGGTTGTGGGCTCCATCCCCAGTGCGGGGCGTGCGGGAGGCGGCCGGTCCACGATCCTCTGTCATCATTGATGTCTCTCTCTCTCCCCCTCGCTTCCTCTCTGAAATCAATAAAAATATATTTTTAAAAATTGCTGTGAGCTGGGGAGCGCCCCTCCCCCGCCCCTGCCACGAGACGAGGAGGATTTATCTTTCAAAGCGACGGGAATACGCGCTCCGTGAGGGTGACCAGAGCCCCCGAGACGCACACGCGGTGAGGACAGGAGGCAGAAGGGGAGGCCTCCCTGGACCCTCTGGGCGGCCGGAGGGTCCGGTTGTCATGACGGCGGTGACAGCGGTTACCCCCCCCCCCCCCGCCCCACCGCGTCCACAGCAGGTCCTAGGGGACCCATAGAGGAAGCGTGTGCCATCCCAGGCGTCCCCGGGCTAACCCTTGGCCGCGCGGACAGCCGCGGGGACCGGGCGCTGACGGACGGGACCGATCGATACCTCTTTAGGTGCCTGCCAATCACCCCATTAGGGAGGCGGACGGGACGGATTAGTTCCAGCAGCTCCTCAGAGGCCCGGAGGACGGACCGGGGGCAGCCAGCCCCTGTCCTCGGGGGAGGGGGGGCCCTCAGATCCGGGCAGCCTGGCCTGCGGGAATGTGGGCAGAGACCAACATGCCTCGCGCACCAGACCGCGCCATCCGAGGAGGCGGCGGTGGTGCATAAGGTGGCATCCCCGAGCGCCTTTCCCGTGGGTTCACTTTTTGGAAAGAAAGAAATATATATATTTTTTATGATTTTAAAGGGAGCGAGAGACAGAAACATCCATGATGAGAGAGGATCACGGATCGGCTGCCTCCTGCACGCCCCACACTGGGGATGGAGCCCGCCACCCAGGCCTGTGCCCTTGACCGGGAATTGAACCCTGACCTCCTGGTTCACAGGTCAACGCTGGCCAGGCATGAGCAGCGTTTTTTGGACCCTAACCAGCAGGAGGGCTCTCCTCGCCTCTCCTGGGGTGCATTTCCTTGGAAGGCCCACAGGTGGCAGCCTAGACAGCTGCCTGGAGCCGCCCCCCAGCTCCTGAGCCCAGGTGGGGGTTTAAGGATGGGGGACCCCACAGTCCCCTCGCTGGGGCCTGGGTAGGTTGCGGATGGATGTGTGTGTCCCCTCAAACCGCCGTACAGTGTCCCTGGAGGCGGACGGCGAAGCTGAGGGAGCCGTTGTGGCTGTAAGAACCCACACATGGAAAGACATTTGCTAAATGTACTTAAAAAAAAAAAAAAGAAGTATATCGCCCTGGCTGGTTTAGCTCAATGGATAGAGTGTCAGCCTTTGGACTGAAGGGTCCCAGGTTCGATTCCGGCCAAGGGCACGTGCCCGGGTTGCGTGCTCAGTCACCAGTAGGGGGCGTGCAGGAGGCAGCCAATCCATGATTCTCTCTCATCATGGATGTTTCTCTCCCTCTTCTTCTCTAAAATCAATAAAATATATATATTTTTAAAAAAGTATATTTTTGTTGTTGTTGATTTCAGAGAGGAGCAGAGCAGAGAGAGAAACATCCATGATGAGAGAGAACCATGGACCGGCTGCCTCCTGCACACCCCCTACTGGGAATCGAGCTCATAACAGGGCCTGTGCCCTGACCGGGAATCGAACCCTGACCCCCTGGTTCCTAGGTTGACGCTCAACCACGGAGCCACGCCGGCCGGGCTAACCGCACTTTGTTTGTTTGTTTGGTTTGTTAGGGAGTTGAGCACCACCCCCCCGCACCCCCCCAAAAAAAGCACAGAGCTTGGTCGCTGGCTGCATTGAAAGCGCTTCCCGGCTGTGAAATCGAGCACACATTGTTTTACGACCGAGTATCGCTGTCCACATTCTAGACGAGCGGCTGTGAGGTGTCACTGAGGGGGCACAGGAACACACTTCAGTTTCCTGGAACCGAACCCCCAAAAAGACCTCGGGGTTCTCCCACTCCTCGGGGGACCGAAACGAACAAAAAAGGGGAAGTGGTCTCACACACGCAGGTTCAGAGAGTTTCCATTTTGACGATAAAGTATCACTTTCGTTTTCCGGGAAAGGATGAGAAACGCAGGTCTTTGCTTACAAACTCTTTATATAAAAAAATATATATATATTTATTGATTTCAGAGAGGAAGGGAGAGGGAGAAACATCCGTGATGAGAGAGAATCGGTTGGCTGCCTCCTGCACGCCCTCTACTGGGGATCGAGCCCACAGCCCAGGCCTGTGCCCTTGACCAGGAATCAAACCAGGGACCCTTCAGTCCGCAGGCCGGCGCTCTATCCACTGGGCCACACCAGCTGGGACAGGACTCCTTCGCTCGATGGTGGTTTGATCCTTGGCGACGAAGTGAATTAAACCTGTGCTTCTATCTTCACCACCCGAGGCCTCCCACGCAGGACGCAACCCTTTGGTGGGCGCTGTTCACGTGCGTTTTGCGCATCATTTTCATTCCTGGGGAATAAAGCTCCCATCACGCGCATCCCGATGAGGTAACGGAAAGCGAAGACGCACGGTCTCAGGCCGGTCCCTGTGGGCGGAGAGGGCGGGGAGGGCGGAGGGGCCGGGGGCGTTGGGCTGAGATCATCCCACGTCAGGCAAATGTCGCAGCTGGAACAGGATTTGAAACATAGTTGCCATTTTTGTCCCTTCCCTCCCCCCCCCCCCCCAGTCACAGTTTAAGTCCAGCTTCTCTCTGATAATAAGTAACGTTAGAAGGGCCGTTCGTTGATCAATTCATCAATGGATTACTTTGTAGGGGCGCGCGCGCGGGGGGCTGTGTCGGGGGTGCACGCGCGGGCCGGGGCCTGGGGAGGGGCGAGTTCATCTCAGGTGAATTCCTTTAACCTGCGGGGGTTTGCGGGGGTTTGCGGGAGCCCCTGGGCCTTTGCTCACCGGTGCGCACTGCCCGCTCCGGTTGGAGGCGGCCACCTGGAGCGAACTGCCCGGTGCGCCCTGGGCCTCCTCCTCTGGGGCGGAGGTTAGGGACTGGCGGGCGGGGCCGGGGAAGGGAGGGGTGCATGCTCCTCGCGTCCAGATTCCCCGGGAACCTCTTTTTTCCCCCCTAGAAACGGCCTTAGAAATTGCGTCCCGGCCCCAAAGCGAACCCCTGGAGCCTCTGTCACCCCCGCGTGCCGCCGCCTCGCAGCGCGCAAAGCCCCTGCCTGCGCACACAGGTGCCCACGGCCCCGGGTCCGGCCCGCCTCGGTTGCCAGGCGGGTCTGAGGACTCAGCGCCGTGGGAAAATGCACCGCAAACCCCCGGGAATCAGCCAGGAAGGCGAGGGCCAGCGGGGGACGCTCTGGTAGGAAATGGGGACGCCGTGCGCCCGGGGCTGTGTCCCTGGAGCGGCCACGGAGAAACGCCTGCTCGGGGCGGTAGCTGAGAGCTTATGGGGTCTGTGGTTTAGGATTTAAAAGGCACATCATCCACTCGGTTTTCTTCTGTTACGTGTGCAGGTCATTTTTGTAAAATATATTTTAATTGATGTCAGAGAGGAAGGGAGAGGGAGAGAAAGACAGAAACATCCAGGATGAGAGAGAATCACTAATCCGCTGCCTCCTGCCCGCCCCGCACTGGGGATGGAGCCTGCAACCCGGGCACGTGCCCTGACGGGGAATCGAACCCTGACCTCCTGGTTCGTAAGTCGATGCTCAACCACGGAGCCGTGCCCGGCTGGGCGGCTGCAGAATTGTAGGCATTCGTGTGTGTGCCATGAGATGAACACGGTTGAAAATCGCTGGCTCAGGGTCCGAGTCAGGTCCAGCGAGCAGGCTGGGTTTGGCCAGGCCCATTTGGCCGGGTTCCGGGTTCGGGACCGGAGAGCTCACTGCAGCTGGCACTGCCCAGCCCGGGGGCTGACGGACAGCCCTCTCACCGCGGTGGCCAGGGCTCCGTCCGCCGGAACGCATCCGCCGTGATGGCTCTCATTAGAGTTAATGAGCTGCTCGTATTTCCATTAAGGGTTTATAACCTGGTAAAAACAATCATTTGTTTTAGCTCCAAACTGCGGCAGCAGGTGAACAGCCCGGCCCGGCTGGCTCCGGGTAATGTCACGGGGCGGGGGCCGTGGGCCGTGGGCTCTGCCCGGGTGTGTAGATGCCGGAAACATTCAGGAACTAGAAATCCTTCCTTGTTTCTCTTAATTCTTTAATTTACAATCAAACTGGGCGGGGCCACGTGAACAGGGGGGCGGGGCCACGTGATTGGCCAGAAGTGTGCACGTGATCAGAGGGAGGGGCCATGTGATTGGCCAGAAGTGTGCATGTGACCAAGGGGCGGGGCCACGTGATCAAGGGGGCAGGGCCACATGATCAGCCGGCAGTGTGCACATGAACAGGGGGCAGGCCACGTGAACAGCCCATAGTGCCCATGTGATCAGGGGGGCGGGGCCACGTGATCAGCTGGCAGTGCGCACGTGATCAAGGGGGCGGGGCCACGTGAACAGGGAGGTGGGCCACGTGATCAGCAGGCAGTGCCCACGTGAACAGCGGGGCAGGGCTACGTGAACAGGGGGCGGGGCCCGTGATCAGCCGGCAGTGCCCACGTGAACAGGGGGGCGGGGCCACGTGATCACGGGAGAGTGGGCCCGTGGGAAAAAAATAATTAAGAAAACGTGGTGGTGCC
>NC_137094.1:18931989-18944773 GCF_951640355.1 Cnephaeus nilssonii | reverse complement strand
AGAGAGAGAGAGAGAGAGAGAGAGAGAGAGAGAGAGAGAGAGAAACATCCATGATGAGAATCACTGATCGGCTGCCTCCTGCACGCCCCACACTGGGGATGGAGCCCACAACCTGGGCCTGTGCCCTGACCGGGAATCGAACCCTGACCTCCAGGTTCCTAGGGCGACGCTCAAGCACGGAGCCACGCCGGCCGGGCTGTATCACGCATCTTAGCTCCGTTCCCTAACGTCCCACAAGGGACTCGGTACCCCCTTCGCTTTGACACCGAGGACCCCGAGGCTCAGGGGGCGGGCGGGAGGCGAGGGGGAGAGCCGTTCCCGGGGGCCTGGCTGGACTGGAGGCTGGTCCCTGTGCCCGGCCGCCCGGCCTGGACCCTCTAGGCATCGCCGACGCCTGGCCCTCGGCCTGGCACCTCCTCCCCGCGACAGTTCCTTTGTTCCGCCTGCGGCGTTCAGTGTGTGGCCCGCATTGTCCTGGGCTCATTCACATGCCGCCGCAGCGGCGGGCCGAGCCTTTGTGTGTGTGACGTCAGCGCCTCGGTGGACAGAGGGCGGGGCCCGGGGCTGCCTTCTGCTCACCCCCGGGGCCCGGGCTCCCCGGTTGGCCCCCACGCAGCACTTTCCAGAAGGGTGGGTTTGTCTTTTCTTATTTATGGGTTCACCCTCCCCCGAGGACATTTTCCCACTGATTTTTAGAGAGAGAGCGGAAGAGAGAGGGAGAGACGGAGAGAAACGTCGACGTGAGAGAGACACATGGATGGGTTGCTGCCTGCAGGAGCCCTGACCAGGGCCCGGGCGGGGGGAGGAGCCTGCAACCCAGCTACACGCCCTTGACCGGAATCGAACCCGGGACCACTGGGTCCGCAGGCCGGCGCTCTATCCACTGAGCCACACCGGCCAGGGCAGGACTATTTTTTTTGAATTGTTTGCGACGTTAACCGTAAGTCATTGAAGATCTCCATCTGCTGAAGCTCATCAGCTTATCATCAGCCTCATTTTTTAAAAAAAATATATTTTTATTGATTTCAGGGAGGAAGGGAGAGGGAGAGAGAGAGAGAGAGAGAGAGAGAGAGAGAAGCATCCATGATGAGAGAGAATCATGGACCGGCTGCCTCCTGCACGCCCCACAACTGGGGATCGAGCCCACAACCTGGGCCTGTGCCCTGACCGGGAATCGAACCCTGACCTCCTGGTTCATAGGTCGATGCTCAACCACGGAGCCACGCCGGCCGGGCTGCTGGGCGTTACGTGCAGTTTCCCGCCGGCTCCGGTGAGGGGTTCTGCGTGGTCGACAGGACATTTGGGTCGGCCCGGGGTCCCTTACGCGGAACCCCTGGGACGGCGGGACCCCGAGGCCCCACCCCAAAGCCCCATCCTCCACCCAGCGCCCACCCTTCGAGAGGGTCGCGCGGCTCTAATCCCAGCGGACCTGTCTCCCGGCATTAAACTGTCCAGCCGGTATTTATGTCCGCGCCCGCCCCGCAGGGTCACTTGACCCCGGGCCGCCGTTTACAAGTAGTTAATGACAGAGCCCGAGCCGCCCACCCGCCCGCCCGCCCGCCCGCCCGCCCGCGTGAGTGATGGGCGGAGCGCGCGGCCTGTCACGGTTTATGGAGGGAGGCCGTTTGTCCGGCGCCCGCCTCGCCCGCAGCAGGTAATTTGAAATGGAATGAGACAGCTCCTACCGGCAGATGGATCGGGGCGTCCGGCCCGTTCTTCCCTTTGACCCTTGACAAGTTGACACCGCCAAGATTGTGACTTTAAAAAATGATGGGGTGCAGATACGCTTAGGGGGATGATTTACCGGGGGCCGGGGCGAGGGCAGCGTCTCCGAGCGTGGCTGGGAGGCAGGGCGCGGGGCGGGGGGGGGCCGGGGGGGGAGGTTGTCAGCGTCCAGGGAGCAGGGGTGGGGTCCCTGTCTCTTAGTAATGATCCTACGGGGAGGGGGAGGGGGGAGGAGGAGGGGGAGAGGGGGTTTGCTAACCGCCCCCCCGTCAGGCAGTCTCTGTCCTGGTGAGAGATGTGTGGCCCAGTCCCAAGGTGAAGAGAGACACAGCCGATGATACACTTACTGAAAGGTACTGATCCGAGTGGTTGTCTTTGGCCTGAAACCACAGCCTGTGTACGAGGAGAAGAAATTGATGTCAGAGAGGAAGAGAGAGAGAGAAACATCCATGATGACAGAGGATCACGGACCGGCTGCCTCCCGCACGCCCCACCCTGGGGATCGAGCCCGCACCCCGGGCACGTGCCCTGACCGGGAATCGAACCCTGACCTCCTGGTTCATAGGTCGACGCTCAGCCGCTGAGCCACGCCGGGCGGGCTCACCTTTTCCCTGGCGTTCTTGTTTTTTTTGCAAATACGGCCAGTCACCCACCGGAGGAAACTGCGATGAGAAGGACGATGGGTTTGAACTGAGACCCGACGGGGAAACCCCGCGTCGGTCAGAACAGATGCCCGTGGGTGTTTCTTTTTTTCTGATTCTTTATCATCACGTGTAGATTTCCACACCAGATGTTATAGGTCATCGTTCAACAAGTATTTCCCATGTTATCTTTTTAAAATATATATATATGTTTTTTGGTTTCAGAGAGAACGGCAGAGGGGGATAGAGATAGAAACATCCACGATGAGAGAGAATCAGGGACCGGCCGCCTCGTGCACGCCCCCCACTGGGGATCGAGCCCGCAACCCGGGTGTGTGCCCTGACGGGGAGTTGAACCCTGACCTCCTGGTTCCTAGGTCGATGCTCAGCCACGGAGCCACGCCGGGCGGCCGGGCTCCCATATCATCTTGACTCGGTTCTTCCGATGGAACCTCTCTCCCACGTGCAGCTCTGTCACGCGTGGAGGCCCCCGGGCAGCACGGAAACACCCGAGCAGCCTGACGTCGACAGCCGGAAGGTTCTTTCCAACCCAGGGGCGCTCTCCGTCCACACGACCCCTCGGTCCCCCGAGACCCTCGGAGGGCCCACGCCCCACGCGCCTGCCGGCCACGCAGCCCCGGCCGGTCCCTGCGGCATGTGTGTGCATGTGTATGTGTGTGTGTATGTGCATATATGTGTAAGTGTGTCTTCGGTGTATATGTATGAGTGCGTGTTTTCCTCTCTGTGTGCATGTGCATATGTGTATGTATGTGCTTGTGTGTATACGTGTATGCATGTGCATGCGTGTGCATGTGCGTGTCTATGTGCATATATGTGTATGTGTGTCTTCTTCTGTGTGTATGTATGAGCGTGTGTCTTCCTCTGTGTGCATGTGTATGTATGTGCTTGTATGTATATATGTATGTGCATGTATGTGCATGTATGTGTATGCATGTGTGTGTGTGTGTGTGTGTGTGTGTGTCCTCCTCCGTCCTAACCCCTTGGTTTGAAGTACACTTTTGAGGCGGCTCCTGAGACGCGTGACGAGCCCCCCGCGGGCCTCCCCGCCGGGTGTTTACTGCGCCGCCCGCCCGGGAGCCGTCTCTTCGCTGAGCGACGCGCGGGAAGCGGCGGGATGTTGCTTTATGGGGCCGTCCGGTCCCATCGCCGGGCCGTTTAATAAGCCCGGCGGGCGGCCCCTGTGAGGGCGGGCGGGCGGGCGGCTGACCCCGGCGCCCCGGCGCGGGGCGACACCGTGCGAGATTGCTTTGTGACATAAAGCTGTCGGTAACATCAACAAAATAAAAAACGATCGTGTTCCAATACTCCCGGCGGAGGCCCGCGACAGCGCTGAAATACGGGCTCCCATGGAAAGGAGATTAGTTTTGGGTCTTAAGTCATGGGCTGACAAGACAGAGGAGAGGAGAACCTATTTTTGAACTTTTTAAAAGTTTTTTAATGAAAATATTTATCATGGGGCAAGGTTCTCTCTCTCTCTCTCCCTCTCTCCCTCTCTCTCCTCTCTCTCTCTCTCTCTCTCTCTCTCTCTCTCTCTCTCTGCCTCTCTCCCTCTCTCTCCCTCTCTCTCTCTCTCTCTCTGCCTCTCTCTCTCTCTCTCTCTCTCTCTCTCTCTCTCTCTCCCTCTCTCTGCCTCTCTCTCTCTCCATCCCATCTGGGTGGCACTAACTAACCTTAAACCAGGCGACCTCAAACTACGGCCCGCGGGCCACGTGCGGGTGTTTTTGCCGTTTTGCTTTTTTACTTCAAAATGAGATATGTGCAGTGTGCATAGGAATTTGTTCATAGTTTTTTTTTAAAACTATAGTCCGGCCCTCCCACGGCCTGAGGGACAGTGAACTGGCCCCCCGTTTAAAAAGTCTGAGGACCCCTGCCTTAAAACAATCGCCTTTACCGGGGGGAGAATGCAAATACTGGGCTATCTCTGTATTAAATACCACGGAGGCGACTTGGGCCGTGTGAGCGGGCCCAACACGTGTGTGTGTGTGTGTGTGTGTGTGTGTGTGTGTGTGTGTGTTCAGGAGGCTCCACGCGGTGTGAAAGCGTGTTGGAGGGGCCGGGGGGCGGGTGGTCAGCAAGCTCCCTGTCTCTCAGGTGTGTAAAGCATGTGCACGCGGGGACAGGCCGGCAGCCCGAGCGGGGTTTCTCGCCCGCCCTCTGCCTGCGTGGCTGGCGGCTGCGGGGAGGAGCCCATGGCTCTGGGAGCCGCTGATGGCTTTCGGCCGGAGGAAGGAGGGAGGAATGAGGAATGTGGACGTGGAGGCCGAGGGCGGGAGGACCCCCCAGGGCGCTGTGGTTGCCTATTAACCGGACGGACGAGGTGGTGACTCACACACGCGGCCTGCTCAGCCCGCAGAGGTGCCGGCCGGCTGGGCAGTGACCGGCCTCCGGGAATCTGCAGACATCCGGTGTCGTCCGGCTGAGCCGGGAACTGGCCGAGGCGTGGCGCATTCCCCTGCTTCCCGCCCGAGCGCCCGCGGCCCAGGGAGGGGCAGGCTGGGCTCAGCTCCTTCAGGAGGAACTCTCCTTCTTGTCACATTCCTCCCCTTAAAGCACCGGACACACCGTCCTGGCCCGGGGCTGGGCTGCCGTCCCCCGAGGCCCTGGGCCCCAGTTCAGGGCCTGGCTCGTGGCATCGAGCCTGTAACTCCAGCTTCTTAAAAAGAAAGAAAGAAAAATCTAAAATGGACTTTCCCCCCTAATAACCGAGCCACACGCTGCCTGGGCCTCCCTGAGGCCAGACGCCCAGGGGTGCTGTTTTTAGGCCCGAAAAGGCCAGTCCTGTCAGCCTTAATCTTAGACTTCCCCGAGTCAGACGCTGGAAAAGGTAAGGATCCTATTGGCTAAAAGTTCTGAGAAAAGCAAGTTTTTATAAGGCTTCCAGCAATCTTTTCTGAGCGATTTCTTTTAAATATAGTTTTACTGATTTCAGAGAGGAAGGGAGAGAGAGAAACATCCATGATGAGAGAGAATCATGGATCGGCTGCCTCCTGCACGCCCCCTACTGGGGATCGAGCCCGCAACCCGGGCATGTGCCCTTGACAGGAATTGAACCCGGGACCCTTCAGTCCGCAGGCGGACGCTCTATCCACTGAGCCAAACCGGCCAGGGCAGGAAAGGGACTTTTTTAAAAAAATGTTTTTATTGGTTTTAAAGGGAGAGGGAGCCCTAACCGGTGTGGCTCAGTGGATAGAGTGTCGGCCTGCGGACTGAAGGGTCCCGGGTTCGATTCCGGTCAAGGGCATGGACTTTGGTTGCGGGCTCATCCCCAGTATGGGGGCGTGCAGGAGGCAGCTGATCGATGTTTCTCTCTCATTGATGTTTTTAACTCTCTATCCCTCTCCTTTCCTCTCTGTGAAAAATCAATAAAATATATATTTTTAAAAAATAAATAAAGGGAGAGGGAGTGAAACATGGGACCCATTGGCATGTGCCCTGACCGGGAATCGAACTGTGACCTCCTGGTTCATAGGTCGACGCTCAACCCCTGAGCCACGCCGGCCGGGCCCTGAAGCGGCGTTTTACACGCACGTGTGCGCTTTACTCCGTGTACAGCCACACTTCTCGTGCACGAACAAGCACGTTTCAGATCGTCCCTCGGAACACGGCCGTGACCAGAGCGAGGCCGCTCGGCCGGGAGTGTAATTGCTTCTACAACGTCGCCGCTCGGACGGACTCGCCCCCATTAGTTCCCGGTGTGATCACCGCGGGGAACGCCGGTTCTCCTAACGGGAAAGGGGCTCAGGCATCACCCCGCAGCCCCGATCACGGGCATTTGTAATCACACGCGTGGCCGCCCGTCCGGGCCAGTTGCCAATAAAACGTGAGCGGGGAAGCCGGGCCTCCTGGTCCAGCCGTCGGGGGGTCTGTTAAATGCTGTGAGCTGGGCCCTGGCCGGTGTTGCTCAGTGGATAGAGCGTCCGCCTGCAGACTGAAGGGTCCTGGGTTCGATTCCCGGTCAAGGGCACACGCCCGGGTTGTGGGCTCCATCCCCAGTGCGGGGTGTGCGGGAGGCAGCCGGTCCATGATCCTCTGTCATCATTGATGTCTCTCTCTATCCCCCTCACTTCCTCTCTGAAATCAATAAAAATATATTTTTAAAAATTGCTGTGAGCTGGGGAGCGCCCCTCCCCCGCCCCTGCCACGAGACGAGGAGGATTTATCTTTCAAAGCGACGGGAATACGCGCTCCGTGAGGGTGACCAGAGCCCCCGAGACGCACACGCGGTGAGGACAGAAGGCAGAAGGGAGGCCTCCCTGGACCCTCTGGGCGGCCGGAGGGTCCGGTTGTCATGACGGCAGTGACAGTGGCTCCCCCCTACCCCTCCCCCCCCCGCCCCACCGCGTCCACGGCAGGTCCCGGGGGACCCATGGGGGAAGCGTGTGCCATCCCAGGCGTCCCCGGGCTAACCCTCGGCCGCGCGGACAGCCGCGGGGACCGGGCGCTGACGGACGGGACCGATCGATACCTCTTTAGGTGTCTGTCAATCACCCCATTAGGGAGGCGGACGGGACGGATTAGTTCCAGCAGCTCCTCAGAGGCCCGGAGGACGGACCGGGGGCAGCCAGCCCCTGTCCTCCGGGGAGGGGGAGCCCTCAGATCCGGGCAGCCTGGCCTGCGGGAATGTGGGCAGAGACCAACAGGCCTCGTGCACCAGACCGCGCCGTCCGAGGAGGCGGCGGCGGTGCATAAGGTGGCATCCCTGAGAGCCTTTCCCGTGGGTTCACTTTTTGGAAATAAATAAATATATATATATTTTATGATTTTAGAGGGAGCGAGAGACAGAAACATCCATGATGAGAGAGGATCACGGATCGGCTGCCTCCTGCACGCCCCACACTGGGGATGGAGCCTGCAACCCAGGCCTGTGCCCTTGACCGGGAATTGAACCCTGACCTCCTGGTTCACAGGTCAACGCCGGCCAGGCATGAGCAGCGTTTTTTGGACCCTAACCAGCAGGAGGGCTCTCCTCTCCTCGCCTCTCCTGGGGTGCATTTCCTTGGAAGGCCCACAGGTGGCAGCCTAGACAGCTGCCTGGAGCCGCCCCCCAGCTCCTGACCCCAGGTGGGGGTTTAAGGATGGGGGACCCCACAGTCCCCTCGCTGGGGCCTGGATAGGTTGCGGATGGATGTGTGTGTCCCCTCAAACCGCCGTACAGTGTCCCTGGAGGCGGACGGGGAAGCTGAGGGAGCCGTTGTGGCTGTAAGAACCCACACATGGAAAGACATTTGCTAAATGCACTTAAAAAAAAAAAAAGTATATCGCCCTGGCTGGTTTAGCTCAATGGATAGAGTGTCAGCCTTTGGACTGAAGGGTCCCAGGTTCGATTCCGGCCAAGGGCACGTGCCCGGGTTGCGTGCTCAGTCACCAGTAGGGGGCGTGCAGGAGGCAGCCAATCCATGATTCTCTCTCATCATGGATGTTTCTCTCCTTCTTCTTCTCCTCTAAAATCAATAAAATATATATTTTTTAAAAAGTATATTTTTGTTGATTTCAGAGAGGAGCAGAGAGAGAGAGAAACATCCATGATGAGAGAGAATCATGGATCGGCTGACTCCTGCACGCCCCCTACTGGGGATCGAGCTCACAACAGGGCCTGTGCCCTTGACCGGGAATCGAACCCTGACCCCCTGGTTCCTAGGTCGACGCTCAACCACGGAGCCACGCCGGCCGGGCTAACTGCACTTTGTTTGTTTGTTTGGTTTGTTAGGGAGTTGAGCACCCCCCCTCCCCCGCAAAGCACAGAGCTTGGTCGCTGGCTGCATGAAAGCGCTTCCCGGCTGTGAAGTCGAGCACACGTTGTTTTACGACCGAGTATCGCTGTCCACATTCCAGACGAGCGGCTGTGAGGTGTCACTGAGGGGGCACAGGAACACACTTCAGTTTCCTGGAACCGAACCCCCAAAAAGACCTCGGGGTTCTCCCACTCCTCGGGGGACCGACAGGAACAGAAAAGGGGAAGTGGTCTCACACACGCAGGTTCAGAGAGTTTCCATTTTGACGATAAAGTATCACTTTCGTTTTCCGGGAAAGGATGAGAAGCGCAGGTCTTTGCTTACAAACTCTTTATAATATATATATGTATATATATTTATTGATTTCAGAGAGGAAGGGAGAGGGAGAAACATCAATGATGAGAGAGAATCGGTTGGCTGCCTCCTGCACGCCCCCTACTGGGGATCGAGCCCACAGCCCAGGCCTGTGGCTCTGACCGGAATGGAACCTGGGACCCTTCAGTCCGAAGGCCGGAGCTCTATCCACTGAGCCACACCGGCCAGGTGCTTACAAACGCTTCACCTTGTCCACCTGAAACCTGTCCGTCAAGTTGATTCCAAGCATTTTCCGGGGCAGGCTCCGGGTCTGCAGATTACGATGGAATTTGTCAGGACTCACTTTTATATACATTTTTTATTGATCTCAGAGTGGAAGGGAGAGGGAGAGAGAGATAGAAACATCAATGATGAGAGAATCATGGATCGGCTGCCTCCTGCGCGCCCCGCACTGGGGATGGAGCCTGAAACCCGGGCATGTGACCTTGACCGGGAATCAAACCAGGGACCCTTCTGTCCGCAGGCCGGCGCTCTATCCACTGGTCCACGACTCATTCGCTCGATGGTGGTTTGATCCTTGGCGACGAAGTGAATTAAACCTGTGCTTCTATCTTCAGCACCCGAGGCCTCCCACGCAGGACGCAACCATTTGGTGGGCGCTGTCCACGTGCGTTTTGCGCATCATTTTCATTCCTGGGGAATAAAGCTCCCATCACGTGCATCCCGATGAGGTAACAGAAAGCGAAGACGCACGGTCTCTGGCCGGTCCCTGTGGGCGGGGAGGGCGGAGGGGCCGGGGCCGGGGGCGTTGGGCTGAGATCATCCCACGTCAGGCAAATGTTGCAGCTGGAACAGGATTGGAAACATAGTTGACATTTTTGTCCCTTCCCCCCTCCACCCCCACCCCCCCCAGTCACAGTTTAAGTCCAGCTTCTCTCTGATAATAAGTAACTTTAGAAGCGCCGTTCCTTGATCAATTCATCCATGGATTACTTTGTAGGGGCGCGCGTGCGCGCGGGGCTGTGTCGGGGGTGTGCGCGCGGGGCTGTGTCGGGGGTGCACGCGCGGGCCGGGGCCTGGGGAGGGGCGAGTTCATCTCAGATGAATTCCTTTAACCTGCGGGGGTTTGCGGGGGTTTGCGGTGGTTTCCTTGGCCCCGAAAGTGATGAGAAAGGAGCCCCTGGGCCTTTGCTCACCGGTGCGCACTGCCCGCTCCGGTTGGAGGCGGCCACCTGGAGCGAACTGCCCGGTGCGCCCTGGGCCTCCTCCTCTGGGGCGGAGGTTAGGGACTGGCGGGCGGGGCCGGGGAAGGGAGGGGTGCATGCTCCTCGCGTCCAGATTCCCCGGGAACCTCTTTTTTTTTTTTTTTCCCCTAGAAACGGCCTTAGAAATTGCGTCCCGGCCCCAAAGCGAATCCCTGGAGCCTGTGTCACCCCCGCGTGCCACCGCCTCGCAGCGCGCAAAGCCCCTGCCTGCGCACGCAGGTGCCCACGGCCCCGGGTCCGGCCCGCGTGGTTGCCAGGCGGGTCTGAGGACTCAGCGCCGCGGGAAAATGCACCGCAAACCCCCGGGAATCAGCCAGGAAGGCGAGGGCCAGCGGGGGGCGCGCTGGTAGGAAATGGGGACGCCGTGCGCCCGGGGCTGTGTCCCTGGAGCGGCCACGGAGAAACGCCTGCTCAGGGCGGTAGCTGAGAGCTTATGGGGTCTGTGGTTTAGGATTTAAAAGGCACATCATCCACTCGGTTTTCTTCTGTTACGTGTGCAGGTCATTTTTGTAAAATATATTTTTATTGATGTCAGAGAGGAAGGGAGAGGGAGAGAAAGACAGAAACATCCATGATGAGAGAGGATCACTGATCCGCTGCCTCCTGCCCGCCCCGCACTGGGGATCGAGCCTGCAACCCGGGCCTGTGCCCTGACGGGGAATCGAACCCTGACCTCCTGGTTCCTAGGTCGATGCTCAACCACGGAGCCGTGCCCGGCTGGGCGGCTGCAGAATTGTAGGCATTCGTGTGTGTGCCATGAGATGAACACGGTTGAAAATCGCTGGCTCAGGGTCCGAGTCAGGTCCGGCGAGCAGGCTGGGTTTGGCCAGGCCCATTTGGCCCGGTTCGGGGTTCGGGACCAGAGAGCTCACTGCAGCTGGCACTGCCCAGCCCTGCGGCTGACGGACAGCCCTCTCACCGCCGTGGCCAGGGCTCCGTCCGCCGGAACGCATCCGCCGTGATGGCTCTCATTAGAGTTAATGAGCTGCTCGTATTTCCATTAGGGTTTTTTTAAGGGTTTATAACCTGGTAAAAACAATCATTTGTTTTAGCTCCAAACCGCGGCAGCAGGTGAACAGCCCGGCCCGGCTGGCTCCGGGTAATGTCACGGGCGGGGGCCGTGGGCCGTGGGCTCTGCCCGGGTGTGTAGATGCCGGAAACATTCAGGAACTAGAAATCCTTCCCTGTTTCTCTTAATTCTTTAATTTACAATCAAACTGGGCGGGGCCACGTGAACAGGGGGGCGGGGCCACGTGATTGGCCAGAAGTGTGCATGTGACCAAGGGGCGGGGCCACGTGATCAAGGGGGCAGGGCCACATGATCAGCTGGCAGTGTGCACGTGATCAAGGGGGCGGGGCCACGTGAACAGGGAGGTGGGCCACGTGATCAGCAGGCAGTGCCCACGTGAACAGCGGGGCAGGGCTACGTGAACAGGGGGCGGGGCCCGTGATCAGCCGGCAGTGCCCACGTGAACAGGGGGGCGGGGCCACGTGATCACGGGAGAGTGGGCCCGTGGGAAAAAAATAATTAAGAAAACGTGGTGGTGCCTTGCGGGCCCGGGGGCTCCGGTCGGCGGCCGGTGTGTGCTCGTGGCTTAGGGCCCACGGGGTCCCACACGGGCGCGCGCAGGGAGCCGCTGTTCCCACCACCCGCGTGGCGATGCTGATGCTGCGTGTGGACCGGCCTCGCGGGAAGCCGGGCTCAGCGGCTAAGGAACCGGGGAGACCCCTGGGCCTGTGCGGCCTCCTGCCGGGACGGGGCCGAGAGTGACGTCACAAACACCCGGAGAGTGACGTCATAAACACCCGGAGAGTGACGTCACAAACACCCGGAGAGTGACGTCACAAATGTCCAAACGGCCCCACCCCGTCAGGTCAGCGGAGGCAGAATCAGTGCGAGCGGCTGGGAAATGGAGGGAGAGGCAATGACAGCGCTCAGAGGCGGGAGACGCTGCCCGAGTCCGGCCCCCCGGCCCCCCCGGTCCCCCCGGTTCCCCGGTCCTCCCGGCAGAGGCGGGGCGGCGCCTCATGATGGATGGGGGCGCTCGGCGGAAACTGCTCACGGCCACACTTTTTAAAAGCTTCCCCGGGATTTCAAGCAAAAAGCCGTGCCCTCTCCCCCCGCGCTGCGGCCCGTGTCTGCCCCTCAGGGCGCCGGCCCCGCGGGGAGGGAGGTCGCCCCGCTAATGGATGGCGCCTCGTCCTGCGCTGTCACCGCCGAGATGGGGGGGTCAGGGCGGGGGCGCAGCCGGTGCCTCCCGGGCGCTCAGACTTCGGGGAGCACAGGACTGCAGCCACGTGCACCAGGTCCGGGCTCCCCCACCCCCCCCCAGGCAGGTGTGTCCCCCCTCAGGCTCTGAGCTCCGGGGGGGGGGAGGGGGTGTCTCCAGCGCACCCCCTGACAGCCTCCCTGGAGAGCGGGGTGTCCGGTGGCCGCCTGGGGGGGGGGGGGGGCCGCACCCCAGGGGAAGGGGGCGTTGGCTTTTCTGCTTTCAGCTCCTCCCCTTCCGTCCACCTACTTTTCATCGTTTTAGAAAACACGTTTTTATTGATTTTGAAACGGGACTTTTTGGGGGTGAAAAAGACAGGTTTGGGGAATGTTAGGAATTTTGGAAACGGAGGGGACCGTGGCGGAAGCGCAGGGCCGCAGAGCAGCAGAAGGCGGATCTCCATGGAATGGGGGGGGCGGGGGGGGGGGCTGAACCCCTGCAACAGGTGCATTTCCATGGAATGAGGCAGCTGGGAGCCACCGAGGGTCTGTGTTCACAAAATAGAGAGAAGGAAGCCCTCCATCCCGAGGGAGAAGGAGAGAGCCCAGGGGGAAAGAGGGGGGTGGGGGGGGAGAATCTCATGTCCCACGTGGGGTTCACCTTTGGGCCCAGGAGTTACTCTAGTGACCAGCCCAAGGGTCGTGACCAATCAGAGGGGATGCCAAGGCCGCAGGGCAAAGGGACTCGTGGGACCCTTTCCCCCTCCCCGCGGGGGCGTCTGTACTTGTTCGTCCATGAATCCCCGCCTTTGCTCTGCCATCTTCTGCCCCCGCATTCATTCTTCCACTCCGGGGGACAGAGAATCCGGGTCCCAG